>NW_006440135.1:1628004-1635545 GCF_000325575.1 Pteropus alecto
TCCTTCCTTCCTTCCTTCCTTCCTTCCTTCCTTCTTTCCTTCCCCTTCTTCTCCTCCTTTAAACCAGGTTGTCATAAAACATCTCAAAAGCTCTCGTTAAACCAGGGCATGAATCAGAGACAAAAGCACTCTGCCGTGCGCTGCGTTAACTCTTCTCCCGGGTTCCACCTTGAGCCTCTGGACCTCCCCCGCCCCACACACAGACCTCTGGGCTCCGGAAGGGACACAGGTGAGTGGGAAGGAGGACGTTCACACGCACACACTCAGGGGAAAGGCCACGCGGTCCGAGAGCAGAGAAGGAGGCTGGAGGCGACATCCCCCCACCCAGCGAGTTCTCCAGGTTAGGAGCAGAGAGCTGGGAGGGGGGTGCGTTGCTCTGTGCCTGGTCCACCAGCAGCCGTGGATGGATTCTGGGGGCGCAAACGGGTCTGGTCGATGGTGGGCACACTGAAGCCATTCCACACAAATCTGATAGCAAAACCCAGTGTCCCGGGCTCTCTCTGGCTGATAACACCGTCTCTTCCACAGACACTAATGCCGTCTCTGGTGCGAGGAGAGGCACCTGTCTACAGCTGTCATTCCGACCTTTCGGTAAAGGACACCTGACCTTTCCCGGCTGGAGGGCGGGTGAGGAAGGGCCCACAGACGCGCTGCAGCGTCGACAGCCGAGGGGGTCTGTTCAGGGTTCCGGCTGGAGTCGCTTCATCGGAGCAGTGGTTCTGGTCCTGCTTTCTGCAGCAGAGACTCCCGGACTGCCTGGGAGAGGCCTGCGGCCCGCGCAGTTCACGCGCATCTTGTGCTTCGGCGGGGTGTCCGGTATTTGCTATCTAACCCTGAACGTGAACTTCCCATCACACTGTGCAATGCCGGGAGCTTCCGAGTGGAAGACGATGTTACGTGTGCTCCTGTCGATAGAATGTAATTCTGGAAAATACTCATTTTGTTATTTGGTCTTTTAATTCCAATCTTGGCTTTATAACTAATTCATGTTTCCTGTTTACCTAAATGATACATCCTGTTGGAGTATGAGCTTAAACACAGTAAAAAGTAAATTACCCCACGTGAATTCGAGAGAATATGCTTCTTTTTGTCAGGAGCAGAGCTTGCGAACAGCAAGGGTCTTGCTTGGTGAGACTCTGGCCCCCTTTCATCATCAAGGACGGTTCCTAGAGACTGTGGGAAATAGGGAGGGTCATAAAAATGGATATTTGTTCCTGGGCCCTTGAGTCTGAACTTGATGTTAACCAGCCACGTGACCTCGGGCAAATGACAACTCCCGAGTCTTAATTTTCTCATCAACACAATGAGAAAATGGGACCAAATGATCTCAGCTTTATTGCAGCTTCAAAAAAGGTGACGATTCCACGATCCCTCGACGCTCCCTAGTCCGGCCCCCGGGGAGGGGCTGACGCGGACGGGGGCGGCAAGGACAAGCGGGAGGTGCAGCAGTGACAGGTTGCCGCCAGCTGCCCGGGACCGGTGTCACTGCTCGTCAGCTGCCGTGCTGCTGTTTCAACGGCGGAAGGTTCTTACCCGCCGTCTTGCTTCTGGAAGATCACAGCCTCGTTTATCCGCCTTCCACGTGGGGCGGGGCTTCCCGCCGTGTGACCGCGGCCCCGCCTGGACGCTCCGGGTTCCAGCTACTGCCCCCTCCCCGCCTTTGCTTTCACTGCTAGATGAGCACATCTCCGCCTCGGCCTGTCAAGGTTATGGGCTTGGTCCCCAAGGACGATGCCCGTCAACAGCCTTTGGTCAACACGGAGACTGGTCAGGGTCCATCCTGGGCGATTCTGACAACCACGCAGGAGACAGAAACGAGGGCTGAGGTTGCACTTGGGAGCCTCAGGGGGGCGCAGTTGTGGCCCTAAGAACCTAAGAGCCAATGTGGCCCCCAGGAGTGTCCCCAAGAAGCATCTTCTGGCTGAGACCTTAGATCATGGTGGGGGTTGAAGGTGCAGATGGGGTCTCGTCTCTGCTGGCCCTGGGCGAGACGTCCTGTCGGGGACCCTGCAGCTGTGGATAAGTGCCCACCTCCGGGACAGCCTCCCTGCCATGCTGCACAGCAGAGGCCTGGCGGGGACCGGGGTCCTCAACATCGGGGAGGGGGAACACGATGAAGAAAAGACATGGAAGGATCAAGAAATGCAGAAGCAAACGGCGATTTCTGCGGTGAGGTGAAGTTGTCATCGGCGCCTGTCCTCAGCTGGCTGCAGAGTGGGTCTTGGTGGCGACGTGCACACACTGAGCAGTCTGACCAGATCGCACACGGGCACTGGGGTGTCGCTCTCCGTGTGACCTGATTCAGTTGCAAGAAACATTGCTTAAACATTAACATCGATTGAGAACTGAGCCATAGCTATATGGAAAAATATGGAAAAATATGAAGATGAATTAGGCCTCGTTTTCTGGTTTTTAGAAACTCAAAGCCAAGATAAACAAATGATCAACAATGGTATTTACGCATACACAAAAAAAGTCATATAAGACAACGTTTATATGTAAAATAATGTATATCGTATGTACATGCAGATGTCTAGTTATATATTTATATAATTTATAATGATTTATGTATTTATATAATATGCACGCACGTGTGTGTGTGTGCGTGCGCATGCATGTGTGTGATGGTTAATTTTATTTGTCAACTTGGCTGGGCCATGGAGCTCAGATATGTAATCAAACATTATTCTGGGTGTTTCCATGAGGGTGCTTCAGGATGAGATTGACATTGAAGTTGTTCGACCTTGACGAAAGCAGGTCACGCTGCCTTCCCCGGTGTGGGCCTCATCGGATCAGCCAAAGGCCTGCGCGGAACTAAAGTCTGATCCCCGAGCAAGAGAGAACCCGCCAGGGACGGCCTTCGGACTCCACCTGCCACGCTGGCTCTCCCTGGTTCCACAGCAGACGCCCGTGGGCTCCACCTGGGCCTCCGGCTCTCTGGTCTCCGGCCCGCCAGCTCACCCTGCAGATCTTCGCCTCGCCAGCCAAGTTTTTAAATACTTGCCGGTGTCTATAGACACACATCCAGTTGGTTCTGTTTCTCTGGAGAAGCCTGAGTGATGGGGTATGACAGCGTCTGCAGAGCGAAGGGAGAAGTCAACGCTGAGGGAGGACAGCTGGGAGCACAGGTCGGAGGCCCGTCTTTCTGCCTCGGACACGGCTGCATGGACACGCTCTGGTGAGGAAGGGGGTGAGGAAGGGGTGCATTCCAGCGGGGCTACCGCCCTCACCTCTTCATCCCTCACTCGCTCCCCTGCTGCCTCACGTACTCTGTCACTGGCTGAGGCTCAACCAACTGTCGTCTCCCCATCACAGAGGGCTGGACCTCACCTGCCAGCTGGTGGAAGAGGAAGCAAGTCCCTATTATATCTATCCACCGATTCTGGAATACTCACCGACTGGCTTGTATGGGCTCCACCAAGTGTCCCCCGAGTCCGTCCCTGCACAAAGCCTTGCTCCTCGGTGAGGAGGAGTCAGCCAAGAGGGGAGACATTGCCGAAGTCCCGGGATGGACCATGGTGAGTTTCCCAGCTAAGTCTCAAAGAGACCAAACCCTCCCAGGAGGCTGATGGCCTGAGCCCCACTGGAGGGTCCTTGAAGATGTGTCTTCAGTGTCTACCTCAGCTCAGAACTGAGCTAGTCTCTCTCCAGAGGCTACCAGGAAAGTCAAGGTCACCCTGACCCTTGGCAAATTGAGGAAGAGGCCCGGGAGAGCCATCTCTCTGCAGCCACCAGGGGTAAAGTGACTTTTCAATTGCCGTCACTACGTGCTCCACGCACTACTCTAGGGGGACCTGCAGAAAGAAATGGTTTTGTTTTTGTTTTTATTTTTCACTAATATAGTTACAAATAAATGCAAAAGTTCTCATCGATACTCTGTTGTGGTTTCTAATCTGCTCCTGGATGCTGGCGGAGATGCTTTGTGCATCAGGGACTCTGGGTTCTCTGACTGATATGATTTTTCAGGCGAGAAACCTAAAGCTTGATCAGGTGAGGTTCTGTGGCCCTCGGCTCTGACGTAGATGACGCGGAGTTGGTACTTGGGGAAGCTCCAACTCCAGCCTCTGTATCACCCTAAGCCTGTCATAACAGTTGACCACAAACTAGCTTAGAACAACAGGAATTTATGGTCTCGGGGCTCTGGAGGCGGAAGTCCAAGAGCAGGCTGTGGGCGGGGCCGTGTCCTCTCCAAAGGCCCCGGCTGCTAGCGTTTGCTGGGCTCCCGGGCTTGTAGACACATCCCTCCAATCTCTGCCTCCCTCGCTATGTGGCGTCCTCCTTGCGGTGTCCGGTGCCTCTTCTCTTCTTATAAGCACCGTGGTCATTGGATGAGGCCCCGCCCTAATGCAGCATGACCTCATCTTACCTGGGTGACATCCGCAAAGAACCTATTTCCAAATAAACTCACGTTCACAGGTGAGGGGGGCAGGGCTTCAACGCATCATTTTGGGGACACGATTAAACCCACAAAGGCGTCTCAGCGGCTCAGACATCGGGTTAAGGAACAGAGACTTCCCAGCCTGTCTTACCCCATCTGCTTCCCAGCCAAGTGGTCAGCGCCTGCTAAACTGCACTTCACAGGTGGCTTTACCGAGCCCCCTCCGAGTGCTGGAACCAAGACATCTTTTGAAATTTCGGTTTCTGCGAAGCCTCCTTCGTAGGGACCAGGATACAGAATCAGCTTCCTCTGCCACATTTTCAAACATCATGCGGAAGATGAACGTGCAGTTTATTGCAGATCAGTGAATCAAACTAAGCGTGACCTAAACACACCGCAAATGTTAAACAGCCTCCTAACCATGCGTTAGACAATAACTTACAACACTCCGATAGATTAGAAACGACCCTTATCTCATTGGAATAGTTAATGATTAAACAAACAAACAAAGCCACAAGTGAAAACCTGTATGAATCGGTGAAGGGGAAATTTAAATCCACAAAGCGTAATAAAAGATTGCACATCAAAGCCGCGTTTGACAGGTTAGAGACCAGAGCTGTGGTTCGTGGCTTTCGGTGAGGTTTCCGCCACCGCACTTTAGACCAGCTGCGCTGAGCACTTGCCGGTGGGTTCGCCTGAAATACGAGGACTTCAGACCCCTGGTCAACACTCGCCGCCAGGAGTAACCATCGGTCACCAGCAGGGACTGGCGTCCGTGCTGTCGCTTCCTCCCAAGGATCTGAACGGCTGACTCGCTAACCAACAGGAGGCTGCTGGCCTAATGATGGCTGGCCACCAAGAAGGACGATCGCAACTGCACGCCGACTGTCCTTCGTGTTTCTACACGCAGCAGAGTTTCCGTGTGTCGCCCCCACTCTGTTCTCGTGACAGAGGTCAGATGGATGTGGCGGCCAGATTTGCAAACAGTTCGCTCCACGCCCGTTTCTCAAACGGTCCTTGGAATGATATTTTGGTATCGCCGTTGGCGTTCGACTTCAAAACGCATGCTGTTCTTTTGCCTTGGCGCGTTGCATCAGTTCAGAGCAGACTCGTTTTACACATCTCTGGAAAATTAAAGTTATTTTACAAAAAAAAAAAAAAAAAGGAAGAAAAGAAGAATAGAAATAATGTGCTTTGCTAAGTGAAACAAATAAAAGAATATGGTTTTACATGCTTTAAGATATTAATAAAAATAGATAAATCTTTAAATGCAGGGACTACTATGAAATGCATGCGTCTTAAAAAACCTGCAGACTTTTCTGGGAGCCACAAGCTATTCTAAGCTTTCCATGTTTTCTTGAGCATGTAAAAGAGTATTTATATACATTTGATATGAGTTGTAGAATCTGGGCATCTCCGAAAAGCAGTGGCTAAACATCCAACATTATATAAGATCATATAATATTTTGGTTAGGACCATGTTGTTTTTTGAAACTATGGAGATGGGTCATTGACCAAGCAGTTCTGAAAAATAAACATAATCGTAAAAAAAAAAAATGTACATATTTAGGAGTTTAATAGGAATTCTGACATGTTCAGTGAGTCAGAGAAAGGGATAAGTTGTGAGAAAATTAACTACTATAACATTAATGCAGAATTTTGCAATGATTTTTTGAAATAAACATTAAATTTTTAAATACATTTAGAATTACGACTTTGGCAATCAGTAAGGTAATACAGAGACGTTTTTAAAGCTTGTGACTGTGTGTTTGTGTGTGTGAAAGTCCCTCTCATAAAATAACACAAGGCAATGGAGCATGTCACCTCACAGCTCCTTTATCACATGACTTTGCCCACAGCACGGACAGCAACCTCCCAGCCTGGGAGTTAATGCAGGTAGGCTTCGGCGCAAGCTGTTTGGGGCGCGGCTGTCTGCTGGCCTTTGTCCCCATAGCCTGCAAGGAACAGACAGGCCTGTACCGAGGAAGGGACATCCTCCCCTGCCTCTGCTCAGAAACGCCGCTTTTGACCAGAAGTCCCCAGGAAGAAAGGAAGACTCGACCCGAGACACCAAGCAGCTTGTGCACCTGCTGTGAAGGTGCAGGCAATTCCCAGAGGGGATCCGGAGAAAGGGACTCAACCAGAGTGCTGGAGACCGAGCGTCTGTGTCCCCCCAAGTTCATCTGCTGTATCCTAAGCTGCAGTATGACGGCAGGAGGAGGTGGGGCCCCTAGGGGGTGATCGGGTGGTGGGGATGGAGACCTCGTGGTGACATTAGTGCCCCTTCAGAGAGCAGACCCCAGAGAGCCCCTCATCCCTTCCACCACGTGAGGACACAGACAGAACGTGGCTTTCTGTGGACTAGATGTGGACTCGCGCCAGACATCGAATTAGCCAGTGCCTTGAACTTGAGCTTCCAGCCTCGGGAACCATGAGAAATAAAGGTCTGTTGTGTATTAGTCGCCCACTCTGTGGCGTCTTTGTTATAGCAGCCAACGCGGTCAGGACACGGAGGCATCAGCCTCCCCTCGTTCTTCGTAAAGTCCCATCAGTTTCGGTAAAGCTCCCCCTTCCCACCCTGTTTCTTTCCTCTCGACCCCTCTGTGGGAGCCAATCGTGATCATTTATTTCCTGTTTCTCTTGTACCGACCCAGAAGCCAGACTTCCAGAATCTTTAGATTCTGAAATCATGCCAAAGCTTCTGTCTTTCCAGCCTCATGAAAAACAGTTTCGTCTGACTGTAAACATAGCAGGTCTTTCCAGCCAGTTACTGAACGTGGGGCCTGCACTGTCTGCCCCATACGTCTCGTCAAGAATGTTCACATGGTAAAGAGTATGGAATAAGAAAAATGTCCTTTTTTCACTGCAATGCTTAAATATCTAGGCCGTGCTCTCCTCTGAAAAATGAGAGCTAAACTGTGACGCCATTACCTGTTTGGGCCTCTTACATTTGATTTTGATACATATGAGACCCAAACAAATAGCCCAAACAAAAGTTTACAAGCTCCGAATAAGTTATTTTATATTTCCGTCATCAAGATGATTGTTTATGGAACCATCAAAACGCATCCTGAGGTTTTTCTCCTTATTCCCGGATGGTCAAAGGACAGCACTAGACCTGATTTGTCACCTGGCTTCTGTGATTTGGGCTCTGTGTCTTTTC
>NW_006440135.1:1635591-1648400 GCF_000325575.1 Pteropus alecto
ATGACAAACTAATGATGATGGACTGATGAGTGTTCTGTCATAAATGAGGGCTGACCAAAAGATGTCAGCCCATTCTGCTGCCTACTGCTGCGGATGAGTGTAAACGCTTAGTTACTGTTACTGGACCGATGAGTGTTCTGTCATAAATGAGGGCAGACCACAAGATGTCAGCCCATTCTGCTGCCTAATGCTGCGGATGAGTGTAAACGCTTAGTTACTGTTACGTGACAGTGAGCATGGCGTTTGGGAGAACACCATGGGGTAAGAATATGAGGTGCTGAATTCACCGTTGCTGGAGGTAGAGGGTAAAGGGCCCCCAAGCTGGGGAGAAGGGGGAGATGGGGCGAGGAGGGGCAGGGAGAGGCAGGGGCAGAAGGCAGACTTTGCTGTCTTGAATGAGGCACCTCCTGTCAGCAGGAGATTCTGTCTTTCCAGAAAAGTCTGGATCCTGTTTCAAGACTCTCCAATGACCCATGGCCAATTTTGCTATCAAGGTGGAAAGAAAGCGAACCTGGGTGCTGCCTCTGGCAGGGGCTGAGAGGTTCAGGGGGCCTGGCCCTCACGTGTCCCTCACGGACGAAGGAGCACTGGCCCTCCCCCGGGACCAGAAGCTGTTCCCGGCACAGCCATTAATATCCCCCAGGGGTCCGCCCGCTTCTCAGCTTGCTCCTCCCTGGGGTCACGACGAAGCCATTGCACGGTTCCTGTGTGAAGCCATGCACTCCTCCGAGCGGCCAGCAGGGCCCTGGAACAACGAGGACCTTCGTTCAGGTCACAGATAGAGTGAAGGACAGGCGCCAGAGGCGGGGTCAGGCTGGGGGCGGGGTCAGGCAGGGAGGCGGGTCAGGCTGGGAGGCGGGGTCAGGGAGGACCATTGTTCAGGTCACAGACAGTGAGGGACAAGCGCCAGAGGCGGGGTCAGGCCGGGGGCGGGGTCAGGCCGGGAGGCGGGTCAGGCTGGGAGGCGGGGTCAGGCTGGGAGGCAGGATCAGGCAGGGGGCGGGGTCAGGCAGCATTGCTAGTCCCAGGTGAGACCCTCACGCGCACATCACTTACGGAAGCTTTAAGACTGTCTCTGCTGTGTCTCATGTGCTTGTATTTCAAAGCGACCCCGTTGTTTCATTTCAGAGACCAGAGTATGCATTTTTGGGAGCCCCAGGAGCTGAGTAAAATGTTCCGCATTGAAAGATTTATTTGGAGAAGAGCCACGCATTTAAGAAGTACGCCGTTCTGAGATATATGGTTCAGATTTAGGCAAATATCTCCCTGAAACGAACGGGCGAACCCCTGCGTGCGGCTCATCCCCCAGGCTCCGTTTACGGCTGCATCCTGTAATGGCTCAGCCACGTGTCTGGGCAGCTTCGTTAACCTGTCAGCTCACCCGTCTGCTCTTAAAGTGATGTATGGGCAAGTCCTTCCTATGCTAAATAAGACCCCTCGTGCCAGGATTAATAATACCACAGCGATTCCGAACGTGAAGCCATTAGAACGGTAATAAAAAGGCAGACTGTCATTATTTCAACCACAGAGCAGAAAACGAGAGAATCTTCTGTAATTACGGACATTTGTGGCTGCCGGGCTCCAGCTAGGAGGGACGTGGAGAGCAGAGCTGGCTCTGCAGGCTGCCAGCGTGGGAAGGGGCAGGCCCGCGAGCCGGAACCATGGCTGTCAGCCGCGCTTTTCTCCCCGAGAAGCAGGTGCGTGCCTGGCGTCCCTCTGATTGCTCCGCCTCGACTTCTGGTTGTTTGGGAAGGAGGACACTTAATATCTTTCTATTGCATTGCCATCCATCAAGCCACCCGTGCTGTGACCGCCCCCACATAGCTCCGCAGACCCAGTCCTACAAAATATTTCTTTACATTTACAAATTCAGTAAGCGGCGGCTATTACCAAATGTGCTTATTGAGACTCTCTTTATCTGTCTATTAGTATCAAGGTACAATTTGATTCAGAAGAAATACTCTCTTCATTAAATCCACGAGTGGCCTTTGGTGGTCTTCCGACTCAAGAGTACTGTCTAAAATACAGCTTTGCATTACAATACTTAACTGATTTCAGACCAACTTTTTAAAATCATTTAAACATTTAACACAGAATTAACATCAATTCTTCACCAGCTCTTCCAAAAAATAGAAAATGGGGCACTTGCAAACTCATCCTGAGGCTAGCATTACCCTGGCACCAAAATCAGGCAGAGATGTCAAAACACAAGAAACTATAGATGAATGTCTCTATGAATGTGGATGCAAAAATCCTCGAGGAAAGCACTGGCATACTGAATCCAGCAGTATATAAAAAGGGTTACAAATCATGATCACTGGGCTTTAACCTAGACACGTGAGGTTGTTTTAACATCTCCAAGTCAATGGTGTCACTTAGAAAACTACAAACAAAACCCACGTGATCCCCTCAAAAGATGCAGAAAAATCAGTTCAGAAAATTCAACAGCTCTTCAAGATAAAAACACTCAAAACCTAGCAAGTGAAGGAAACTTTCTCAGCCTGATGAAGAACATCTCTGAAAAGCTCACAAAACATCACGCTTCACAGTGGAACGCTAACTACTTTCCCCTTGTGGTCAGAAATAAAGCGAGTATGTCTGTCCTCATTAATTCTATGCAACACTATACTGGAGGTTCTAGCCAGGGAAATTATGTAAGAAAATTACGTATAAAGTAATGCATGTGGATTAGAAAGGAAAGAATAAAATTATCTCTACTTGAAAATGACACACTCTTGCACATACAAAATCTGAAGGAATCCATTAAAAATTTATTGGAATAACCAACTTCAGCAAGGTCGCAGGATATGAACTCAACATATAAGGGTAGATTTTATTTATATGCACTTACAATGAACAACCCGAAAATAAAATTAAGACAATTTAATTTACACTAACATTAGAAAGAATAAAATACCCACTTGGGAAAAATTAGCAAATAAAATTCAAAACTTATTCTCTGAAAACTACGAAATGCTGTTCAAAGAAACTAAAGAAGACCTAAATAAATGAAAAGATATTCCATATTCAAGGGTTGTTTAGATTCCAATACTTTCCAAATCGATCCATAGATTCAACACAATCCCTGTTAAAATCTCAGCTGGCTTTTTGTGGAAATCGACAAGCTGATCTTAAAATTCACATGCAAATGGAATGCAAAGGAACCAGAATATGCAAGACAATCTTGAAAAAAGAACAATTTCAAAACCTGCCACACAGATAAAGTAATGAAGATAGGGTGGTACTGGAGTGATGACAGATTTATAGATCAGGGAAACAGAATTAAGTACAGAAATAAACCCCAACATTTTTAGTCAACTGATTTTTCCACTGAGACAATTCAATGAGAGGTAAGAATAACTTCCAGCAAATAGCTCTGAGGTAACTAGATCTATGCACATGCAAAAAATAAAAAATAAAATAAAAACTAAACTAAAATAAAATAATGAACTTGGATCCCTACTCACACATATACAAAAATTAACTAAAAATGAATCACAGCCCTTAATACAAGAGCTAAAAATATAAAAATTATTAGAAGAAGCAGGACTTAAATTAAGCAATTGTCTCTAGATATCACACCAAAAGCTGAAGCAACAACAACAAATAAATAAACTGAAGTTCAAAGCAGAACACTTTTGTTTTTCAAAAGATGCCATCAATAAAGTATAAAAAGAGAAAACCTAAAGAATAGGAGAAAAATTGCAAACCATTTTTTGATAACTTGTACCTGTAACATATAAACACACACACACACGCACAAAACACAACTCAAAAATAAAAAAGACAAATAACCTAATGTAAAAACTATCCAAATAGAATTTTTTCTAAAGAAGATATACGAGTGTCCAATTAGCACAGAAAAAGTAGCTCAACCTCATTAGCCTCAGAGAAAAGCCAACGAGCTACCACTTCCTGTCGATGAGAACGGCTGTCATCAGAAAGACAGACAACAAGCCGGGGGCGTGAGGACAGGGAGAAGCAAGGAGTCCCCCACGCTGCTGATGCGATGTGCGGGGCTGCAGCTCCTTCCCACGACGGGCTCGTCGTTCCCCAAAGAGTCGCTGATAGGTGTGTACCCAAAAGAAAGGAAATCGTACGTGCACACAGATCCCTGTACGCCGATGTTCACGGCAGCACTATCATAATAGCCAAAAAGTGGAACCCAATGGAATGTCTATCAACAGGCGAGTGGGTGTGAAACGTGCTGGAGCCCGAGGGGACGTCGTGCAGCAGCAAAATCAATGGAGAACGGATGCTGCCGCGACAGGAATGAATCTTGAAAACATGTTGAACGAAAGGAACGCGCCATAAACGACCACGTAACTTATGACTCCATCCCTGCAAGGTTTCCACAACGGGCCGGTCTCAGAGACAGGAAGCGGATCAGCAGGCACCTTGGCGTGGGAGGTTGAGCGCAGGTGCGAGGTGATTGGTAATGAAATGATGTTTCTTTTGGGGGTGTAAACACGTTCTACAGTGGACTGTGCTGATGGTCACGCAGCTCTGAAAATACCAAAAACTATTGAATCGTATACCCTATTTTATTTATTTTTGAGGCATAGTTTACATATAACTTTGTTAGTTTCAGAGCGTACAACATTCAGATTTGACAGTTGTACATATTGCAAAATAATCGTCGAAATACGTCTGTTTAACAGTAGGCACCATACGTGGTTACGAAAACGTTTTTTCTTCTGATGAGAACTTTTAGCGACTTTCGAATCTGCAGACACTCAAAAATACTTGTGGAACAGCCCGAGGTCCTCGTGAAGATGGAAAGACACAAAAGCTTAATCTTTGTTTGCTTCTGTATATTTCACAATTTTTTAACAAAACTCTCTCAGCGTGCGCAACCTCCATTTGTGTACTTGACCTGCTATCGCCATCGGTCATTTGCTCCGTGACAGCTCTCATTTCACGAACTGGCGTGTCTGCAACTGGACATTTGTGCCTTTTGACCCTTCGCTCGTTTTGCCTGCCCTGCATCGAGCATGAAGAAAACGAGCAGCAAAAGCTTAAATTCCCTCGATGTCTCAAAATAGTCAGTAACAAAGAGTTTATTGACTTCCGAAAAAGTGTCAGAGACGAGAAGCCAGTGTCAAGCTCCTGCGTGAGGTCTGGGAAGAACCTGGTCTCTTCCCAAAGGTTGGGGTCTTGGGGCATGGCGGCCCCTCCCCAATCCCTGTTCAGGCTGGTCTTCGCTAACCACTCTTCCAGAATACAGGGTGACTGGGACGTCTTAAAGAGAAAAGAAAATAAATGAGACATGGCACTAACCCGTTGGATGTTTATGAGGGCTTATCATCTAGAAGGTTCCTCAGATGATAGAACAGTTACCTTATTACAAATTGAACTTAGAAATATATGCTAACAACGCTAGTGAGGACGCAGTTATGCTGAGTGCCAAAGCATAACCGTTGCTGAACGAATCTCATTTCTCGCTTCATAATGATGGGGGAGGTGGCATATGAACCCATTCGCTTGGCACCGCACGGATTTATTTTTATACTATGTGTAGTACAGACATATATACATATAACACCACAGAGGAGACTCTCGAAAGCATTAAGCCTGCTAAAACTGGCACTTGCCCCTCATTTTTCTTGTAAAGAAAATAGACATTTGATTTATACTTTTATCTTTGGTCACAGCTGCTTTGCTGAATTTTGCTCAGCTATTTACACTTACGCCCCCTGTTTTAGTCCGCTGGGTTGGCTATAACAAAAATAACACAGACTGGGTGACTTCGAAACAACAGAAATTTATTTCTCACAGTCCCGGAGGCCGGAAGTCCCGGATCGAGGAGTCTGCAGATTCAGGATGTGGGGAGGGCTGTGTCCTCACATGGCAGGAGAAAAGAAAGTCTGTGGGGGCCACGTATCCCATTTGTGGGGACTCCACCCTCGTGACCTAATCACCTCTTCACCCCTATCATGTTGGTGACGGGATGTGTGCTGTTTGGCCGTAGCCCCCATAGATAGCCTGGGAAACTTTAGGAATAAACATGGGCTGGAACCAACCAAATTGCAATGCCAAGTTCATCTCTGCCGCCTTTGTTCTCTCTATGGCTGTGCTGCTGAAATCTTACTGCCAAATGGAAAATTGAATTTTCTATTACGCTCCTTAGTTTTCACATTGGATTCTTCATCTCTGCTAATACTAGATGAATAGTTATCAATAGCACAAAGAAAAAATAATAAATATCCATAGTGCTCTATACAATATTCAAAGTAGCATGTGCAAAGGGTTTATCTCGCGATAATTTTAACTTATCTCTGAAGCAAAGTGTTCCTAATTCGCTCACTAGAATCTTGAGTCCCCAAAGGCATCATGAGTCCTTGACAAAAGTGTATTTTCTCGCAGTTATACCTGAAACGGACCTGGGAGGTGCATTTAGCGAAAGAGAAGGGTGCGTTTCCATCCCAACAGGTGACGTCAATTTGAGAGCTGGACGAACCCAAGCCCACATCTCAGAGGGTGGGCCGAGGACAGCTCTCAGGCGGGGACACTCCAAGCCATCGCTTTTCTTTATGGAGCAAGTGCGCTGAGGACAAGCAGCTCCTCAGTTTCCATGGGGCGACACGCGCCTCCCCAAAGAAATCACTTGTCCCTCTCCCACATGTCTGTGCATCGGAGTCCCACATCCCATGGCCCGCCTTATGTTTGAAAAGACACCCCTTGAACGTGCACTTCATGAAAATCTGTAATCGTATCAGCCTAGTTTCTGTTATTACAATTTTCCACAACAATCTTTCCGATGGACTTTTCGATGAAGTCCCAGCCCATCTTGTCAAAATTGGGAGTCGCGTTTTGTCTTGCAATGCAGCTAGCATTGCGCCTTCAAGAGGTGTTTTTAGCCACTATTTTTGACCAAAAAATGCAGGCACAACGGGAAATAGCAGACACTGGGGTATGTATTACCTCTTTGGTGTTTAAATGAGGCCCCCAGACCAGAGGCTCTGTGGCCAGCCTGCTGTTTGCTGCCGGCGCTGCTCAGCCCAGCACCTCGAGCTCATAGGGTCCAGTGTCCCTTACAGCATCGCAGGCTTACAGCCCAGGACACAGCACGGGGCCATGTGGTCTTAGATGCTGAAGAGAGGACCAGCTCTCAAGTTCACCTTCCATGTTGCCGTGCAACCGATCTTCATCGTTCAGAATCACATATGGTCGTGCTTTGAAAATTACATCTGTGAGTCTATCGAAGTAGAGTCTGAGATCTCAACCTGAACCAGAGGTCTCATTTCCAACGTGCCGCTCTGTTCATGAACAAACCTTCCTGACATGCAGTGGCTCAGCCTCTACTGAATGCTCCCCTGTTAAAAGGCCTGTCAGCCTCCGACACATTTTAAAATGAATCGCCCACGTGGGGAGCTGCTCCACCCTGGGCGTTCTCTTCGAGAATCCTCAGTTTGACAAAGTCCCCCTCAGGAAGTGGGGGCCACAAAGTCCCCGGGCTCTGGGTGTGGCATCGGCTCCCAGCAGTGCCTGCCCCCTGCCCCCTGCCCTGTGCCTCCTGTCCTGGGTCCGATGGAAATGCACACGGCCGGCCTGTGTGCAGAGCTGCTTCCTTCCGTCGCTTCTCCCATCCGGGCCCACGTGCACCGCCCTCCGCAGAGAGCTCGGCTGACTTGCAGCTCAGCTCCGTCACCATGCAGCCCTCCTTGATTTCTCTCCTTAGGTCAGATTCCCTTGTTTTACTCCACTTGGGTCACTATGACAAAAATGCTGAGGACCGGGTAACTTATGCACAGTAGGAATTTATTCCTCACAATTCTGGAGGCTGCAACTCCAAGGCCGAGGGGCCAGCAGATTCGGTGTCTGTTGAGGGCCCTCTCCCTGGTTCACAGACCCCGCACCCCCCAATCTTCTTGTGGTGTCCCCACATAGTGCAAGGGGCAAGGGAGCACTCCGGGTCCTCTTGTAAGGATGCTAATCCCATTGTGGGGTCTCCACTCACAACCTCATCCCAACGCCGTCCCCTCCCTCAGGCCCCACCTGCAAACACCGTCGCATTGGGAGTTAGAGCCTCACCATGTGAATGCTGGGGATACACCTCATCGGAGAGACGGGACAGTGGTCGTTGTGACCCCCACCCCATTTCGTTCAGCAGAAGCTGCATGATCAGTCTCGTTACACTCTGTTCTTGAAATAACCTGTTCGTGTGGGAGGCTGACGTCGCCTAGGCCAGCGGCGTGCTCCCCCAGCCCACACGCTCCCCACCGTGGGCGCTGTATTTGTTTCCAGATGGTTCAGTAGTGAGGCTCCAGTGGGAAACGTTGAAATGAAGACTCCAATGCAGGACTAGAAGAGGCCTGGAAGGCAGAGGACAAACAGGACACGACCAGGCTGTGGGGACCAGTGGCAGCCGGTGGCCGTCGCTGTTTTGGTGGAGAGAGTGCTCCTGGAGTCCAGAAGGATCCCAAGCGCCGATCGCTCTGGGGGTGGAGGACTGTTCTCATCACAGAGGGACAGAGCTGGCCTGCGGCGCAGGCCTGGCCCGGGGAGGCTGCGGGAAGCCACGCCGATGCCCCCTCCTCCTGCCTGTGGCTGAATCCAGCCCGAGTCCTGGTCCGGGAGCCCAAGTGACGGTCGCCTGCAAGGATACGCCCCGGGGTGACAGCCAGGCAAGGAGGGGCGTGGGCGGCCCATGGAGAATAGCCAGCACCCAGGGCCGCTGGCCTCCTCTTCCAGTTACGAGTCTGTGTATTTTTCTGGACACAGTTACCTCAAAGCGTCTAGCGCTAGACCGTGACACCTCCTCCTTCCTTCGCTGACCCTCACTGCTGGTTTTCGTGCTTATGAACCTAGCTGGAAGGCGCCGAGTGTTGCCAGGGTTCGGGGTTCAGTGTCCAGGCTCAGCAGTGTTCTGGATAAATTGCTGACTGTCATTCAATATTTCCGCCCCGTGAGAAACTGAAGCCAGATCACTTCGGTGTTCCATGGCAAACATATATCGGTTGTCCTGGTTGACTATCAGTTAATGAGTGACCTTAGGGCAGTGCTCTAGGACTCAGGCCTTAACTATCAACGACTTCCTCTGTCAAGTGCGTGTCCTTCCTACCTCATGGATCGTCCATGGGTCACATACGGACCCAAACTTAAAAAGTTGTAGGTGCTGAGCTACACAGAAACTCAGAGATGGGTGAATGAGGGTTAGTTAGGTGGCAGTAGATTTATCATCAGGGCTCGACATTTATAAATTCTTTAACTTCCAGTGAGTGCAACATCGATTGTGCTTTCTTCTAAAATGAAGCAGAACAGAAAGACCTGTGAGAAACGTGTATCTGAACGTGGTTCTAACCATACATTTGTCCCTGCCTCCTCTTCGATAGTTTCGCAGACACTCAGTTCGGCATGGGACGCGAAATAAGTCACGTCGCAAGTGCCTCCTGTCGTCCCCGTCTTCCCTGATCAATGCACGAGCGCGGTCGCCACGCCTCGTTTTCCCCCTCAACCCCGTCCACACCCGGCTCTTCTCACCGCATTCTCTTCAGGGTCCATGCTTGATCCATCCTTTATGGGTAAAAACCAAACCGATAAAGCTATTGAAATGTGTGATTTTCTTCCTGTGATCAGAACATACTGGAGGGTGCTGTGCAAATAACAGACGTGATTTAATTCATGGCTGTAAAGCGTCGTTCTGGGTACCGCGTGGCAGACAGACGCCGGCTGGTTAGGAGGCCCCTACGGTAGCGCACACGTAAGACGCTGCCGGGTCGCCTTGGTAAACGTGGGTCAGGTTTAGGAGCTGCCTTCAGACAGAGCCAGTAAAATGTGCTGGGGGATGGGATCTCGGGCTTCAGGATTCAAAGATCTCTGCCCGATATCTGCCCAAATAACATCACAAACGAGCTGGGGAAACCGAGGGAACCCGGGCAGGAAAGAGTAGAAGTTTCGCTCTGATGTTTTAAATTGAATATGCTCTTCAGACCTCCCCGCGGTGGATCAGGGTGTGAGTGTCAGCGTCGAGAGCCCTCAGCGTCTGTGGCACAGCTGCTCCCGCAGCAACACGAGTGTGGCCGAGCTAGTCCGCTCGTACAGGGCTGTTCTCGATAGGTCTGCAGCCAGTCCCCGGTTCTTCAGGTTTCACGGTCACGGATTCGACCAACGTGGATCGAAAACGGTGTGTTTTTGATCTGCAGCTGGGAGCCCCAGGGCGTGGAAGGCCGGCTCGTGCATCGTCTACGCCGTTTGTAGAAGAGGTTTGAGCATCCGTGGATTGGGGCATCTGCAGGGGGTTCTGGAACTGGACCCCCATGGACACCAAGGGTCTGTAGTTAACTTTTTGGGGAATCAAAAGATACACATGGTGCTGGCGCCCCTGGTCCCCCACATTGTTCAGGGTCCACCACATTCGGGGAGTTGGACTAGATGAGGTCGCCTAAGGAGAATTATGTAAATGAAAGACATGAGTTCTAAGAAAAGAACCCTAAAAAGCATCCCACATATCAGAGATTGAAAAGGGAACAAGGAAGCAAAATGGCCTTAGAAGAAGCTTCTGGTGAGACAGGAAGGAACCCAGGGATTCATGCATCCGGTACTCTAAAAATGGGGTGCTGTTTGTCTGTGGAAAAGGGGAGTACTGACACACTCGTGACTCACGCGAGTTACGTAAAGCAAGTCCAGGAGCGCGGTCCAGTGCAGTCTCCCTCAACACGGTTCCGTGTTCACGTGCGGGTGCAAGCATTGGCCCGCGCGCACCCCAGGCCTGTCGGAACGCGGAGTTCTCCATTTATCATGTAGATGGGATAACACGTGACTCCTGGAAACCTGTTCTAAAGATAACCAGTCTGTTTTACTTTTCTGGAAGATCAATTTGACATTTTAATTATGTGTAAAAGTTCAACCAAATATATTACTATTGAATATTTTGACAAGGTCTTTCATCCAATGTTCTCATTGAGATTCCAGGAACCAACTGCTCAACTATAATTACATAAAATGAGAAGAAGAAGAAGAAAAAAAAAAATAAAAAGGAGCGAGCAACTTGCCCACTAAGCCACTGGAGACAAGCCTCGGGTCCCGGGGGTCCTGCATCTTCGGGTGCCCTGTTAGTTCCTCGCTGCTGCTAGCGGCCGGCCCGGTACTTAAAGCAGCACTTATGGCCCGCAGTGCCCGAGGGCCCGGGTCTGGATGTGCCTTAGCTGTGTCTCTCAAAGGGCGGCAGCCCAGCCGCAGCTGGGGAAGGTCCGCTTCTAACTCTCCCGCGTGGCTCTCGGTGGCCTCAGGTCCTCCGTCGGCAGAGAGACGGTTCCCTGCACCTGGGCCTCTGCACACGGCAGCTCACAGCATGGCAGCTGGCTCCCCTCCAAGCAAGTGGGACCCAGCGGCCAAGATGAAGCCAGCGTCCCACAGCCCAATCTCAGAAGCAACATCTGGTCACCTCCGTTGCACTCGGTCTGGCCCGCACAGAGGGGTGACTGGGGTCTCCGGAAGAGGCTTCCCCCCGCAGACACCCCAGAGAGCTGCACTTCTTACAGGGCACTAAAGGACCCAGAATGACAGGCATCTGAAGGGACTTTAGGATGTTCTTTAGGCATCTTTCGGCTCCACGCTGCACAGGTCTCGGACCGGCGGACAATGGGGACACCGTTGTGCTGTGTCCAGAGGTGTCTCCCTCCCTCTCGCCTCCCGCAACGCGCCTTAGCTGAGCGGCAGCCTCGAGCTTGCTGCTGTAGGTTATTTTAATGAACACTTTAAACGAAGTCTCCGCCATCTGTTCTGCCTAATTACAAACGTACTCTCATTTGCGGTGACATCGTTAAAAGTGAGATTCTGGGGAAACGGTCGCAGTGCTTGTCTAGCTTGTCATCTTGGTCCTCCGCTGATTTTCTCAGTTATGATACTTGAAGTCCAAGGCATCCCGTCTGAGGCGAAGACACAAAAAGCGGCATTCCCGTGGCACAGTGCGCAAACGTGTGGGATGCGTGTCTCGATTTCTCTCTCTCTTTCTCTCTCGGACTCTCTCTTCTGTAATCCTCTTATTGAAAACAGGAATTCTCTTTAAGGAGGATTTTACTTTTCAAATTCCCAGAGTGTCTTTGGTAATTTTAGCTCGCTTTAGGGATAAGGGAGGGATTTAAACAGAAGCCCTTTAAATAAGAATTAAACTCGTTTGTACAGTGGAGACCTGCGGACCTCTCTCGTGAGCACGCAGACGCATTTTACAGAGTTTAATTCTGCAAATATTGTTTTACTCCTTTGCTTCCCTCCCCTAAGGAATTATTTCTCAAGATGGACTCTAAAACAAATCAGGAGAGATCAAGAGGCACAGACCTTTTAAAATAATCTGCTCACGAGCAAAGGACGGTAGGTGGTCTTGCGTCTCAAAGGATGCTAGAATCTAAGCGTGGATGTCTGTCAAGCATCGGGACCGCCGATGCTGATACTGCTGCCTCGGTAAGCGGGGAGGCGTCGTGGGCCTTCTGAATATCAAGCTTTGCAAAACAGCCGTTCCCAGCCCTGCCCCACCTCCCAGCCCCTCCTGCCCTGCTTCTCGGGCTGTTCCCCGACTTCGCTGAACACAGGAAGTGACAGACACTGCCGCCGTCCACTAGGTGCCGATGAGGAGCGCTTCTGGCCAGTTGACACTTTTGCTGAAGAAGTCGCACATGTCACATGTTCCGATGCCCGTTGCTAACTAGCAGACAGTTCAGGCTGGCAGACAGGCCAGCAGGTGGGCACGGGGTGGCCCTGCGTCCAGGCGCGGTGACGTTTAGCTTGTGCTCTTGGGTTCATCAGCCTCAGAGACCATCGGGGTTCTGAGATTCCTCCGGCTCTGGTGGGTCCCCTCATGCAGAATGGCA
>NW_006440135.1:1648417-1654841 GCF_000325575.1 Pteropus alecto
TGACAGGGAACCTCAGAGAGACAAGAGGACTCAGGTTCTCACGCCAGCCCGAGGCTCTAACACAGACCTGCGCGTTTTCTCCTTCCGTTTGCTTTGCACGAACTTCCCACTCAAGTACCCGAAGCTGTTGGTACTGGAGTGGGGTGTCGGCCTGTCATCTCGTCACAGAAGACCGCGTCGGCCTAATTTTCTCTGCCTGGGGCACTTTTCCTGGAAGTGCCCGTAGCATGAATTGTGCTCCAAGAATCACATCCTGTCCTTTCGAATGGCACACTTAGAAAAATCTCTCCCATAACGTCAGCGGTGCTTACCTCCACCACACTGTTAGGAAAACAGTCCCGCAGAACCTGTTGACGGGCAGGCCCCTCATTTCCTGTCGCGTCCTGTCCTGTTTCCGGAGTTTTAAAACCGAAGTCTTCAAGTGCAGTCGAGAAACGCCGCACTAGGGAGCGCAGGTGCGTCTAGAGGCCAGAACATTCCGGAGTTTTCGGACAGATGTTAACTGAAGGTGAAGGCCTCTTATTTCAAGTGCTCAGGACATCGAAAGCTTCCCGAAGCGCTGACCGTGGACTTTTCTCGTCCTGCGTGGGGAGGGGGAGTCCCACCCTTGGGTGCTTCTGTCCTCATGGTGGGACCTGGACCTCCACACCCGAGACGCTGTGAGGTTTGGAACCTGGGGCCAGAGGAACAATACAGAGACGGCAGTGATCCGGAGTGGAGGGGACACGGTGGGCGCAGAGCAGGACGCTGAGTGACGGGAGCCAGGCCGAGGACCGCGGGAGCTGCCGCTGCGCCATCCGTCTGCGGATGAAGCAGAATTATTTTTAATGCGTTTTCTAAAACCTGTTTTCTCTTTGAGAATAATGACTGTCCCTAAGGTGAAGGTGCCGCTCTTTTCTGAGCATTTCTTTGTCCGCCTTTTCTCGCCTTCGGGGACCTCGTGAAAGTCCAAGGCGCCTCGGTGACTGGTGACTGCTCGGGGCCCCGAGGTAACTGTCCCAGGAGGTGGAGCCCACAGAGCCAATTTGGAGGCTGATGTCACGAAACTGGGCACGTGGCTGGAGGCCGGAGTCTCTGCTTCTCGCCCGATGCCGGGAGCGGTGCCATGCCCTACGCCCCACGTCAGAAGGGACCACTGTGGAATCTGTGAGGACACCCAGAACGGCCCAGGGTGCACGGATTCAGACTGATGAAGAGCCCCACGTGCTGCTGGTGATTACAGAGGCTGGCGTGGGTGAGGCGTTGTGGAAAGGGACCCAGGCGGCTCCAGCCTTTACACCTACGAGTGACCCCTGAGGGTCCTGTGCTTGTACCCTGCTGGCCATAAAGTGCTTAACGGTGTCCGAACGAAATCCTCCATGACTTAATACTGACTACTGAGGCCACTGGCTAATCTCCCCTTTATTAAAATCAGTCTTAACGCTGAGGCGACCGTCGGTCCCTGGTCCTAAGGCTGCTGTTACGGAGAACAAGGCAGCCCCTCGCCCTGCCCGCAGGACGGAACGCCCACCCTACAGCATGCCTTTTTCTCTCAGCTCGTTTAGTGCCATGGGCCCTCCCGTTGCAGAAGGCCCAGAACGCACCAGCCAGCTGTGTCTGGCTCACCCCAGATCACGTTTGTGCAGTAAGAGCACCCGAGAGTCCCGGCCTCGCCTGGGACACAAGTGGCCCTGTAGCCACACGTGCTGATGGCTCCTATCTCTTACTGATGACCTGGATGCAGAACACATTTCTGAGAGGCCCCAAGAGGTGTGTGCCTCGTGCCTCCCTTGGTCTGGCCACCACCAAGTGACGTCTTTCTGTCGCCAACCCGACAGCTCCTGCGGCTCTGAGCACTGAGAGTCAGGTGTCCCCCCCTCACACCTCCGGCGGGTACAGGTGGTCTTGCTCCCGGCGGCTCCCACCCCTGGGCCTTCAGCTCGACAAAGTGGCATTCTACAGCCAGATGGGACCGACAAGACTGCTGGTCACCTTCCTCATACGGAAATCACAGCAGGTACCGACGTGAGCTGTTTGGATCTCTGTCATCTTTCGTTTGGGGGGAAACGGCTCTTTCAGGTTTTGCCTGTAGCCCCACATCTACTCGGCACCTGTAAATGGGTCCCCGTATGGCTGGGGGCAGGGAAGAGCCTGCATGGATGCCAGCTCTACTCAGTCGCCCTCCCCTCGGCCTGGGTCTTTGTCCCAGCACAGAGAGCGGGACCTCGCCTCTCAGGGCTGACCTGACCGCAGGAGGCCCTGCAGCTCTTCGTGCAGACGCAGCCCTCCACGCAGCCCCTGGATGTCTGCAGACATCACAGGCACCCACCGGGCCACGTGCAGGAAGGTGCCTCCCACCCACTGGAAGGAGGCCCCCTCCAAAGGCCTGGGAGCTCTGTCCTTGTGCTTTGCTGTTTGGTAATGAGGTGTGAGTCCCTCGGTTGGGCTCATTTTTCTTGTATGTGCAGGAATCATTGAGCTGCTGGACGTTTACACTCTTGCTCAAGCATGCTGTCCCCTGCCAAAAAAAAATTCTTTTAAATTAGTTACCTCCGTAATAATAAAATCTACAGAACCCACATTCCTCAGTGATGAGAGAAAAATTTAAGATACAAACAAAAAGATTAGAATGAGTCATCTAACATCTAAATGGCAAAAGAAGGTAGTCTTCATTTTTTTTGTTGTAAATGGTCTTCCTCTTAGCAATAAATCATTCACTCAGTGAAACATAAGCATTTCCATCATTGTTTTACGTAAGGTCCATATAGAAAATACTTACTGTAAATGGTTTGTAATCTAAAAGATGCACCTGTAGTAGATGGAATTTGTCATTTACAAGTGTCAAAAATAAACTTAAATATCAAGAAGCTTTAAAATGTACACACGCAAGCCATAGCAACAATTTTTTAAAAAAATTAAGCCAGCTATGCAAGTCCAGAAATACAGGTTCGGGTGCGTTTAAGGAGGCTTTGGAACTTGCGCCCTTTGGTGGCAACTTGTGAAGTCGTTGTTTCTAACGGGGAGAGACAGGAGAGGCGGCAAACAGGTGGAGGGGACGGTGGCCCTGTCGAAGGGGGCAGACGTCCCGGGCGGCTTGGCCCCGGGAGGCAGCGCGGGACACATTCAGAGTGGAGCGGCCCGTGGGGGAGACCGGGCCGCTGCCGAGGAACAGACTTGAGGAAGCGAATGTCACCGTTGTAAGCCAGGAGCGTGCCGAAATCACTTTTCTATAGCCTCGTTAGAAGACGAAAAATATTAGGAAAAGCCGGAGGACTTCCTGGCAGTATACAAGATGGCATGAGATTTCAACCACTCCTCTCAAGAGCGAGAAAAGAATCATTTGGGGAAAGCAATGGACTGAGCCCATCTACCTGCACGAGCGAACTGGCAGGTGGCCTGGATTCTCTCCGGAGCTGTCAGTCACGTCACACATTGACATTTTAAGTGTTCTTTGTTTACGTCAAATATTAAACTAGGGAAACCCGAGTGGAAGCTAAGGGTGTGACCGTGTATTTGTGAGGACGTTACTGCCTCGGGGGTGGAGGCGGGAGTCACTGCAGCGGGAGAAAGAAGCGACTTTCTATTATGGCGCCACATGCACTTTTCCTATCAAGAGCGCTGCGGAGCTGGCTCCCTTCCCCCGCCCTCCCCTCCCGTCACGCTGCATCTTCTCAGTTCAGCGCGGAGCCTCTTGGTTGGCACCACACGTTCTCCCCTTACCTCTTGAAAGCCACAGGAAAGAGAAACTTCAGGAATACTTACTGTCCGCGCGAATGAATGGTCCATGCAGAAAGGCCAAGTACAATTCCACATCTGATAGCAGAATTTGCTCAGAACTCTTATTTTAGTGACGTGCAAGAAAAATAAAATAAAATAAACTTTACATGGAAGAAAAGGAAAGCTAACTTTATGGGTGAAGAACGATGCAATACGTGAGAATACTTCCTGGGAAGAGAGGCGATCTCCTAATCCAGATTTTACTATCCTCACCCCAAAAGCGCCTTTATCGTGACCTCTGAAGGAGGAGGCCGACTTCTGATGGCCTCACGAGACGTCGATGTGTCTGTCGATCGTGCAGGCTCTTTGCTTCCACGCGCTCTCACGATCCAGTTCAATAACCTGCTTGGATCTTCGATGCCTGAGAAATGACCTGTGTCTGTGTCATCCTCACAATAGTTCGTAAAACTCTTTAATATGGTTTTTATCTAGTTCGCGTGAAGTTGAATGGGAGAAGGTACCTGGGGTTTTAATTATGGGGAGCACGTTAGATAATTTAATATGAAGCTCAGAGACGTTTTATTCTTATTTGCAATTATAGATGTTTTACTGCATTTACTTGTGATTAGAGTCTTAGGATGCTAACGGGGCTTATCCTGCTATTAGCTCAGCCATGACAAATCCCTGGGATGTCATTGTTAATTGCACGCCTGATGACACACACAATGGGGGAATGAGGTCGTTTAATCTTAGCTATCTATTTGGAGACTGTTCCTGTTGGTTGAGTAAAAATTATTTCTGAAACCGTCAGCTCATTGGCTCGAACTTTCTCATTTTAACAAATGTGGTTCGGAAAGCTGCTCAGAGTCTGCGTGTGGTTTTTGCTGTTGTTGTCGTTGTTGTTGTTGTTGTTTTCCTTAGGCCCCAAGCTCTCCTGACAAGTGGTCACCAAAGAGGAGCTTTTGACAGAATGTGCACTCAGGGGCGAGGCCATCAGAAGTCGGACAAGCTTTCAGAGAGCCACCTCTCTCGACTGCGAAGCCCAGGCTATATGAGGGATGCTGCGGACAGACAAAGCCTCTGCCTCCTACATTCTGTGCCACGACACCGTCCACGACATTGGAAAAAGATGTGAGTGGCCATCTGCCCACAGCCATTGTCCTGTCCTTTGTGATACGGCACACGCTGCCTTGGGAAGGGGATCGTTCAACATAATAAAAGCAGTCAGAGGTAATTCGATGACCTGCTTTTCGAAAGATCTCCGTAGGCACAGATACTTTTGAATTACAGACAAAATCCCTCAGATCCTGCCAAGGATGTGTGCCAAAGTCATCATAATTATACATCTCCAAGTATTTGTTCCTGCCAGTAATGAATTAATGAGATGATATCACACATAATCTTGAATCCTGTGAAATAAAAACAGGAACAGGAATAAAATAATGATGAGTGAGGGGCCTCATTATAAAAGAAAACGCTTTTGATTGTTGGGAAGAAGGACCATCTGAGCCAACGAAACCAGAAGAGAGTAAACCTCTCATCTTCATGGACAGGGGGTGGAGGGTGAAATGGGCAGCCATGAGGGGGACAAGATGAGCCATCTCTGTCCATTAGTGCCAACTCCCCCTGCCCCACTTGGGTCAGATGGCCTTTTATTGGTCCCCTGGGCTTCCTCTGGTCCCGTGAGACCGAAATCATGGGGAACGATTTGAAACCTTCCTCAGATAATCCATGCTGCTTCACCCCATGCAGACCATGTCAAAATAAAAAAAACTTTCTCTTAAAACAGAAGAGTGATGTTTAATTAACTTTGACTTCCTCTGGTGAGCGATACAGAATAGAAATTAATATAAGCAAGATGGTCGCGTTAAAATGCATTCCAGGCCCAGCAGGCCAGGAAGAAGCCGTGTGAGTTGACAAGTTTTTTATCTCTCTGAATGTGCCTTTCCTTGTTCTCAGTGATGGCGGAGAGACTCCTGACTCAGTGAATCTCTGAATGTTAGAAAATAAACTGATTTCTTGAAATAAAAAAACTGTGCAAAATGCTTTTTTATTATTTGTGGAGAATATGTGTTCTCTACGTTTTTGTTGTATGTTCATCTATTCATTATTTTACATTACAACTAGATAGATATTCAGGTGGATGGACGGATGAAAAGAAAGATAGACAGTCAGACAAAAGAGAGACGGATGGATGGAATCTACGTTATCACGGGTAATACAAGCTGGACACCAGGCATGGTCTCTGTTTTAAGGAGCCCAGAGATGGAAAAATGGGTGATGGTCAACAATATTCAATGATCAGGAAGCTGGAGGATCGTGGCTGTGAGTTCGGGCTAGATGTTTGCATATAAGGGAATCTGAGATCGAGGGAAAGAAGGATGTGTTTTTATAGATGAGCTTTCCACTCCAGGGTTTTTCAGTGGCAAAACCATTTTCTTTTGCAAAAAGGGAAATCGTTTTTTTCTACAATTTCAAAGTAAACTAATTGTTTCTCAAATTTATTAAACTGTCTAATTGTATATTAGTTATTAAAAATCATAAGAGCTTGAAGAGTCTAAAAAGGCAATTTAATCTGTTTACCTGCCTCTAGGCAAGACTTAGATGAACCAACAGAGATAATTGGTATCCTGCCAAATGACTATTTTTTGGTCCAAGCAATTAATTTTTTTCTAATTAGTGGTGTTAGGATAGGAGTTGTTTCTTATGACTAATGGGGACAGTTCCA
>NW_006440135.1:1654851-1660949 GCF_000325575.1 Pteropus alecto
GGAATGCAGCGGCAGCTCAGCCTTGTCCAAGTGCCACTTCCCACGTCTCCGGGGTCGGCCAGATCCTGTTACGGGGAGTGCCCCTGTGGAAAACACCCACCTTCCACATGCACAGTTCGGCTTCTTTGTTGTTGCTAATTGCTGTCACTTTGAAAGTCTTTCACGATCTTATGTCCCAAATGGCCCTAAATCCAGAGGAACAGACACCGGAAGCTGCGTTCTGGGGATCTGACCCAAGGCCGAGAATCAGTGGAGGTACGGCAGAGGACAGCGGTGCTAACGTTGATACTACGCACCCTTAGAGTGCGCCTAGTCGCCTGACATCGGCACATGCGTGCACCTCTTGCTCTACCGAGAACTGTCCGTGGACGCTGATAAACTGAGATGGGATGTAGCACCACGATGCGCTCAGTCAGCTCAGCCGAATGCCACTTGCTCAGCATCCACGTCGATTAGACGTGGACAGGGTTTTGCTGGTGGCACGTCGTCATTCAACCCTAGCAGCCGCACACCACACGGAGGCGCCGAGGGCTGTCACACACGTGCTGATGGGGCGCACAGACCCAGAGCCGCTCGCTCCCGGACGTGAGCATTTCACGGAGCCTTTAAGCCCAAGACCTGCTCAGACTGACACTCGGCCAGCGAACGTCATAACGTTTCCTAGGGAGATCTTGTTACGAGAAACTTTAATTAAGCCAATTTAGCGTGTAGGTTAAAAGGAAACTATGTGTTTCCCTCCTTTCCTCCCTCTCCCTTCCTCCCCTATTTCTTTTCAAACCGTAGTGAAACGAATCCTTAGTGGTTATTTATGAACAAGGTTCAAAATGAAGATTTGGCCGATATGTTTTGCCATGAGGTTTCGGTGGAAATGCTTTATCGAGTTAATTATCCCTAAGCACCAGGTTCGCTCCAGAAAAGCAAACACCAGAATAATAACAAGGAAACAGACGTATCCCAAACCCTCGGGCGCCAGCGGCAGAGGTTTCTGCAGGGCTGCACCCCCATCCTAATGCTCTCGTGGAGCGCATCCTCTGCAGACGGGGAAGTCAAAGCTCCCCAGAACCGCTGGCAGCAGCCCGCCGACCCTTAAATCCAACGACCAAGAACAAAGCCTCTTGGGAGGGGGTTTAGAGATGTGGGTTAATGAAGGGGCAGACGCTTGGGGAGCAGGACACGGATCTCCTGCGTAACAGCACAGAAAGCAGCGGGGCGTCGCACCGGAGGCTGACCCTGACCGTGGAGGTCACTGGGAGAAGGGCCGCCCTCTCGCCCCTGGGGAGAGGGGACCACGCCAGCACCCTGTTGGGAAGGCCAGACCGAGGTCTGCTTCCCTTCGAGATACAGAAGGGGGTCTTTTTTGCAAATGGCAGCTTTCAGTGGTTGTGTTTTCTAATAAGAAGACTCCTAAATAAACGTATTTTGAGCTCCGTAGGAACTAGAGAGAGGAGAAGGCGAAAGGAAACGAAGCCTAAAGCCCAGCACGGAGACTCGCCCTGAGGGCTTCGAGGGAAGGAAGAGACGTAACAAACGCCACCTCTGCACAGCCGCGCGTGTTCGGACAACGTCTCCTGGCCCCAGTCCCCTAAGATTTGGGGTGTGCGGGTTCAGCTTTTCTCCCCACTGGGTCTCTCAGAGATGCCAAGATGCCTGTAGAGACCTTCCAGCCCGGCCCTCAGGATGCAAGAAGTGGAATTTTAGACTTTGAACTGTTTTAGAGCCGCAGTCCCTTGGCCCAGGTGTTTTAGACACATTATCTCCCTCCAACCCTGAGGATGTGTTGTTAGTGTCCCCATGTGGTGAGGAAGCCCTTGCCCAAGAAGGAGGGGAAGTTCTGGGACAAAGCCACTGAGGACACCGATGCTTCCGCCCACACGCAGACCCCCGGGCTTGAGTTTGGCGTTGGGCGTTCCACGCAAACTCATCTCCAGCTTTCAAAACCAGAGTTGGGAAGTTTGGTTCACATAGACTATCAGCATTTGTATGTCTGTGAGGTTCAAAGGCCCGGTTGCTTGTGCATGAAACTTGATATTGAACAAACACATTTCATTAGAAATGAAAAACCCAGAGTTCTGTCCTTTCTTTCTAACTAACTAGCTTTTGAATTTTTATTTCCTACTAATTGATATCAAAATTATATATATTCTGGTCATATCAGTGACATTGTATAAATTAAATGAGATAACGGATGTCATTAGAAGTCACATGGCAATAGATAAGTGGGACGGATTACTTTCCCAAATATAGCCCAACTTAGAGAATTATAGAATCTAAGAAGTATTAAGTGGAAGCTACAGTTATAAGATTGAAAATTCCTCTCAATGCAAGAGTTATTGACTCATCTATCTATTCATTTATCCGTCCATATGTCCCTCAGCCCATCCGTCCATCCATGCATTCATCCACTAACCCATTTATTCACTCATTCGTTCACTTAATAATATATCTAGGTGCTACAAGCTTCTCCTTATTAAGCATCTGCTTTTCTCTATTCACAGCGTGCTAAGTTGGGGCCTCAGTGATGTAACATGCAGGATCCCTGCCCTCAGCACTGTCGGTGGTGAGGCCAGACAATAGATAATCACTTTGAAGAAAAGAAGCGGTCGAGCATGATGGCAGCAGCCGTTCATGGAAAGTGTTGAGAATCAGAGCTGAGCGGGGCCTCGGGTGGCTGCCGGCTCCTGCCCGGACCTCGGGTGTAACTGGCAGGTGCATGGAAGCTTCTAGCTCATGGCTGTTGCCAGTGAGGTTAGAAGATTGAATTATTAATATACTTCAAAATAAGTTAATTTTAGTAATTTAACCAAACTCTACTCACCCACTTAGGTAAGATCTTCAGAAGATATGTTAAAAAACTAAAAATATTTTCAATTAGCTTAAAATTACCTGTTTCTAGCATGCAGTGTGAATATTAGTCTTACAGTCTTATTTATGTTATTCAATTCCTAGCAAAGTAGGGAGAGTAATGGCCCCAAAGATGTTCACACACGAATCCCAGGAAGCTATGACTATGTCACCTCCCTTGACGAAAAGAAACTTTGCAGATGAGGTCAAGATGATGGGTCTTGAGGCAGGGAGATTAACCTGGGCTCCTGAGTGAGCGCAACCTAATCACAGAAACCTTCAAAAACAAAGGTAGAGAGACACAGGGTGAGGGCTTCGAGAATGGACGAGCTGGGCCATAAACCGAGGAAGGAGCGCCAACGGCCTCCTCGGGGAGCTGGGAACGGCCCTGGGCGGACAGCTGACAGGGAGACGGGGACCTCGGCTGCGCCACCCCAAGGAGCTGAACGCCGCCTGAGTTTACCAAGGCCCTAGAGCTGGAAAAGACGGGATTCTGCCCTGGAGCCACCAGCAGGCAAGGCAGCCGCCATCGCCTGGAGCTTAGGCCGGCGAGCGCCGGGGCAGGCTTCCGACCTGCAGACCTGTAAGGCGGCAAACGCATGTTGTTTCGACTCGCTGAATCTGCGGTAACTTATTACGGCAACGCTGGAAATCCATTAGGCTTGGAAACTCACCGAGTGATTTTCCGAGCCCCATTCCCTCTCCCACCCACCTCCCCAAATTACTTAGCTGGACGACAGAGAGAGGCCGGCACAGTAGGACACAGGTCCTCCGACCCTCTGCCCAGAGTGTCCTTGATGACTCAGGAGAAGGAGGCCCCGTGGCCATTGGCTCCCTCCACACGATCCCTCTAGTCTTAGAAGTGGCCGAGGTCACAGTTGTTACTACAGCACGCGTGAACTTTTCTCTGCAAAAAGTGGCAGGAAGTTGCTGGGAGACTCGCACGCCGTCCAAGACCTGTGGCTTCAGAATATATCTTTAGTTATTAACTTCCAGCGGCTTCCATTTCCGTGCTGCAAACACAGGCAACAGAAAGACGACTTTTGACCTAACGCCCGGAAAGAATCGAGATGACGATGGCGTGGACGCCGACTGTGTTCGCTGAGACAGACTAGCTCAGGCCGCGTCTGGAGCGGTGAGGAGCCTAGTGAGGCTCAGATGCCACGCGCGCTGAGCCATCCCGTCCGCGGCGTTCGGACTTCGCTGGCGTTTGTTTCTCGGTTACATCCTCCAATGCGGCGCCGTTGCCTGCTCCAGTCACAGCTGACCTTTGGGGACAGGACCCGGCCCCTTCCCCTCCCGCCTTCGCACCTCCCGCGAGGTGTAGCTCGGTGTTGGCTCTGGGTTCCGGGCTGCGTCTGACTCATTTCTGAGCACATGGCCACGCCTGACTACATCCTTCCCCTCTTCCAAACCCAGCTAGGCCTCCAGCCTACAGAACTATGAGATGAGGGATGTGTGTTGCTTTGAACTGCTGAATCTGTAATTTATTATGACAATTCATAAGGGCAGGTTCCAATCCGTGTTTACATCAGACTAAATCAAAACACTCGAATTCCAAGCCAGCATTCTTTGTATATATAAACTTTGAAAAAGAAACTTTTCTCTTACTTTTCTGACTTAGATTTCCTTCTATTTCTCTGTAAATGCCCCTGGGGATAATAATTAGATATACGTGTTCCTGAAATGCATCGACTGGCGAAATGACCAGGTCGTCACACATCTGCCCAGCATCTTCTCCCTGGTGGTTTCCTTGCGCGTCTTGCAAAGGTCCTTCTTGGATTGTGGAGACAGCGCCCACCAGGGCAGGGTGGAAGGTGTCCAGGAAGAGACCTCTGGCGGTCACAGTAATAGGACAAGAGCGGCCTCTGCGTTCTTTGTCTTAAATGTCAGCGAATGCTTGGGAGGCGCCCTTGGCTTGAGGAGGGCATCCTCAGAGGACGCGTGGCCCTCAGGGAGACCACGAGGACCAGCAGAGCACATCCTGGTCAAGGTCTGTTGTGCGGGGAAGCTGAGCTGTGTGGGGAAGCTGAGCTGTGCCGGCTGCGTCTCCTGGGCCACAGGCAACATCGTTCGCGAGTCTGACACCAGGCGGCTGTGGTCACCAGAGTAAAGGGCCGCCTTGGCACCAGGCGAAGGCTACCCGCCTGTGCACCGGGGGAGATGTAAGGTTGGGAGTCTGGTCTGCTTGCCCTTTCAGTGAGAACCCTGCAGGCTCACATTCTTGATGGGCAGCGATCCGTATTTAGAATCCAGTGATGTAGCTAAAGATAACCACCTCTATCCCGCGAGTCTTAAACTCAACTTAATGCGAGTTTATGTAAGTCAAAAAAGAAAGCTGAAAAACTCACAGGTGTCTCTAGATCTTCTTTATGTGAAGTTGTCATTTCTGCTTTGTTTTCCTTTAGAGAAGGGGTCATTTCGTTTTGAATGGCTCTTTTTTTTTTTTAAGTACAGCACTATTCTGGTTTGGTTAGAAGCTTAGTCACGTACACTTGAGAGAGTCTAATTTTCAGCACAGTTCTGAGTAGAAAAGAGGAAGAAAAAGACCCAGCTCTTTTTAGAAATTGCCACTAGCCGCAGCCCCCTGCGGGCCTGGTGGGGTCTGCACAGCCCACAGCTCTGAATCCAAGAGATGAGAGAACTGGTAGCAGATTAGAAGAGATATCCTAGGGTTTCTCTTTCCGTTGAAGTTATTCAGTCAGCTCTTTAAGAGCTGTAGCTGCGCCTGCGGTAGCCCCGGGCTGGAGCCTGGAGCCCGGCAGAGCAGGTTTCAGGAGCCGGCGCAGAGGACGCTTTGCTTTTGCGGTGAGGGAGGAACGCGGGCTGCAGAGACGGAAAGCTCTGCTTCTTTCCTGCCCTTACGATGACATCGCTGGCTCACAGCTCCAAGATGTGCTGTGGTGCACTGTGAACAGGACAGACCCCCGGCCGCAGCCACGGAGACCCCAACCACTCAGAAAGGGAAATGACTGACACGTGCACGAGAATTGTCCGGCCGGCGCAGCCCCCGGCCCTGGACCCCTGACTCTCGGTGACTCGTGACTTTTTCCTGTGGCACCCCTGATTGTCAGCCACTGGGGGGTCCGGGTTTTTAAGCGAGAGCTGTCCTTTTTCCTTGCTTGGCGCCAGGCTGTAAAGAGACCAGCTCCGCCACTGGCGGTTCTCGGGGCTCAGCGCGTGGCTCTGCCGTGCGCTGGGAAGACAAACACACTTCCTGTTCCGTTCCAAATCCCCTTGTATTTGAAAAATAAAAT
>NW_006440135.1:1661140-1667163 GCF_000325575.1 Pteropus alecto
AGAGAGAAGTTAGGCTTAATGCAAAGGTAAAATTTTCATTGTTCCCACTAATTTCGAGATTCCAAATCCAATGCGTTTTGAACGTTTTCCAATCTTTGTAAACATGACAAGGAAAAATCGAACACAGGAAATGGGATTTCCCGCACTGCGAGGCTCCCCATTAATTGGTCGCTTCAGGTAGTGGGCTCACCTGATTCATGTAGACTATGATTCAACCGTGGCGACATGAGACTCTTCTGATACTTAACTACTGTGCGAGTGAGTGACACCTGCCCGCAGGTAAGTGCTGTCCAGTTAAAGTCTGCAAAAAAGGGAGTCTTGAAGCTGATCTAAGTAACAGGGACGTCCCCTCGAGACTGCGTCGCACGGAAGCCAAAAATCAAACAAGCTTTGGACAACAGAGAGGAGTGTGTGTGTGTGTGTGTGTGTGTGCGCGCATGTGTGTGTGCACGTGCGTGCACATGTGAATGTGTGTGTGCGCACGTGCACATGCGAATGTGTGTGCACGTGTGGATGTGCGTATGTGTGTATGTGTGTGCATGTGTGCACATGTTTGTGTATCTGTGTGCGTGTGCGTGCATGTTTGTGTGTGCATGTGCGTGCGTGCGTGTGTGTGTGCGCATGCACATGCGAATGTGTGTGCGTGCGTGTGCACGTGTGAATGTGTGTATGTGTGTATGTGTGTGCATGTTTGTGTGTGTATCTGTGTGCATGTGTGTGTTTGTGTGTGCGTGCGTGCGTGCGTGTGTGTGCGCGCATGCACATGCGAATATGTGTGTGTGCGTGTGCACGTGTGAATGTGCGTATGTGTGTATGTGTGTGCATGTTTGTGTGTATCTGTGTGCATGTGTGTGTTTGTGTGTGCACACATGTGTGCATGTGCATGTGTGTGCGTGTGTGTGTGTGCATGTGTGTGCACGCGTGTGCATGTGCAATCTGGAAGGAGGCTGAATCAGGGAGAAGACGAGCCTGGGAAAGGAATGACGTCCACCTCTCTGTCGCCCACACGTCTGCACTGAGCCAGCGACCGGCCCAGGTCCAAGCCCGGCCTGTAGTCTGAAGGCTGCGGTCTCCTCTCCACCTGGTAGCTCCAAGGCGCTGCCGACGAGCCAATGATGCTCAAGCCACACCTCTCATTCTAATCACCTGCACCTGTATGTTTACAAACCACCTGCGTTTCCTTCGGGGAAGGGCGAAGTTCAACCTTTCATTTTTTTTTAATCGAAATATTTTCTGTTTTCAGTAATTGAGTTTGTAAAACACCACTTTTGCACCTTTTCTAGACGTGGGAGAGGGCGGATCTGTATGTTCACATCTGAGAAATCCTCCCAGTGCGAAGCAGGTAGCTGTCATTTTTAAAATCCCATTACAGTTAATTATGTAAATCATCAAATCTCATTAGTGGGTTTGCTAATTCTTCCTCCTTTCCTTCACTCTTCAGTATGGAAGGCAAGAAAATCATGTGCTCGAAATTTTAATGCCATGCCAATTATTTCAACTTCAACGAAATTATAATTTTTATCATATTCTCAATGAAATCCGTCGGGATCCCACGTTTCAGCATAGATGGTTAGTCATGATAACTCTTTCCTAGCTAACATAAGCCCCGAGTGTCCGTTGGGTGATTTGAGATCATTCTGGGGTGAGCTTTCTTGAGAAAGGCAAAGATAAGGATAAAACAACCATGGCCAGAGAGAGGCCGTGCCTCAGACTCCTGGCAGCTCCGTGTCGCACTGCTCCCCTCCACGATGGGGCCGAGACAGCCGAGGGATCATCAGCGGTGCTATTTGAAGTGTTCCACGTCCGCCAAGATATGGCAGAGTTTCAGAGTTCCCTGAACAAACGGTCGAGGCTCAGAGAAGCTTCTCCGCAGATTTCCTGCTGCAAACGGCAGAAGCGCCTTCTACTTAAAAACGCATTCGAGTCTGAATTCAGGAAGATGCCGCAGAGACATCTTCTACCCTTTCCGGAGGGTGCTGGTCCATGCCGAGTGTCCCAGAATTATGATTCCTCAAAAAGAGTCATAAATATACACGGCCATTCTGCAGACCCCAAATTGCTGTGAAAATCTGTAACTGTGAAGCACAGGATCAAAGTATTCAGATTTTCTTTTCAATATCAAAACCAATTATCTGTGGTTTTACGTAAGATGTTCCGAGCTCACCAAGATCATTATTCTTCATTAGTAAATTACATTGTATTGAAATTTCTACGGTTCATAGTGAATGTCACATCAGTCTCGGGTTCAATAAATGACGATTTGACCTCTGATTTGAAAGTATAGAAAATTATTTAGACCGATAAATGAGCATCCATCTTAAGAACACACTAAAAATTGATTCTGATTTCAAAACACTTTTTCTTCTGTAGTGGGTGTTGGCAGTCACTGCTTTTTGGGTGGATTTCATACCTACAATGTCACAAAAGTTTCAGAAATTGCTCTTCTAAAACAGTTGCTCCTTTCTATGCAATCACTTAAAAAAATTTTTTTCGGTTGGAAAATATTCATGTTTTAAAAATTGTTCCGATGCTGCTGGCATTTCTGAATTTTACTTTGTAAATTATGATTGATGCTTAGCAACCTTTGCTGCCAAATCTGTGATTTATTTCCAGTTTGCAGGACGTGCTTGGCCTTCTCCATCAGAGCCGGGGGGGCCAGGTGCTCTGTTTCACGATTACCTTTCACGAGGGCGGGGGTCGGGGACGGGGGAATGCAGTATATCAGCGTTCAATCCTGAAGCCAGGGAAGTATGATGACCCTATTTGTGCAATACTGTTATTTTCTAAGTCTAAACTGGGGCCTCATGGCCTGAGCGTAAACGTTCCCATGGCAACTGGGAGAGACAGCTTAGGAAAACCCAGGCTGATGGCCAGAGATCCGCGGTGGCCAGGATGAAGGGCGTCTGGAAGGGAATTCACTGTCCAACAGAGTCTGTCTGGGGCCTTGGGGTGCTGGAGCCCGCCTCCTGCTCTTCCATATTCCCCTTCGTTTCCAATCCTCACTCCCGGATTTCTCTTGGGCTTGAATTTGTGTCATTTGAAGTCATTCCTCACTCTGACTTTCCAGTCTACTCTGTGACTGGTTTTCTTCTCGCTCGTTTGGTTTACACTTACTTGTAATATTAGACCTGCATTAGTACCATTTGATCTCAGTTAGTTCTACCTGGAGCCTCTGGGGCTTGCTCCCATATGCACCACAGGTAAGCAGTCACCCACCTGTCACCTGCTCTTAAACCCTGGGAGGTGCCCCCTCTCTCCTCTGATTCTCTGCTTGGTTTCAGAATCAAGGCTGTGACCGATTTTGCATAAACACATAGAAAACATCAACAGCACTGGTTTAGTAAAAACGGACCCGGAGCCTTGGTTTACCGACACAGAGTCCGTTTGTATCGATGAGGGAAGGAATGTGGGTGGTCTTCCCTGGAGGGCTTCATTTATTCTTTAATCCATTCATTCACTCGCTCGTCTGGTCATTCATTCATTCAACAGTTCAGTCAAATATGCGGTCATTTATTTGTCCACTCCATACATATCCGCTGAGCATCCACCGTGCATTTGGTGCTCCCTGGGTGTAGGGGATACGGCAGTGAACGAAGTGGGCTCCCATCCTGCCCACCGGGGAGCTTGCTATGTCAGAAGGTAATGGGCGCTGTGGCAGTAATAAAGCTCGAGGGCGACAGAGATGGCTGTGGAGGGGGCGTGTTCAGTGTCAGGTCCTGCACAGGCAGGCGAGGGGACTGCCCGAGACCAGAGAGAGAATCACCGCGACACGTCAGAGGAGCAGGGCTTGGCGCTCACGCCGAGCGGGGAGGGGCCCCCGCGTCCACCAGCCGGGCTCGAACGCCTCACTGCACACGTGGCCGGACCTCCACGGGAGAGGAGGACGAGTGACCAGAAAGAGTATTGGAAAGGATCACATCCAAAAGATTTCAAAACTGCATGAAAACTAGAAGGTCACGAATTCAAGAAGCTCACGGAATCCTCTGCACGAGAACTGTGAAGTGAACGACACGAAGACACGTCAAAGCCAAACTGCTCAAATCCAGGGATCAGTGGAAGCCCTTAAAGGCTGCCGGACAGGGACTAGGACGCAGTAAATGAAGAAGATGACACGGGACAGTGACAGCAAATTTCTCATCAGAAACAATACAAGTGAGAAGATGGCACAGTATCCTTAAGGTACTTAAGGAAGGAAAAGCTACCCACCTAGATTCTTTACTTCACAAAACGTATTTCATAAATAAAAGAGAATAAGTAGATGGGTGCGACTAACCCGATTAGTTGTCGCTAACAGGAGATAGAATAGAATTTAAAAAGTACTTAGTTAATTCAAAAGATGGCAGAAAAATAGGAGAAAGACAACAAAGAACAGATGGGAGAAATAGCAAACAAATAGCAGATAACAGGTTCCAATTTAACCGTGCTCATGATCTCAGCAAACACCATTGGTGTAAATATCCAAATTAAAAGACAGGTTGTCAGACTGGATTAAAAAAAGCAAGCCTCGAGTACATGCTGTCTACAGGAAAACGCTTGAATAAAAAGACACGGATGGGTTAACGGTAAAACATTGGAAACAATGTGTACAACATTTGCACCGATCTAAAGCAACCTGGAGCGGTTATGTTAATATCCCATGAAGTAGATTTTAGAGTAAAAAATGTTACAGGGTATAAAGAAGATGGTTTCATAAAGAGAAAAGAATCTTAATTAAGGTAGCCCGTCAATTCTAAACGTTTATGCATCTAAAACGGGGCTTCGAAAGACGCAAAAGAAAACTGACGGAACTATAAGGAAAACGGAAAAACCCACAATTCTAGTCAGAGATTTTAATGGTCCTCTCGATAATTGCGACGACGCGTCAACGTAAAATCAGTTAAGATATAGAAGGTTTGAACAAAACGATCAACTGATTTATAGACCATCCGATGACGTCAGAATGCATATTTTTTCCATACGTACAGAATACATTTACCAAAATAGACTATATTCCGGGCCATAAAGCAAGTCTTGTTCAATTGAAAAAACAAAACAAAACAAAACAAAACAAAACGAAATTGAGTCCTACCAAAGATGTCTCTGGCCACAATGGAATGAAATAAGAAATCGATGATGGAGAAACGCCTCCTGGAGGGAGAGGTGCAAACTCCACGGATGTTCGCTGGAGGGAGGTCCAGGCAGAGGGGCCGGGAGCAAAAGCTACGGGGTAGGGCCCCAGCAGGCACGTTCATGCGACAGCAAGAGGAGAAATGTGGCCGGGGCACGGGGAACAGAGGTGGGGGCAGAGCACCTGAGAGGTCGCGGTGGGGGTGGATTTGTCAGCCTTTATGGAAACTACAGATGTGTGAACCTCCTCTGCTGGGGGAGGCGGCCGTGAGAAGGTTTATGCAGAAGAGTTACAGGGTCCGATGTGAGTTTGGAAGGATCCCTCCGGCTGCTATGTGGATAATAAAGATGGTGGGATACGGGGTGGACGAGAGGAGAGACATCAGTGACAAGAGAAGACGCTCTTACAATGAATCAGACGCTGGGAGCCAAGACCAACGTGGCAGTAAGAAATACGATGAAGGCAGAGTTCACGGCACGTTTTCCGGATTAAGTATGGGGAGTGAGAAAAATCGAAGTCAACTCCAAAATGTTTGAGTTAAGCCACTGGACGGCCGGAGCGGCCAGCTCCTGACACAGAGGTGATGGTGGCGGAAGCTGGGCCAGGCGGGAAGCAGGGCAGGTCGGGCGTTGGTGGTGTCCCTGTCGGGTGGCCGACCGAGAATCCAGGAAGGATGGCCGCAGAGACGACTTATCCGGATTCTAGGTGGAGAAAAGCGTGCTCCAAGTTAGAAGTAACTGGATGCCATCAACACGGGTTCCGAGACATGGGGGACGCGGACACTTCAGGCCGGAGGGAACAAGGAGGGACCAGCTGGGAAGCCGAAAAGGAAACCAGGAGAGAGCAGAGTCCTGGGGGCCAAGAGGAAGGGAGGGGCGGCGGTCGTGCCACGTGCTGACAGGTCCGGTTCGATGAA
>NW_006440135.1:1667617-1677586 GCF_000325575.1 Pteropus alecto
AGCCATCTGTCCCCTCAGGTGCTTATGGGCCCAGAGCACGTGGTCCTGTTTAACCGCCCCGGAGCCTTCCCAGTGTCCCAGACTCGCTGCGTCAGTGAGCGCCTCTGAGGCAGATGGGGTGCTTTGAGGGTGCCACCTGTTTTTCCTTGTTTGGCTATTACGGCTGAGGAGCACAATGGTGACCAGCTAAGTGGCCACTTGAAATTTCTCCAAGGAGTCAGATAAGCCGGTCGCCCGAGGCTCCCTCGGCAGCAGAGGGAGCGGTGGGCTGATGGAGGATGTGCTCCCTCCCCTCCTCTCTGCAACTCACCCCCCACAACTGGCCACCCCACACAGCCGCACGGCTCCCCTTCACACGCACATGTGCGCACACACACAGGAACAACACATACATGCACACTCAAACAAATGCGCACGCCACACACATGCACACACGCACAACACATATGCATACACGCACACATAAGCACACACATGCACACACGTGGCCGCACACACAGATACACACATAGACATAGCACATGCATGTGCACATGCTCCTGTGTGCATGCATATGCACACGCATGCACACAAATACACACACATGCACACCTCTGTTCACATGCACACCTGTTCACATGCGCGCACATCCTCTGCAACTCACCCCCCACACTCAAACAAATGCACACGCCACACACATGCACACACACAACACATATGCATACACTCACACATAAGCACACACATGCACACATGTGGCCACACGCACAGATGCACACATAGACATAGCACATACATGTGCACATGCTCGTGTGTGCATGCATATGCACACACATGCACACAAATATACACACACATGCACACCTGTTCACATGCACACCTGTTCACATGCGCGCACATCTGCACACATACGCACACCGAGTGCTTGCAGAGCCGCAGGACACAGCCACCAAGGCAAATTCTCAGCCCTCCTTGCTGGAGCCGACCGGCTCCGCAGGGCAGAAGTGGCTTGGGTAGCGGATCCACGCACTCTGACACAGTGGCCTCTGGGGCTCTTGCCCTGGGGACCCTATGATGAAGAGTCGGGCTCCAGAGCCTCCTCTCTGTGGCTGGTGTCCGTCTGAGACCAAAGCTCGGAGCCTCCCGGCCCCGTCTGCACCCTCTATCCCAGCCCCACCCCGCCCCCGCCCCCCGTTTACTCCCTGCCGGCAGGAAACAGGAACAAGCGCACGACCCGCCGGCATCGTTAGATTCTGACTGACACCTCCGTGTGTCTTCCGCTTCCCATCATTTGTGCCCGAAGGAGAAACGGAAGGGGCGTCTGTTTCTACCGGAGGACATTCACCTCCAAAGGGGGTGCTGAATGAAGCCGTCTCCCCCACATCAAAGGAGAATCAACTTCTGGGCCACGGGCCCTGGCCTCAAGGCCACGGTGACACACGCATCTAGAGAAAACCCGAGGACGGTCCCCATGCCAGGATGGGTTCGTGGTCTGCTGCGCAGTTCCCGGGTCACGGCCGGGAGGAAGTCCGGGCAGCCTCTGTGCGTCTCTCCACGGCTGTTCGTTATCCGAGCCATAGATCACTTAGCAGAAGCCGCGTGCCCAATTCTACAGCACAGACGCGGCACAGGGGAGGGTTCGCGGCAGGGAGAGAGCACATACTGGGGACACATAAATGCTTCACACCCAGGCATCGTCTGCTGGTGTGCATGGCGTTGACGAAAGCGAGGCTGCCTTGCTGGCTGTCTGGGCGCGCCGAGCCCCGCTCTGGCGTAGGTACGGCAGTGACAGATTGGGTGGGCTTACCTGACGCTCATTCACCTGATGCTCAGCAGTACTGTGCATTAAAGTGCCCCTTGCCCATCTCCAAGGTGACCGGCTGGCTGCTCAAATCTGCCTGCAAAATGACCCTCCAGGTCCAGAATGGTTAGCTGAGGTTTTGCTTAGGGGCGTGCCCAGGCTGAATGTATTTTCATACCTGCCGCCTGCTTAGAGGCCATTAAAAACACGGCTGATAGGGTGGGAACAGACGCTGTCCACCCCCAGTTCCCAGACAGACAGACAGTCCTCCAAGCCAGATGTCATACAGGTCTCTATGGCAACACACCAACAGTTACAACAGATTCGAATGCACCTGCATTACACTAGCAAAGTTGTTTTTTATTCCAGGGAAATTGAATGGCAGGGCAAAAAGAAGGGACAGGGGTCGGAGCTAGAGAAGCGAGCTAAGATGTCGCTGTGCTCATAGAAGAGCTATGATATATATCGAACCTCAGAAAAGATGCTAGAGACATTCCTCTGAAAAGCATCCGCCATCATTAGGGAGAAAGAGCTGTAGAGATGAGCACGGAGCCAAGAAATGAGAAACGAAGCGACACAGGGAAGAAGCCGGCGTGGAACTGGGGTGTGGGCGGGACAGCGAGCCCGGGTCCGAGGAGCGCACAGTCCGTGCCCTGCTCCTGCCTGTTTCTGTCTCCAAAAGCATCTAAAGTTGTCACTGTTCGGATTCCCATAAATAACACCAGCCCATACCCCACGTCCTGGAGGTGGGGCTGTGAGGACCCTGGAGCTAACGTGCGTGAAGAGCTTAATATTCTAGGGATGAAAGGATTCATATGAACACGAGATATTATCAAAGCCAAACACAGCTCAAAGCCCCAGGCTTCCAGCCTTGTTTTCCTCTCTCAGAGGCCTGCTGAAGGGTTTACATGGCTCCACGCGACTTTGAAGTTTTATTAAAGATGAACGAAGATCAGGAACATAAAAGCTTAGGGCCTGCAGACGTCAGCCTGAAGGATGGGCCTAGCTGAGCCGCGCTAATGTGACATTGTTTCGATTACGAGAGATCCTCGTATGTTAAGTTTTTTCTGTTTTTAAATTCAAAATACAGATAACTACCCCAAATTTTCTTACCATTTATAAATAACAGTTGACATTGATGTATTATTTGATTACAGTCTATTTAAAGGCATAACATGTTAAAGCTGTAGCTTAAAATCCTTGTTACTCGCCCCGACTTCTAGACTAAGAGTCAAGTCTCATTAGAAGGGAAAAACAAATATTCTATTAAGTTGTTATATGTGTAGATAATATATCGCATTCCTAAAATTACATACTGTTTTGTGTTTACTATTAATGCGTGAAGATGCGACACTTCCCTGATGTCCATTTTGTCTTTTCGCTCCCCATTTCACTTTTGAGATCTGTCTGCCCTGATACGGAAAGACTCTGGGGCTATATTATCGATCCTATGTCCAACCGATAGACATTCGATCCCAAATTTCAGAGTTACAACCAGCTGCAGTTAACACTTTAATGCGTATATTCAGGTGTGCGTGTGCAATGATGCGTCTAGGTCACATTTCCGGAAGTGGAACCGCTTGCTCTCAGGATACACACGTCTTTGATTTTTCCAGATGCCGACACACCGTCTGCACAGCCGCTGGGCTAGTTACGGCCTCCGCGGCAGGGCGGGGAAAGCCACTTCGAAGCCCTGCTGGCCGGCCCGCACATCTCTCCGCCACCCTCACCCTCTCGCCTACCTCCCCTTTGTAAAAACAGCGTTTCTTCACGCTTTTAATGTGCATTTCTCTGGTTATTAGTGAGGTCGAGCTTCTCCTCACGGAGGTGCTGGATAGTCACATTTCTTCTGGAGTTGTCTCTTCATTTTCTTTCTTATTGATTTCTAAAAGTTCTTCATTTATGATGCATATTTATCTCTCACCTGTCACATACAGTGACATTATCCTCTCCTGGACTGTTACTTGTATTTTAAACATTTAGAGTGTTTTTTGAAAATCCAGAGTGTGATCATTTGAAATAATCAGATTTACTTATATTTTGTATTGCTTCGGGTTGGTCTGGGGTTATTTAAAGAACTAGAACACACTATAAGAGAAAAACTAACAAAATAGACTAGGGTCTTAGAGTTCTTTTTCACACGTGGTTTCTTAATTCAATTACTAGAATTATTTTGGTGTTAGGCATGAAATCGGAGTCTGATTTTATTTTACTTTATTTTCACAAATGGACAGTCAATGGTCTTGATTCTACTCATTGAAATCGTCTTGTTCCCACTGGCCCGTGACGCCAAGCACCTCATGTACCGCATCCCCCACGCGTGGCGAGCACGGATCCTATGGCCCGTAACCACAGGGCTTCACGTCGGTCCGCGCCGTGCCTCTCCCTTTCTGATTCCTCAGAAGCATCTCATCTGTTCATGCACCTTTAATTTTCCATATAAATTTCTAAATTAGTTTGCAAGCTTTCACAAACATATCACTGCTGGGTTTTTGATTGACGTTGTTATAAATTTGCAGAGAAATTAGGGAAAAATCGACGTGTTTACCAATCCATGTCTTCTCGCCTGTGACCAGGACGTTTCTCTGCATTTGGATGTATCTTCTCTGTCTTTCATTTTCCCCTCATAATTAATGAACTTGCATATTTTGTTAGTTTGATTTTACTCTCATTATGCAGTTTCGATTTTTGCTTGTGTTTTTTTTCTGTTGCTAGCTATATCTTTTATATATTACACTTTTAAACTGTATTTATTCTCAATATAAAAGAAATATTAATTGGCATTCATTGCTCTTATGTAATTTGCATTGGTTCTAATAGTCTGTCCATTAATTTTCTGGGTTTTCCTGTGTAAACAACCATATAATCTTCACATAGTGACAATATGGTCTACTATTCCATTCATCTTAAATGTTGTTATTATTATTTTCTATTAAAACAGCTAGTTCCGTCTTGAATACTCGTGGGAGAGTAGTACTCTGCTGTCATTTCTGAATTTAAATAGAGGGCTTCTAACATTCCACCATGAAGTATGGTGTTTGATGTTTATAGTCACCACTCTATTATGTCATGAAGCGGCCTCCGCCTCTGGTTTTTAAGGTCTATTTAATGACAAATGGCTACTGACTTTTATGAACTTTTCCTTATGTCTATTGAGATGAGAGAGAATGATTTATTTCTCCTTTAATCTATTCATGTGGCAAGTTACACTGAAATTTCATCTTTCTATAGTCATTTAAATCATTTTCCTTTTTTACCAAAATAATAAATGCTCATATTTCAAAAATCAAACAGTAAAAGAAAAAACAGTCATGGCAGCCATCTCCTTCTCACTACTTTCTCCCCAGTCCCCATCTCGTTCTTCATAAACAATCACCTCTTTTCGAGTTTGTTTTCAGTGATAAGAGCTTGTTCTCTGTGTTTCTAAAGAATGTATTTATACTTGCTTCCTTGGTCTGTGGCAGAGCCCTGTCTTCTCTTCATTACACTCTGGGGTTGAATAGCCTCGAGTCCTAGATGCCACGTTTCAGTTTCTTGGTTCCTGCAGGGCAGGAAACGGGGCGGAGCAAGTGAGGCTCTGGTTACTGACCCCGCACTTCCGTGATTGGCAGAGACCACATGCTGACTTGGGCGCCGAGGCCCTCCCTGGTCTCACCCTGGTCCTGAGCCTCACTTACTCCCTCTTTAGGTTGCACTCAAATTTCAGTAGCTTTCGAAGACACGAGTCTTTGCAACGTATTTGTCGTGAGTGTAAAGAGAAATGCATTTGGCTTTCAAATTTAATTGGTCATTTGGCTGGGTATAAAACTCCAGGTCGAAATATCAGTTTCTATTGAATTTTGAAGGTATTGCTAAACTGTCTCCAAGCTTGTGATATTGATGAAGAAAAACGTGAAGCTGCTTTTTTTCCCTTAACTTTTAACTAATTTCTTTATCACTTTCTCTTTTTTTATTAAATTTATTGGGGTGACATTGGTTAATAAACTACATAGATCTCAAGTGTATAATTCAATAATACGTCATCTGTGTGTTCACCGCCCAAAGATAAATGTCCTTCCGTCACCATGTTCTTGACCCCTTTACCCTTATCTACCTCCCCCTCCCCCTTTGCCTCTGATAACCGCTAAACCATGTCTTTACCACTTTCTGATTTATATGTTTTTCAGATCTTTCCCTTGTTCCCTGTAGAAATGAGATTTACTCTTTGCTGTGGCTTTTTTCAATTTAATTTGCTGGGCTCTCAGGAGAATCTTTTCAAGCTACAGGCAGCTTTCATGTTGGGGAAATTTTTCTGGGATAATTTTTTCTAGGTTTTTTCCCCTTCTCTTTGTCTTTTTCAAATTCCTAGTGAGCACATTTTTGACTCTTGTACCCAACTTCACTTTTTATTTACTTGTTTGATTTTCTATCCTCATCACCTCATCGATTCAGTGACTCCTACTTTTATTTCAAAATATTTATTCTCTTCATTGTTGTTTTCTCATTACTTTGTCCCTCAAAGAGAGTTATACTTCCCATAACTTTACTTATACTTTCATGGTGGTGCAGAAGGGAGACCAGAGAGTAACAGGTACTGAAATCATAGAGTTTACAAGAAATATTAATAGATTTTCTAATTTTTAACCATTATTTGATTCCTTGTGTAAAATCTTGACAGTGATTTTATATATTAACTACATGGCTGAATTCAATTTGCCGATATCTCATTAGAATTTGTTGCATCTATTTCAAAAGAGAATTTACATTTTTTTCTTACTAATTTCTTTATGATTTCAGAGTCATGTTTATAGTAGTTTCACAAACAGTTCATTCTTGCTTTTTCGATAGCCATATTTGTAATTCTCTTCTCTGCCAGTGAGATACCTGGCTCTCATCACCTTCAGTAAAGTTCACCTCTTTGATTAATTTTCCTGCTAGGAAGCCAACACAGCAGCCCCACGGAGGTGCTGGCCTCACCCCGCTGGCCTCCCACACCCCACCTCATGCTGGTGTTCTTCACGCCATGCTCTGAACTGTACCGAGCCAGCCACTTTGCTCCACATGGAAACCAACCTCATTTGACCCCACAAAATGGCGGTTGGACCAAATTGTTTACGGAAGCACAAAGTTTGCCTAAATTTCTTTATTTAAGTAAAAGAAGTAGAAGTAATTGACCTTCTTACCTCAAAAGTTATAATGATTATGACAGGTGGGAAGTTTCTCTAACGTCTCAGATAAATACATTGATGTGTTGATGACCTCGTGATAATAAACTTGACCAGGCTCTCCACATTCTCCACTCTAATCTTCATACCGAGAAGGAGCATAAAACCGATGATTCAGACTAAGAGAAAGACTTATGATGGGGGGAAATATATATAATTGAATGCCCTGGACAAAAAATAAAACATCGTTTTACTCCGTTCCCAGCGTGATTAATTTTAGCATGGTTTCACCAGCAATCAATGATATAATCCCCAGTCCCTGTCATTTCAGTGAGCATCAGTGAGAACTAATCCGCCGTGGTTACAGTGAAGAATAATGATTATGTCTCTGTTTTCACAGTGTTCTCAGTTTTAAGATTGGGAGTTGGCCGAGGGCTGACTATTATTATGTAAATGTATACTTTAATTGCATATTATAGTCTTACCGGACTAAAGTCGATCTATTTTTTAGGGCGCTTAACCACTGGAAATATTTTTTTCTAGGCGGTTTTATCATTTTGGATCAGATTACAATTTATTTTTTATCCTTCTGTTTCTTTTAGAGTTGGGTCTGTGTTTTGTTTTAATAATGCTGTAGTTGTTATGCATAAATGGTAAGCACCCTAAAAAATGTGATTTAATTCATCATCATGAAAGCCCTGTGGATTTGTAGAAAGAGTTTTTTAATGACCTTTATTTTTTATAATTTTATTAAAAAATACAGCAAGTCCACAAAACTTTTGCATACAAAAGAGGCGAAGAATAAAATTAAAACCACTTTTTTCCTTTTACCCAGAGATAATCAATTTTAATAATTTGATGTATAACTTCACGTTATTTTTAAACATATGCACATATCTTACACAATTTATACTATGGTACACTTTCAACACTATTTTGCTTTCTTCACTATTATACAATTAGCATTTGCTATGCCTATGAATATTACTTTAAAATTATAAATTAGCAGAACATTTTATCCCATGGGTAGAATAAATTTATTTTAACACTCTTCTATTCTTGGATACTTGCCTTGTATTTAACGGAACAATATAAAAGGAGTACAGTGTATTTTGCATGTTTTATTACTTATTTATTAATTATCTTTTCTACTTACTTCTTAGAAAAGAATCTTTGAGAGGAAATTGCAGAAGATCTTGTGTTGCCAGCTGTCTATCCTGTTTTCCTGAGCCTACTAGCTTTCCTGACACATAATCAGCTCACAAAATATCTGTCTAATAAATGAGTAAATGATTGGGGATCAGTGAACCCAAATCTAAGATGCTTTAAAACCTCCTTATATATTGCCAACTTTTTTTCAAGAAAGATGTCTCCAAATTTCCTTGCCTCCTGTGGGTGGTGATACCAGAACCAGCCAGTTTTCACGACAGTAACCAACCCTGCTGTCTCAGGAGCTCAACACACAGCAATGGTTCCTCTCTTGTCCATACCCCATGTCACCTGCAGGTTGCCAGGGTTACCGTGTTCTCCTCCTCTTCCAGGAACCCAGGAGGGAGGAGGCTGCATCGCAAAGGTGCCTCCCACTCTGGCTGGGACAGGCGGTATTGCCTGCCTTAAGGGGACCAGGCAGCTGCGCGCACATGCGACATCCACCCCTTCTGCCTGCATGCCCTCGTTTAGAGCGAGTCACCTGGCCACACCTAACTTCAAGAACAACAACAAAAAAAGTGTGCCAAGGAGAAAAAAAAACTGGAAAAATTTGGCAAACAGTGCTAATCAGCATCGGGTGACTAATAGCCTTTACTGGTGCTGGTTTTGATTTTAATTTTTTCAATAAACGTGATAGGCAAATATCGTATCATTAAGAACTTAGAGGTCACTGATTACAAGTGAAGGTGGATGTTGTTGTATGTGTTCCAGCCTTATTTCTGACCATGGCACCTGTGTTTTCTCTCCACAGAATGATAGTGATATTAAAAATAATGACCAACAAATAATAAAAAGCACAAACCATTGCAGAACACTTAAAGTACTGGACGCTTTAGGTGGGTGCCCTGGAGATATTAGTTCGTTGCTGCTGGATGTGCGTGCCTTTCTTGCACACATGAAGCATACTTTCTTCATCGATATCAATTCTTCTCAGATATTCACCCAAGAATTTTTTGACCTTTAGTTTTGCCTATGATGTTGTCAATATGATAGAAAACTATATCTAATCAAATCGATAAATTTCACTTTTGTGTGTTCTTCATTTGCTATTATACTGACAAGTCCTTTCCTTCTTAGATTATATGTAAACTTATTTTTAAAATCATTAAAATACCTTCTCATTTATAAATAAATTCACATATAATCTCAGATTTTATTTTTTTTATCTATTTGGGCTTATATTTAATACATGGCATGAGATGATAATCTATGGAAATTTTTCTAAACGGTTAAAAATTATAGACAAATAATACGAGATATATTAAAAAATATATGTGATCTTCATTTTCTCCATGATTGTTATCTCCTAGGGCACTGATCTGATGTCCAAGCAATATTATCAGACGGGCGTGTGTCACTTCTAGGGGAGGTGGAAGATGTGGGAAGGGACCCGTCCACGTAAGCCTTTGTCAGCTGCCTGAAAGTGATTTCTCCTCATCCCAAGGGCAGCACCACATTACGATGCTATTATGATAGCTGGATGGGGTTGCAGAGGGAAAACGGCAATAAACACCTGTGAAATAGAGAAGTAGATTGCATGAACAAATGAACAAATAAATTAAATTGCTGCAGACATATGTAAAAACGCCATGGCGACGGTTCCTAAGATCTTGAAGGATAAGGAAGCATTTTCCAGGCAGTGAAATACTGGGGAGGGCGTTTTGAGCCAAGGCAATGTCTAGAGTTGCATGTGTAATAAATGATTCTTAAAACACACACACACACACACACACACACACACACACACACACACAAGCATTTTTCACATAAACATAATAGTTTATGAGCATTCGATGGACAAAGTCCTTATGTTTGAGACTGTGGGAGGGAGGGAGG
>NW_006440135.1:1678291-1687430 GCF_000325575.1 Pteropus alecto
TGTAAAACGGTGAGAAAGTTCGAGTGAAGCTCAAAAATGGCTGAGGTGATGTCATTTCTGGAGTTTGAGGAAACAGAATAAGAATGGAGTTTGTGATAAAGTGAGTCGCAATCAGTTTGTCAGGGTGTCTGGATTATGATCATAACGGTCAGTGTCCTGTCCCCCTCTGCTTGTCCCTCTTCCCCTCGGGAAGATGTCAGAGGGAAGCGCGGGCAGCTTGACTTGCCAGACTCTGCAAAGCAACGGGTAAATCGCCAGGGACTGTGTCTTGTGTCTTTGTTTAGAGAAAAGGAAGCACGAAGAGCTAAAAACAGCTGAAAGGCGAATTCTCCGCACCAGCTCTGAGTGGCCGATGCAGAGCAGTGTGTGGGAGCGTCTTCCCACCGTGAAGTGTGTGCCCGCTGGGCCGAGTTTGCCAAAACACTGGGCAGCCACGAGCCATTGTTTCCTGTGGTCTGGAGAAAACCCAGCCACCAACCAGCCAACACCACGTCCACCGTGAACTGCTCCGCCAGGGGCCACCCCTCCCATCTCAGGACTTTCCCTTGCCACCTCCCCCTTCCTGTTAGGGGAGCACCAGCTGATGCCCGGCCCCGCACTCGTGATCTGGGATTTTCAACCCACCCGTGAAGTACGCCCCCAAACACACACACGCACACACATGTACACACACCCCGGAAAATGTCTGGGGATTATTCACCTGGTCATGGTCCTCGCTGCAGCTGGACAGCTTGTTTCACTGGGTCGAAAGCTGGAAAACTGTTACAATTCTCAGCATCGTCCTGAGGCCCCAAACCTGCCTCATGCAAAGACCCAATTAGGTAGTAAACTGACACTATTTGTCACATATGTATAACTGCTAGTTCCCCATTAACCAATCTGATCTTTCCAACAAAGATAATCTCAAACTCAATCTGTGAGGTAAATTTAGGGACATTCTGGTGATTTTGTGAGTTATGGAAATGATCTCTGGGACTGGGTACTGAAATGTTGTTGATCCAGAAGCAAACGGAAACCATTTGGTGGATGATTCATGTAGGTGAGGATGCCTCATAATTCATTCTGAAGGCACGATGATGGAGGCATTTGTGACTTTGAGGACCTTCAAACAGCAGGAAAGGGGGGCTGGCCCACACCGAAGCTAACGTCGCGGGCTTCCCCACCTCCTCAGGGACTAACACGGCCTTAGCTGGTCAGCGAAATGCTGTATGACTTCTTTGTCTTCCTTCTTTTTCTTTTAGGGAAAATCGCATTTTAAGGAAAAGGCGTGCTGAATACATATATTTAGGTTGTCATTACTTCCTAGTAAGAGTGTGTCAACAGCGTAGAGGTCGAGCGTGAAATCTTATTCGTAAGATTACAGGTAAGCATTTAAAAAGCATGCATGGTTTCCCCTTACATAGGGAAGTAAGCATATATTCGTGTTAGAATACTTGACCAACACGTGCGCTCACACACACACTCACACACACACACACACTCACACTCAGTACCTCCTCCCTCAACCCAGGTCGCTCAGTGATCACCATGTTTAACGTTTTCTATATTCACGTCGTCCTTTATCTCGATAGGTAGCTGCATAGATGGGTATACAGACGATGGATTGATTTGACTGATGGATCATAGACCATCGATGGAGATGCGAGTGGGTGGATCTAGATGTGAATTAGGACACTCGTAGAGAAGAGAATGACGTAGCACACAGGAATTGCGATGAAAATGAAGAGTGTTCCCCTTTTTTTAGTTAAGCACCTGCGTCCGGGTTCTCCAGGAGCAGACCTTGAGACCAGGATTTGGGTGAAAGCGGCTATTTGGGGAGGTGACCCCAGGAAGCGCCGGCAAGAGAGGGAGGAAGTGGGGGAAGGGAAGGACAAGAGAAAGCAGGTGCCCCCTGAGCCGGCTGCCACCGTGGGAGACAGAGACTCCATCCCCCTGGGGGCCTGTGTAGACGGGTCTGTGGGACCGAAGCTGTGTGCTGACGCGCCCGCTCCCATCCCTCGCCATGCCGAGGCTGTTCCCAGGCAGCTTGGTGTGGTGGCACACTCCATGTCATATGCACGGTGACCTTCGGAAACCTCCCCCCAAGGGGGGAGTGACCGCTGCTTCCTGAGGGGGGCAGTGCTGTGAAGCAGGAGGGAGCAGTGTCGGGGGTGCGGCCAGGACCCCGTCAGCCCCCAGGGCCCTCCCCGTGCTGTGGCCAGGTCCGCCGTGTCTGGATTCTCCTCCTCCATCTCCGTCTCTCTCCTTAGAGGTTCAGGTTCTACCTGCCGCAGCTCCCGAAAGCTCCTCCCTGCTCTCTCCCTCCCTCGCAGCCCCCAGGGCCTGGCTCAGACCTTTCCAAAGTGGCACCCACAGAACAGTAGTCCCACGAGACTCCTTAAACAAATAGTTCTTTGGAGCAAATCACCTCAAATTTCTGCCTTATCTTTTGCCTTGTTGAAAATGTATAGCCGCTACTTCAAAGAAATGTTTACTTTTGTTTATTCCTATTATTCGTCATATCTTTATGATAAGCGGTAGAGCAGCATACTGTTAATAACCCACAGATCTCGGCTGAGGGATCGCTGGATTTCTGTAGCAGCCTAGCTTGTGTGACTGACGTTGCTTACGCTTTCAGGTCACGTAACCATTATTTCGTGCTGGTATTCAGGCCTCTGCTTTTCCATCTTATGCTTCCCTAACGTCCCTTTAAATATTTTCTACTTCGGCTACATTTTTCCCAGTTTAATTTCCCATTTTTACCTGTGATTTTCCGCATCACTCACAGATTATGGTGTATTCTTTATACATTACCAAATATTTTCTGACCCATTATTATTTCAGACTTTAAAAGAAGAGATATTTAAAGAAATGACTCACTTCTTTGTGCTCCGGCTAAAGGGACCTGCCCGCCCTGCAGACGTCCATTTGCGTGTTTATTCACTCTCGTTCATTCGTTCGGGTGCCAGGTGAGCACCAGCGAGTGATCTGTTATAGTTGTATTTGAAAGTCTCACGTATCTGGGGTCTTTACTCTCAGATCGGCCTCCTTGAGGGAGTTGTGTCTTTTGCCACTTTGAAGAGCCAGAGAGGGTGCCCACGTGGAGGGTACAGGGCCTCTGCCCAACGCCTTGACCTGAGCAGGCCGGGATCTGCCAAGGCGGGTGGACCGGCCACTCACTGGCCTGCAGACCTGGCGTCCGGTGTCTCCAGACAGAAGAGCATATGATTATCACTCGCCGCAGAAGGTATCTGCCCACACTCTGCTGGTGGCTCCTGGTCGCCATTCCATGAAAGAGGCGGCTTTTAAAATTGGGGAGCCGAAGAAACTTCTAAAATATCCATTAGTCTTGTGAAAGTGCCCAGGATCTGTCATGAGGAGGAACAGTGATAAGAGAGGAAAATTAGACAAAGGTCTCATTTCCATTTCTTATGCTCGGTTGCAAATGAAAAGAATAAAATATAAGAAACTCTAAGTTTCGAGAGAGAGAGGTGCTGACTGAATCTCTAAAAACGACTTTCTGACAAATATGCATCTTTTCCGTGTATATGGTGAGACGGATAATTAACTGCTGGGCACTTTCTGCCCCTGCGACAAGGCAGCCACATTCTGCCCATAAACTTCTGATGTCACGTTCAGCCCCGCCCACCTGTCTCTCTAATCCCCAGGTTCAGATCATGAATCCGCCTGGGAGCATCTGTAGACAGATCGTGGGAGGAACGAGAGCGGAGCCGGGCCGGTTTGAGCGCAGTCGTGGGCGCACGTTGAGGAGGACCTTGTCACAGACCCCGTTATGTCACCTCAGGAGGCCACGAGCACCTGGACCAGTGTCCAGAGGGACACGCACTGCGACGGTTTCTTCTGTAAAGTGTGCACAGGCGGGAGCCCGCTTGCGAGGAAGGTCTCGGGTAAATTCGACTTGGGGGAAATGGCCCGTCACGCTTTGTTAGAGATGGTCCAAATTCGAGCACTTTCCACAAAACCCTATCCCGGGAATCAGCCGCAAGCAGCGTCTGATCACATGGAGTCATCGATGGATTCCGAAACCTCAGACTCTGGAACATTCCCCAGGATAATTGAGAAGTTGGACTTATTCCCTGGCGAGTTTCTGACAAATGACCAATCGGTCAGCATAGCATTGAAATGCATTTCACATCCCTCTCTGGAGAGATAAGGAAGCCGGCTCTTAACAAATGCATGACTGCTTCAGCCTCATAATGAGAAAGCTAATAAAGAAGGAATTTTTAGCAGGATAAGTGGCTCCTTGAAGAAAGGATCCCTTTATTCCTTCATGAATCACAGTTAAAAGGTAATGTCACGAGGCTGAGGAATCGTCTGCATTGCAAGAAAAAAAGGAAAAGAAATTTAAAAAAAAGAAAAACCAGGAAACTTCTCAGAATATTGGCTTGTTGGTGCAGTTTGTCAGAACTGTACCAACATCATTGCCACATTATGCCAGGGAATGGGACCAAACGGCCCTGTTATTACTGACATGGATACCCAGGAAGTTTCTCGGGTCACAAGTTTGGTATCTGCAGTGCAGCTACTGCTAAGAATAGGGACCAAATAATGCTTGGGTTATCGGTCATTGTGATCCAATCACTAGGGACCTAGGCTAGGACACACGCACGCGCACACAGAAGCACGTGCACACATACACACGCGCATACACGAACACACATGCACGCGCGCACACACGCGCATACACGAACATACACGCACAAGCACGTGCACACATGCGCACATGCGCGCACACACGCACGCGCGCACACACGAGTGCCCGCAAGCAGCGCAGGGACCCCGGTGCCACTCTGGGGATGGGGGGGCGCGGCCCGCCAAGGCTCCCGTTTGGATCTGGTGTCCTGGTTCTGGGTGTCCTGCAGTCCCCAACGCCCTGCCCGAGTTAACCCGCAGGGGCGGATCGCACGCTCTCCCGGAAGCGGGTCCGAACTCAGTCCCGCGTGGGAGGGAGGGCTGCAGCAGGTGACCAGGCGCCGCTTGGGGCTCCTGTGCAATGCGGGGGCCGGGGCGGGGACAGTCCTGCGGGGAAAGTCCTGAGGCCGCAGGGCATCAGTGTTCCTCCGCTGCGCGCGCCCTCTGCTGGCAGAGCGAGGACCGCTGCCGAGGGCCGGGCCGCGCGGGTCCCCACCCCAGGGTCAGCTGCGAGCGCTTGGAACTGGCCTGTGCCTCTTCGGAGCACAGCCCTGGCAGGGCCTCTGCAAACTGTGTTGACGGCGACAACACGGAGAGGGGCGATGCGGACTGGGGAGATGGGAGGGAGGAACCCGGGGACCTCCCCATCTCCTGACACCCCACGTGGACGAAACAGCCTCCCCTTCCCCCCCCAGAGGTCAGCAGTGGGGACCTAAGGACATGAATTCCCCTAAAGCCAGGTGCTCCCCAGCTGACTAGGGACTCTTCTGAACAGAGGGATGTGCCTCTGCCCTTGAAACACTCTCGTGGGCAGAGAGGCGGGGAAGAAAGTGGTCCCCAGACAGTGTCTTCGTGAGAGAAATGCCCCGGACAGGCCTCCTCCTTGGCTCCCTGCCTTGCTGTCCAGGTGTTCACTGCAGCTCGGCCTCGGCTCTGCCCTGGACAGCTGACCCTGGGCACAGGACCGGACCTCGTCATCCCTGGAGACCATGCGCCCAGCGCAGCCACCGCACCGCCTGGTGCTCATCTGTTTTGGGGGTAAATAAATCAAGGGACAGCTGAATGAGGGGACAGGTGAGAGATTGGAGAATTTGCCTCTCACCCAAGTCCCGCTGGAAATTCCCCCAGGGTTGGCAAGTCTCCAGATGTCGTCCGTGCCCCAAGGAGGTTGCTTTGGAAAAAGAAGGGAGGAAGGGAGCAGGGAGGGAGGGAGGTTGCTTCGCCCAGACAGAAACCTCCAACCTTCAGCTCTGTTTTAAGACCTTATCTTTTCGAGACCTCAGAGTCCCCGCCTTAGGCGGCTGCAGCATTACTGAGCGGGGAGGGAGATGACATCGTGGCCAGGTGGAACTCAGAGTGGCAGCCTCGTGATGGCCCTGGGGGCGGCAGCGCCGAAGCCCCTGGGTGAGAGGTGGAGGAGAGAGGGGAGGGAGGGCGGGCTCGCCCCACCTGACGGAGGCCCCTACGTCCTAACCCTGCTTTCAAAGGCCTCTTCCTCAGGAAGCAGCTGGGCCACTGCCGCTGCTCTGTGTGTCTGGGCTTGGGCGCCTGGCACTGGTGGCCTTGGGCGCCTGGCACTGGTGGCCTTGGAGGCTGACGAGGAGAAAGCTGAGAGGACCGGCGTGCACGCGGCTTCAGGGCTGAGGGCCCTCGGCGATTCCACAGGCCCCCTGGGTGTCTCCACACGGTCCCCCAGAGGGTCTCCCCGAGGCTCCTAAGGCCCAGCGGTCACGAGTCCCAAGGCTTTCGTCGCTCCTCCTGCGATGCTGTTCCGGCCACAGCGATGGCAGGCAGAGCCACACACAGCCCGGCTCCCTCTCCGCTCGCAGCCCGACACCCCTGGCTTCAGCAGCCCCTCCTGGACAGCGAGCCCCCTCCCCAGCCCTCCGGACCCCGGGAGGGTGTTGTCTTGTGATGCAGAGGTCCTTCTCAGTACTCAGCAAGACCCCTGCCCGCGGCCCGAGGCCAGCGCGCTCCTCTCGGGGGGCTGTGGCACCCCCATCCCGGCTCCTCAGGCGGCGCGTCTTCTGCACAGATGAAAGAAGTCTCAGAAACGAGACCAGTTCCTAATTCCTGCTTCCTCTCATACAGCTCGACACTTAACATTAATACAACACAGTGAACTTTTAAACGAGTAAATAATTAGAAAGTAAGTCAGTTTGTTCGGGCATCTGTCCATGAGGGAGTCGGGATTGATTTTTCTGCCCACGGGATATTAAAATCGAAAGCTTATCGATGGAGCGGGAGCATGGAGTCGAGAGAGAGGAAGGGAGGAGGGGACAGAGAAAGAGGAGGGGACGGGGAGATAGAGGGAGGACGGGGTGCTGGCGGCACGGACGCCCCCGAGCGTACGGATCTGGGCGAGGACGCCCTGTGTGTGCAGAAGGGAGGGCGCCCCCCCCCCAACAGGGTGCCCCGCTCTGCCTGGAACACGCTCCCCTCGGTTCCAGGCAAGGACGCATGTCCCAGCGGACACCCGAAGGGACTCAGCAAACCACCCTTTGTTGTCCCTGCCAAACCTTCACGTGCCAGCGCAGCGGCAGCGTCAAGACCTGCCTCGTCCCTGTTTCCGGGGGAAGTGAGTCCCAGCAGCGACGGCCCCGAGGGATGAGCAGGTACCTGACAGGTCGCGACCCCGGCATTCGTGAAAGCACCTGGAAAGCCCACGTGACCACGTGTCCCCTCTCTGCTAGTCTGGGAGCATGAAGCTTCCACCGAGCTGTGCCAGCCCTCCACGAGGCCAGGCTGAGGGGACCCCGAGAGCCCCACGTCGAGCCAACTGTGCACGTCGGCTGGCAGCCCGCGCTCGGTCATTGAAGCCCGAGGTAGATCAGAAGGTGCTGCTGTCTGCATACAGCTCCTGAAATGATGTCCCCACAGCCTTTCCCGTGACATGAAAAAGGCAGTCTAGACTCTGTCTTGGAGACAGTAAGAACACGCTGCTTACGCAAACATATTATTATAAATCTGGAAAAGTCATAATATTGTTATGTTGAAGGCAGAAGAGTAGAGTGGAGATGCTATGAAAATGAAGGCGGAATGAACGGTCGTTTCCTCCCAATCCGAAGCCCCTTGTAACCATCGGTCTTCGCAGAAGAAGGGAAATTGAGCCGAGAAGCTCCCGACTCCCCGGGCTCTGGGAAGTCGCTGGTGCAGGAGAAGCACCTGGGTGCATGTTCTTCTCCTCCACGCTCTTCTTTGTCAAGAAAGAAGGACAAGGCCACCGACCCGCCTCAGACACGCGTGCGGTCGGGGTGTTTCTTCGGGGACTGGTGCATTCAGGTGGATGCGTCTTTGTGCCCCTCCCGGCGTGGAGTACGGACGGGAACGGCTCAGACAGCCACAGAAGGAGCTCTGTCGTTGCACGGTGGAGAGCAGCTCTGGGGACCCGCCGGCCGGGGCACGGTCCGCTCTGCAGCGTGTTTGCTGGGAAGAGCTGGCTGCTCACGGAGCCCGCGGCCCCCCGTCCTGCGCAGGGAACGTCTGGTGCATCTGGAGACTGCTGGAGGGTGGGATAGAATGGGACAAGCCAGCGGCTTCCTCGGGAGGGAGCCCGGGTGGGACTGTGCCTCCGGCCCCCGCTCCACCGCCCCCAAGCCTCGGCTGCCCCACCTGGGCCTCTGTGTTCAACACCCACGTTGGTGACCGAAGACCACCGTGTGGGCGCTCCTGGGTGCTGCCCGTCCTCCAGGCTGAGATTTGGTGCCGAGGGACCCGGGGCAGGGGAGGTCCGGCCTGTAGGTCTCTCTGCTGGAAGACCCACCTTTGTGTCCGTGGTCACCACAGAGCAGGTGGAGACTGAGCAGAGCGTAGATCACTAACGGAAACCCGACTCGAAAGGGCACGCTGCGATTTTCAGCCTCCCGTAGGTGCCGGAAATGCCATTTCCCCCTGAGCCGTGACCGGAGCGTTAGTGAGGCATCTGCGTCTGGAGACTCCGGAGTTCATCCAACTCCCAGGCCGTTCAGCGCCTGCTGGACCCCTCCACACCTGCTGCGTGGCACACATTGCTGGCATCCTGATCAATCTCCTGTATGGACTTGGACCAGTCGTCATGTATCCTGGAATAATTATTTTCTATGTTTGGTATTGCCGAGGTACCTACTTGTCTTTATAAATCGAGCAGATCGAAAGGATACATTCCATCCAATGATCGCTCCCAAAAGTCAACATCTTGCAAGCTCTTTTTGTGTTAATTCGGGTAAGAATTCTGCAAATAAGTATTGCTTCTTAATGCCACCCGGATTATCAGATTCATCTACGCTACGTATCCCAGTTATTCTCCTGACCGTTTAAATCAGAGCGGACATGTCACTTGTCCAACGAAGCCACCTGAACTGCCACTGGCATTTGAGACCGACTGCGGTGCAGCCGCACTTCTCATACAGCGACACTCTGGAGCCAACCTCACCAGGCCACCCTCCCTGCGTACACACTCCTTGTTCCTGGGGGCCTTGATAGTCTCATTCTGGCAGAGCAGGGTGCTCACTGGAGTTGAGGGGCTGCC
>NW_006440135.1:1689844-1690622 GCF_000325575.1 Pteropus alecto
ATAGAGAGAGGAGAGAGAGAGAGAGAGAGAGAGAGAGAGAGACAGAGAGAGAGACAGAGAGAGAGACAGAGAGACAGAGAGAGAGAGGAGAGAAAGAATAAACGAGCAGGTTCATAGATCTGCCCAAGCCCCAGATTTCAGTGAAATATTAATGCATCCAACATGGAGAGACACCCCAAGAGCAGCCCTTCCCTTTGGGGCAGGTGCCCTGACCACAGCATACCCAGCAGTCCTGAGCCCAGGCGGGGGACTATGGGTCACTGCGGGGACCGTGGGGGACCTCTGGGGCACTCAGGGTCAGTGGCACAGCGCCTACACCAGTCTGGAAATTCGATAGCAGGCTGCCTACAGCAGTGTGCTGCCTTCGACCTTCCACGTGGTTGACAGATGATTAGCAAAGAAATGCTTGGGCAATTATCCCCACTAACTCGTTATAGATTCACGTAAAGCCATATTGAATTAAACATCTGTCAGCAACTCAATTAGAGCTACCCTAATCCAGCCTCCTATGTCATCTATATGTTTGTCTCCGAGATATAAATCCAGCGGTAAAATAAATGAGAATTATGCCTTGTGCAGAGAGTCGCATAATTAGTTTAGGATTATAGTTTTCAGAACCCACCCAGCATGAGCAGGTGTGGGTTTGCAATGGTCTTTGCATCCTTTTCAGTGCCGACGTGCCACCCTGCAGTCACAGGAGAAATCGAGATGGCACGTAACCACTGGGAGCCCCATAGATGCACAGGCTGCAAACGCAACGAGGCGGACTCGAGGCCTG
>NW_006440135.1:1690671-1702589 GCF_000325575.1 Pteropus alecto
AGCTTACAGATTTGATAATGACCCCCCGTGAAAGCAAAATCTTAACCTAGACACTTACACCTATTAATAAGCCAACCGCTGAGATCGATGACGGGGTGAAATGTGCCAACCGCAGTAAAAGCTCTGTTTTAATAATAACAGGCTAGATGCTCCCATTGAGAACAGCTGGAAAACGGATTTTGTTGGAAGGCACCAGAGCTCTAGGGCCAGCCCTGCTAACAGGTGACAGGGCAAGAGGAGAAGGAAAAACCCAGACAGGTGAGCCCAGCGTTTAGGGCTATTTTTCCCCTCTCAGGACGTCTGCTGATTGTACATAGCTGAGAGACTAAGAAACTAAACAGAGCGCTGGCCTCATCCTTGTAGACCCCAGGGGACAAAAATTGGAATCTAGGGCCTTCTGTGGGGTTGGGGGGGAACACTGCCAAGCCCCCCGTATGGATTCATGGCGTCGGATGTATTGACCCCCAACCTAGCTCTTATAGACTCTTCTGGCCTGTGTTTCAGTAGAGTTCAGTTTTAAAACTTGATCTGTCCGTCACCCCGATTGCTGTCAATAGAATAGTATCAGAATAAAATCAGCCTCTGTTTTCTCACCTTGGCTGATGCAATATTTTCTGTAACAGCATCTATCTCCAGTAGTTAGAAAAATAAATAACAAGTTAAATCTAAAGAAATTGAAGAAAGGAACTGATAAGTAAGAGAAGAAATGAACAGAACACTAAACTACAAAAAATGTAGATGAATTGGACACGTTTCCGGAAAAACGCGACTTACCAAATTATAAAAATATAAATATCATTAATGTCCCCATAAAATAAAAAACACTTAGTTTAAAAGCTTTGTATGAAAATATTACGGTCTCTAATGTTTACTTGAGATTCCATCCAACATTTAGTAGAAATTAAGGAAGTAACAACATCGATTTTATCTAAATACTTCCAAATCCGTTTCGAGAGGGACGCTGTCCCCCTGCGTTGCTGAGGAGCTGGCGGAAATCTCCTCGACACGATGGACGTGCTGCAGGCGAGGGTTACGATGTGGGGTCCCCCACGAGAGGCCCCTCACCCTGTCGTTAAGCTGTTTGGGTTCTGTGCTGAGGGAAGCTTCCAGGAGCAAGGGGGACGCTGGCGATGTGAGCAGAGGGGCTGGGGGAGGAAGTCGACTCTGAGGAGGGGGCCGGCGATGAAGCTGACATCGCCAAGCAGGAAAGATGAGCGAGTCTCCCAGGGCCGTGAGACTAGAAACGGCCCCACACTCCCCACGGCCCCTGAACTTCTCACGGAGCACACTCTCTAATCTTAAAATCGCCTTCTCACCGATACCTCCAGGTGTGTGTCTATATATCGACGAGTCATTTTACAGCCCACGACGGATGTGACAAAGCGTGGTAGAGATTAGAATTCATAAAACATCATTTCATAGTCTTCGATTGGGTTTGCACCGGCCCCAAAAGAACCGAAGGGTTTGCCTCCGACAGGCTTTGCCCGTCTGCTCTCTCTTCTTCCCCGTCTCCCCCCACAATTCATCGCTCTGCTCAGCCACGAACCCAAGGGGAGACACGCATCTGGAGGAGGGTATCACGACAGAGAGGCGAGGAGAGGCAGGAGGACGTGCCCGAGGTCCGCCTTCGGCTCAGCCTCCCGCTGCCTCACGCACCTCGCTGCCCCCCCCGCCCCCCGGTTCTCAGCACCCGCGTCCCGAACGCCCGGTACCGGGTCTCGGTTCCTTCGCGCTGTTTCTCGCGTGAGTCTTTTCCCTCCGTGCCCTCGGCCGCCGCCCCACTGCGGGACCCACGGCTTTGTCCATGGGACACTCTAAGGACCTCCAGGCCCGTTCCTTGCCACGGCCCGTCCCTCTCCTCGTGCATCTCTGCCCCCAGAATGTTCCCACGCGGATCTCCCGCACAGTCCAGTTGGGGGCTTAAACTGCCTACGTCGTCAGTGAATTTTCAATACAGTCAGGCCACGTATCCCAACTGATCAAAACATCCTAGCGGCCGCAACTCTGGCTTAGAGCTGTTCATTTCCCCATAGCGCTTCGCCAGTAACATCTTTTAATTAAAAGAGTTTTGGTCACGACGACAGAGCTGTTCAGGTAACAGGCTGAGTGTAAATATTCATAGAAAAGGCACATCGGCCTGACAGTTAAAGGCTCGGACCCCGAAATCAGACATTCCCAGTCTGTCCGTTAATTATGTGGCTGTCGTGTGTCCCTCATTAAGACAACACCTGGCCCCTAGGAAGGCGACCTTGTTTGAAAAAACGGATTTCTGCAGCTGCAACTAAATTGAGATTCTTACGATGTCATCATCCAGGCTTCTCCAGGGGGGCCCCCAATGCAACAGAGAAAGAACAGGAGCAGACCCCAGTGCAGAGGAGGTCGTGAGAAGGCAGGGCAGAGCTCGGAGCGACGCAGCCACAAGCCAAGGTCGAAGGAGGCGGGAAGGGTTCTGCCCTGGACCCTCCAGAAAAGAGAGTCACCCTGCCGACACTTTCATTTTGAACCTCTGGCCTCCAGACTGTGAGACAACAAATTTCTGTTGTTCGAAGCCCCACAGTTTGAGGTGCTTCATTATGGCAGCCCCAGGAGATGGAGCGGCAGCTCTGGGTAAATGGCCTAACTGCCATCATCACGCTGTTTCATGGATGCAGAGACTAAGGCTCAGAGAGACCCCACGACATCGGCGTGAGGTGGCTCACGTGCGCCTGGCATGCAGGGGACGAGAAGGTGGAGCAGTCACAGCATGTAGCAGGCAGAGCATAAGTGCTCCCTCCGTAAACTGTCGGAGTTCCCAAACTCACATCATTCTTCTGATTTAAAACGTAAAACAGAATCCCGTAAGCACTGACATAGAAAAATCATAAAGGTATCTATTTTGGATGAGCAGAAAGACAAAGGAAGATAAATATCTCAATCGAAATAGATTTCATCCCAAAATAAAAGGTGGAAAACTTTGCTGGATTCTGAGTTTTGCCCAACGGCCATGTCACAGCTGGTGACGCAGACGTATTAAATAGGATGTATTAAACAGGATTTCTCTGCTGGAAAATTTGGCATACAAATTATATGAACCTGTGCCATGTTTTTTTAAATTACAAAGAGCGATATAAACCACGTGATGTCAAGTGCTTGAAATGGGACAGAACTCTCAGCGTACCCGTTTCAGAAGAATGGCTCTGAGGTCAGAGTCTCAACTATTTAAAGACTGGACGGTCGAAAACACAAGCGTCGAGACAAGAGAGGGCAGGGCTGCTCGCGAGGAGTTTCCTGCATATTCTGAAAGACTGGGTTGCGGAGAAGAATTTCAGGAGAAAAGCTTCACCCATCTCTCGGTGACGTCAGCTGCGGTTTCAAGTGCATCGCTGCCCGTCCCTTCTGACTTCCACGGCTTTGCTGCTGGGAGCAGTCGCCGTGAGCGTGAGCAGCATCCTGACGACCATTTGGGGGACGTGATGTCGTATCTGCCTGCGAGTTTGGTGGCGACCTCTTTCAGTGTTGGTCAGTCCCTGACGAGTGGAGGACCAGGTAATTTCCTGTCTGCCGTTATCCACAGTTTATTGGTTTCTACCCTGAGTATGGAATCTTTAGGACTGAGTAGGGGACAATAACCGTAGTTACAGATATCACATCCTCCTCCAAAGGAGGAGGGAGGATTCCCTCTAAGCATGTCTTTTGTCGGGGTATCACATTTTCCCCGAAGTCCACAGGACTCACAGCCCTACATTTGGAAGAGAAAAGCCACGTCAAATGTTGTGCTAATTATTGTTTATTAACCCTCAGCCGGCATCCCTGCCCTTCATGCTCCTGCATGTATGGACGTGGCCGGGCGTCTAAAAGCTGCATTTCCAAACCTCCCTTCCAGCTAGAATCCTGGATGGCAAACCGTCAGTGAGATACACTTGGATGAAATGTCAAAGTTAGAAGCGAGTTCAAAGCCATCTTCCTGAGGCTGGGGCTGCCGGCAGACTCCTGAGTGTATTCGGTGGCTGAATCCACATGTCAGGGTCCACACGGTGGCTCTGTGAGCTGAGGCGGTTGTGCTGGTGCCCGTGACGGCGGACGCCAAGCAGCTCCCTGCACTCCCGAGGCTGGGCCCTGCGTCCCGGAGCTCTTCACACCTCCGGCGTGAAGTGGCGGCGAGGGCACGAAATTCCTGTGTGAAACGACAGACGTTCTCTTAGAAACGCCCTCCGTGAATTCTCTTTCCTGTCTTCAGCCTTAAATGATACACAGTTACTGAACTGTCATGCCCAGAGGTCCATATTCCAGGAGCTCTTCCTTCCTAATGCCTGGAAATAAAAGCTGACGATGCTCTTTTGGAAACAGAGCAGGTTGCAGGGAACCACTTGTGGGATGCGCAGTCACCGGTGGCTGCCTCGCATTGAAAGCCCGCGACAGCTTTATCTCAGCTAAAAGCGACTCCACTCTACGCGACTCAACACGCGTGCGAATCGTCGGCGGCAGGAGCTCGTCTCTTTTCAAGAGCGAGACGCTCCTGTTCACGTCTGTCAGCATCTTCGTTGCTGTGCGGCTTTTCTGTGGAGGCGACGCAGAAACGTTTGCCTTCAGATTATTTTGTAACTGTGACGCAATTAAATTTAAGGATGTGGCTATTTTTAATTCATGCCTCTGACACATGTGCGCGCGGGACAGTTTTCATGTCCTATACACCTTTTACCATCTTTGTTCAGACCTAAAGCATATTCATGCCGATTTAATTCGCAGTCGCCTTTTTAAAATGAACTCTGAATTCTTTTCATTTTATAAAATATAACTGAGTTTGACGATTAAGCCTCACCTCATATAAAATACACTTCTCTGGGTTTTAAGAACACATCCGAACGTCTTTGATAGTATGCTACATTTTCCTAGGGAAATTGTAAATTCCGACTTGTCACCTTCCTTTACTTTTAAGACGATGGAATCCCCTCGCCTTCCAGATTCAGCCCTGGAGACTTGCATCAAAAATCTCAGTCTTCTTCTCGGAGGGTGACACTTGTGGCAGGACCCCAAGGCCAGTCTTGGACCTGCCACCCAGCGACCCAGTCCTAAACTTTTCTCTGCTCTGACCTATATAGCACAAGCATTACTGCTCTACAGGCTGCAGGGCCCAGGCCCCATGCCAGCTGATTCTCGCTGGTTTGGACAATGGCCGGCCCTGGAGGGACATGGTCGGTGGGTGGAGGATCGAGAGAGCAAGGTATTTCCATCTCCCCACCTCGCCCACCTTAGGTCCATCTCCGCAATCTCATACTGTTCTCGCTGGTTCAGGCTCTGGCCAGAAAATTCCACCATGGTTTTCTCTTCTGTGTTATGAGCTCAGCTCCTGCCTGCGGTCACACTACCTGCTCCCAACACTCGGCCCCGAGGAATCGCGTGTGGCTTCATCCCTGCGACATCAGGCCTCTTGTCTAGCTAGCTTCTTCGCTCTTGCATGGCTGAGCAAGTTTCCCAGAGTAACTTTCCTGCATTTGGGACTGTAGAGCGGTTTCTCTTTATGTGGTCAGGCCCTGCCCGAGGCCCACATTTTATCTGTAGACGCAGACAGATGCAATCGAACGTGTTTAGAAGTTTATAGTTCTGTTGAAAGAGCTGAAGTCAATAAAATGGAGGCACCTCAGATAGATTGCACGAGCAAAGAAGACGTGTAATGAATAGCGCAACCCGAGGTTTGGAGCCAAGGGAGATTTTCCACATAGCCAAGGAAGACAAGAGTAAGACACGTCAATCAAAATTGGCAAGTGAGAAATTGTTTGTTTGTACACTGGGGCCTGGGATGCCTGCCAGCTGCTAGGACCTTGAAGACTGCCACCAGACAGGTTGCAACGAGGCACCCACTTTTACTGCATCGTGGGCAGAATCATCAAATATCTTCGGAACAAGAGAAGCAGATATCGGCTCAGATGGCGTTACGTGAGGGTCACCAGAAAGCAGTTGTCCCCATTGCCCTGGCCGTGTGCTTGAAATATCACTCATTTGGAGTCACAGGACTACTGAGTGTGGCCTCCGGAAATAGCAGTGTCATAAAGCCTCCTGCTCTATCTCAGCAAGAGTCAGAAAGCCGTTCTGTAAAATAAAAGAAAGAGAATGAAACTAAAAGTTATATTTTTCTAACAGAGGAGCCACGGACCATATGGAAAAGATTATACAGATAAAGGGGTATGGACTTAAGAAGAAGAATTAGAGAATCTGCGTGAAAAGTTAGAAAAATAGATACAAGACATGCCTTTATCATGATATCTCTCATGGCCAATGACCCATGCAGGAGACTGATGCCTGTACCCCAACACTCAATCGACAGGGAAAAATAAACAAACAGTCCAGTGAAAAATTATATTGACTATTCTGATTTTGGTATAGACCGTCTAAAACTGCCAAGTTTGACATTTCTTTTTTTGAAAAAGAAGAATTATTTTGACATTAAAATGCCAACAACCAACACTGAACTTTCTGGAAGAAGTGAGGTTAGACATGAAGATTTTGGAGTGACCGATTTGACAGGTGATATGTTAGCCACACAAAACCTTAGGCTAGTTTCTCATTTTTTAAAAAATTAAATTTAGTTTCTTAAAAATACCATCATAATAATCACATTGGTGATGACTGGAAATATAGATGTGTCTGTATATACACATGTATGCATATGAAATATTTTTATATTTCACATGTATATGAAATACAAAAATATAATATGTGTGTATGTATATTATGTTTTTATATTTCAAACTACTCCCAACGTGAGAGAGGCAATGTGGAATTGAATCAGGTGTCCTGAGCTCCCCTCCTTCAGCTAAAAATGCAGTCCATAAAATCCACTCGTTAGTGTTACTATGACAATTGCCAACTCTCATATATTACAATTTCGCTACCCTTTTTTTAATAGAGAGAGTGTCCGGCACATGCAATTCTTCTTCTTCTTTATTTGCTGATAGTCTTTATTTTCAGCCTCTGTAAAACCCAGAGAAAGCCCGATCCCATCGCAAAACTCTTAGCGTCGGATGCTGGGGAACGTCCTGCATCATTATACAGAATAGTTGCAGATCTTAAATGAACGTGTCAATTATTCATGAGTCTGAGGTCCTGAATGCCAGCTATAAATTATTAATCAACACATGTAAATATTTAAAAACCCTGGTGAGAAACACACTCTGTGAAAGCATTTCCGCAGCAGAGTGGGTAAACACCAATTTTTAAAGCGAAGGGTGGGGGTCACATAACAGCGTTTATTCAGACTCTGCACAGTCGGGCTGAGCGCCTGGTCTGGGAGTTCCGTCCACTTCACCCCTAACATAGGGGCTGGGTTTCAGTGCCGTGGTCATTAATCCGGCGTGCCAGCCTCTGCAGCAACCAGATCGATATCTGGTTCGTTCATTCTGTGATCCTCTCAATAATTTCTATTGATTTTTCTCTCGAATTAAAATCGTATCTAGAGTTAAAATAATTGTATTCTTGGTGACTTAGAGAGGTGTGTCCATTCTATTGAACCTTTCGTGATCGAAGCAGAAATGTCTTTTTTCCTGTCTTTACTGGGCTTTTCCTCTGACTGTGCTGGCCTCTCCTCTTCTCTGCCCATTCCACCCTACTCCATCTTTACACGTCGACTTCCTGGCTTCGTCCTCTGCGGCTAATCCCCTGCACGCCCCAGTGGGAATGAGTTAGTCCTCCCAGGGTTTTATTTCACTTTGCCCAAATGAAGCGTTAATTTGGTGAGGATTGCCTCTTTCTCACATCCCCGTGATGGCAATCTGTAGCACACCGCACACAGAAGCGACTCAATAAATATTTGCTGACTCTTGTTGAATGAATGATCAGACACAGTCCACACCTTCCCTAACTTGCAAGCACCTGCATCTGATCCAGAATTAGGTTTTGTTCCTCTGTCTATCGAGGAAGCCACGTATCCTAATGGTTGAGAGTCAGAATAGATGTGGGTGACATTGAACTTCCCTTAATGGGCTGTGGTGAGATTTAAATGAAGTAAAACAAATAAAACCCCCATCGGATTCCTTAAGTTGCCACCTAAACCGTCTGCTGGCTGGCTCTGAAATTTTCTCGTCCTTTCCCCTTGCTGAAAATGTATGATCTGACATAAGAAAAACACGCACCGGACTTATCAGCATTTATCGTTGTTATATTGAAGACCAAAAGGTTAAGTACAAATTAAGTTTTAAAATGTCTGTGGTTAGGCAGGGAGTGTAGAACAGCAGCTGAGCAAATGGACCCTGGGTTTGAACCCACGCCTACTGCTCGCCAGCCAGGTGACCACAGAAGCGTCCTTAATTTTTGGTGACTCCGCTTCCTCATTGTAACAAATGGGAGCTGATGTCAGTCTCCGGCTCATGATGCTTGAAGGATGAATGCACTAAAGTGATTAGAGCAGATCCAGGTGAGTGGCGTGTGCTACACACATAGCTTTCGCGATTTTTTTTAATTCACAGATAGGAGCTGTTTGTCTGTGAACCAGCTTGGAGGACTCTAGTACGGATCCGACAGCTTTTAAATTTCCTTTGACTCTTCACCAAAATGCTACGAAAGCATCTTAAAAAGGCAAAGCTGTCAGTCTAAAAGGTAAGACCGGGTCGCAGTGGGGTGCCCCGTCTGTCGTGTGGCTCCTACCTGAGTGCTCTGGGCCCCCTCCTGCAGCCCCCTTCTTCACGGACCCGATGGAAATCTCGGCCGCCATGTCTCACAATCCCTTTGGTCTAATTTAGTGCAAAATAACACTTGTTAGTATTTAATTTAGAACTTAAAATTTCCCACAAAATTTCAAGGAAAATTGAAGATCCATGAAGCCACTTGAACAAATCACCCATCTTTTCCCCCGTAGAACTGTCTGAGCCACCTTCACTTGAACTTGACTTTCACCCAAGGGCCATACAAGAAGCCACTCTGCGGGAGCACCCTTGCTAGCTCTGAGGTCCTTTCCATTGTTTACGAATCAACCGAATGTCCCCTAATGAATTTCTCTCAGAGGATGTGGTCAGGGACCTTTTCTTAGATAGATGGGTGTGATTCCTAAAACTCGTGGACCACTTTTTAATATTGAATCTTTTCAAATAGCCAATGTAGCTTGAACTATACACCTTAATGTAAGCCTGTTCAAGATCCTATTATTCGGAGAGAACATAATTATGGGGACTAACACAAAGGAAATATTTAGGGCCACGTGACATGGAACGCTAGAGTGCTGTGCCTGCTTCCATGTGCACAGGCAGAGAGGGCTGGAATTATAATGAACATCCCCGCCCTTGCTTGATATAGAGATTCTTGATTTAAGGGTATTGATTCTGGGCTGCCACCTGAGACTAAATAGCAAATAACATCTGATATATTAAGCTCCTGCCTCTGGACGTGGCTAAGTAGCAGGTGGCAGCTTTGAATCAATAGCCTGTGTTCACACTGAAACTGTAATACCGGCCTAGGTTGGGTGTCTTACAGCGGAAGAAGCAAATTTTCATGTTCCTGCTCCTCGTCCTCGAGTCTACTGCCATGGGTGGCCTTGGACCCTAGAAATAGGGCCCTGTTCACAGCCTGGTTAATGGAGATTTAAAAAATCAGTACAGCAGAGTGTCCCAGTGTTTATTTATTTTTGGGGGGAGGGGGGCATGGGGAGACATGATTTCTATGGAGATAGATCAAGCTAAGAATGTTTTTTAGAGGAAAAGAAAGATCACAAAATATGTGTCAAGGGTTTTGGCTGAAAATGCAGATAATAAAACATCGTGCTTAGTTACTAATAGCGACAATTAGCGGTATGAATCTGGAAATTCGTGGGATGACAGAAGGTGGGGTCCTGACCCGCTGCGCGGGGCAGGCTGCTGGAACAGTGCCACGAGGCGTGCCACGCACAGCACCCGGGGTTCCTGAAGAGGGGGAGTGCAGAGCGCCGAGCTCAGCCCAGGCTCGGACCGTTACCCCTGGCCTCTCGTAAGGCTAGAGAGATGGGGAGGGATGTTTATAAAGGTCGCTTCGAGTATATTTACTCGCTCCACCAGACAAGGAGGCCTGGTGTGTTCAAGAGACAAGTGTACTGGGGATGCGGGACGGTGTGAAGAACGTTCCAGAACCTCCCGCACCCCACACAGCAGTCATTGTTGGGACACACGGACAGATCGTTGCGATATGGCACGGAGCGTAGGACCAGCTGTAGGAGACACTCACAGACCGAAGAGCCACGAACAGCAACCAGGCTTTTCCTTTCCGTGATCTCTACCCGCCAAGTACAAAGCGAGGACTAGGGGGGGGTCTGAAAAGCGAGGTCCCCCTTTCTCTCCTTTACCAGGTCCTCCCGTCACTGCTGAAATTCTTTTCCATAAAAAAGAGCCAACGGCCACACCGGTACCTCCGCGGGCCCAGGCCTCTCTCCCAGCCACCGACCTGCTCCCTCTCTCACCCATCTCTGTGAATAGAAACTGCATCCGGGCCCTCTCCTCCGCTCACCCCGTATCCAGCCGTCAGCCGATGGAAACGTCTGGGTTCTGAGCAGCGGTCGCTGCCCGCCCTGCTGCGCTCCGTCCGTGTTTCCATCGTCCTGTGTGGGTCACTCTGGTGGCCCTGCTTGCTTTTCTGCTTTCACACCTGCACGACCACAGGCTGTACACAGAGTCAGAGTCCCATCCTCAAAACGGGAGTCAGACAATGTCACTCTTCTGGGTCCCGACTCCAATGCTCCCCATGTCACTCATGGGGAAACCACAGTCTCTAAGTTGGCCGAGCAGGTCTCCGCGTGGCCTGGCCCCTGCCGCCAGCCACCTGCGTCCTTGTCTTCTCTGCTGCGCTCTGTACCTGGCGTGGTCCTGCCCGCGCACCGGCCCGACTCTCTGCCTGTCTCCCTGGGGCCGTCTGGACACCCGGCTCGGAGACGCAGCTCCTCCACGACTTCTCTCTTCACGGTCTGTTCCCCGCAGCTATCAACTCTTGACAAGTCAGCTTGCTGTCCTTTGTTGTCCTTGCTGATTGATTTGTCCCCGGTGCAGACAGGAGTGCCTGGCACATAGTAGGTACTTAGGAGATATGAATTCCGAGAACAAACTGAGGGAGATACTTTTCTTAACAGTGCACAGGTCATTTAGAGAAATGATAATTCCATTGAAAACTGCAATGTGGCAATATAATGTTATCGTGTGTGCACGTGTGTACTATGCGTGTGTGTAGATGTGTGTATGTGTGTACGTGTGTGCATAACGTCATGATCATGTTACCTGAAAGAACTGTCATTTTGTAATTTTCTTGCGGCCTAGGTATGTTTAAACCAAAACAATATAAAAGTGATCTTTCAAGGATGTGTTTTAATTCTTCTCTAACAGACCTGGAAACGTTTATCAATGTTATCTAAGTTGATTTCTGCTTGTTTTTTTTTTTTCCAGAGACGTGCAACATCACCCTGCAGTTTCTCTTTGTTTTTGCCAAATGCTGTGTTCCGCCGCCCGAACGTCTTGCTGTACGTTCAGACGGATGCAGTGACAACAACCGCTTCTCCTTCTCCGACGGCCTGCCTGCGACGAGTCACTTAAACCGTCAGATTTGCTGTCTCCTGCAATGCCAGTGAGCACAGAAGCGAGCGTGACAACGGAGATCACCGCCCTCGTGAGCTACAGTGTAAGACAAGCTTCGAGCAAGCCGTGGTGAGGGACCGGAGAGAAATGCGAATCTGAGTTACGGAAAGAACGTTCTTGAGACAGAAAGGGGCTGGGAAGACTTTTCGAAGAGGTTACATTGAAGCTGGGACTTGAGTAACAGTAAGAAAATAGCGATTCACAGAACAGGGTGTGTAGGATTCTTCAGGGAAAGGCAATGTCATGCCCTGAGTCAAGAAAGAGCTTGGTACAAACTTGGAACTGAGAAAAGGCTAATACGATGTAAGAAAACCGAGCAGGAGAGAGGAGGATGAAGTGGCAAAGGTGGGTCGAGATCAGTCC
>NW_006440135.1:1702615-1705355 GCF_000325575.1 Pteropus alecto
TTGATTTTATTCCAAGCGCAACGCAAAACCTTTGAAAGGTTTTAAGCAGACAAGTGAAATGATCTGATTTCTGTTTCAGGAAGATTGTCCAGTGTGAGGAGAATATATTGAAGGGAGCAAAAGTCAATAGAGTGTTTGGAGCGTCTTCCAATAAGCTAAGTGGGAGGCGGGGGAGGCGGAAACAGGATTCAGGGGAGGGAGGAGATTAGGATGTAATGTCCTGGGAAACCTGATTCAATCTGGTGTCCACGGAACATGGGGAGCCGAGGGGAAAACACATCCGATATAAAGAATGTGATTTCCAGAAATGTGGACTTCTGGAGGGGAAACGTGTGAGGGAGGGACCAAGACCTCGGTGTCTGACGGACCAAGAGCTCGGTGTCTGACAGATCAGAGTGAAATGGCTCGGGGAAATCCAAGCAAAGCTGCCAAGAAGGCGCCCGAAGACCAGAGAAAAGCCTCGGACGCAGATCACATTTAAACAACCAGGGAGAAGCGGTAAGATGCGGGCAGGACGGATGACAGAAGAACGGCAAAGGGGCAACGCAGAGGATGAGCATGTGGCAAGCAAGTTAAGAAGGGGTGACCGCGGGGCAGGAGGAACCCCAAGAGGGTCGTAACTGAGGCCGAGGCGGACAATTTCAAAGTGGCCGGTCATCAACCATTTCACATCACGCTGAGAGGTCACCCAAGATGAGGCCGAGGAGGACATCTGTGAATTTGACAACTGAGCAGTTGTCAATGACCTTGAAATCGGCAGTCCGGGCGGAGCGAGGCCAGTGGAAGCAGACAGGATGCAGAGTGAAGAAGACCCGACTGAGCGGGGATGGGGCGTAGACTCTGCTTGCAGAAGGTCGAGGCAGACAGGGAGGCAGAGATACAGGACAGTGGTCGACGATCGACACAAGGTCAAGGGAGAGGATGGAAGAGAGAAAAGCATGTTACATCATGGAGTGAGGGGAGGGTTCCGGACGTAGGAAAGAGGGGGCTAAGCGAAGGAGCGAAGGCTTCGAGACGCTGAGATGAAGTCGATCCCACGAGCACGGATGACGTGGCCTCTGAACGAGGAGGGAGCAACCGCAGCTAGAACAGTGTGAGGGGAAAATCAGTAAGTTCAAAATAAGGACATCTGTGTTTAGGGAAGCGTGCTCTGGTAACCTCCGCCTTGCTCGTGCCCACCCGGAGTCCGCTCCCCGAGGGACCCAGCCTGCAACGGCTGGCCCGAAGGCCCATTCAACCTGCTGGGGACCCTCAAAAGTGAGCCTTCAGCTTCCGCCTCTCCCTTAAGCACCAGACTCTCCAAATCCCCATTTAACCTATTTTCTAGAATGCTATTATATCTTAAACTTAGTATTTCCAACATGAAACATTTTTTTAGCTGGAGCATAATTGACGTACGATATGACGTTAGATTTAGGTGGACAGCATCACGTGATCAGTCTAGTCGCGACGTGGAACCCTTGATTTCGCAGCTGTGAAACCCGATCCTCTGCCAAACTGCCCCGTTTTGATAAATAACATCGCTGTTTATCCAGGCGGTCAAGCCAAACATCTGGAGTCAGCCTGAACTCCCCTCTCAGTGTTCACACGTCATCCATCCTCCTGCCCTGCCAGCCCTGCGCTCTCGATGGATCTCAGGTAAGCCCACTTTCTCCGCTGCCACCCCACCGCCGTTTCGGCCAGCGCAGGCCCTGCCTGGACTCTGTCATCGGCCCTATAATCACCCTGTTCCTCCATCTTAACTCCATGCGACATCTAGGCTCAAGTCGTAAAATAAAAGTAAATGAAAATCGGGCATATGCTTTCTCCCTCCCGGACCGCACGAGCTTTCCACGGCGCCCGGCAACGGCACGCGGCACCTGAGTGCCCCAGCGCTCGCTGCCTGCCTTGCTACTTCCCCCTCCCTGCCTCTCTCCAGCCTCGCTGAGCACACGCCCGGAGCTCGGCCTCGGAGACTTTGCAGGTGCTGTTCCCCGGTGGAGCGCCCTCCCGCCAGGCTCTGCGTGACCTCTGCTCTTCTGGCCGTCTGCTCACCTGCGCTTCTGCAGGGAAGCTGCCCGAGCGTGCCCTGGGGAAAGAGCCTCCATCATCAGCCGCCCCAGTCCCTGCTTAGCTCTTCAGTGCAGCGTGTGGTCACCTCCTCAAGTTATGCTATTTTCTTGCTGATCACCTGCCTTTCCCACCAGACCGTAAGCTCCACGGGGCAGGTGAGGACAGATGTGTTGTCTGTCTTGTTTATTGCTGTCCTCTACATCTAGAATAGTTCCCGATTCACATTTCAGGGGAGGGGTGCAGTCCGGGGGGGTCCGGAACAACGAGCTCATCGCTTCCTCGGCCCAGAGTGAAAGTCTCTGATGAATTCTTGCAAAGGACAGAAGCCTTTGGAGGAAGCACAGAGGGTGGGACGTTTCTTCCCAAGGGAGTGTGAATGTTGTCTGATTGGCCGGTGACGATGCCCATGAGGAGATGGCTGAGCATCTCCAACTGGTTGGGAGAAGCCTCCGTGCTATTGGTTGAAACACAATTCCAGAAACTCCACTCTAAGGGCTGGCCCAGCTGACAGGGACAGGCAGGGACACAGTGTGGCAGGCCTTCTCGCTGGAGTGCGGTTTGCGCGAGAGGCTCCTGTTTAGAAACGGCCGCCAGGCTGCTTTTCCCTGAGCCCAGGGGGCCACCAGGCGCCCTTTTCCGTAGAGACCTTCATTCTCAGACGCGAGGCCACTGGGTCCTTTCCCCACAC
>NW_006440135.1:1705394-1710958 GCF_000325575.1 Pteropus alecto
TGTTTTTCCTTCTCCCCCCCCCCCCCCGCCGGTGACGCAATTTTTTTTTTTTGCAAAGGTCCTATCCGGACAACGACCGCTGAGGATGTTTATGCGACGCCACCCTGTAAGCGTTCTCTGGCTGTCGAGGGGGCGGCAGAGGGAGGGCTGGCGAGGGCGCATGGAGACAGCGGATCTTCCCAGACCGAGCGCGTCCGAAGGTCTTTCTTCCCTCCCTGGGCTGCGCGTGAAACACTCAAACTCCCCTGGGAAGAAACGTTCCGCCCCGTACCATTTTGTATGTGCGTGTGTGCGCGCGCATGTGTGTGTGCGCGCATGTGTGTGTGCGCGCATGTGTGTGTGCGCGTGGTCCCTGCTGGGGAGCCAGTGGACATTCGGTGGGTTCTCTGCTAAGACGTATCACTCAACCTGGATGAAGGTCTTTACCCCCTAGACTGATAGCAAATGTGACACTGTAAGGCCGCCTCAAAACAGAGAAAAACACACCCACGCGGCCATGCCAGGTCTTAATGCGTCCCATAATTAAGAACGTTTGCACTCTCATTCCCTTGTTCACTCGCAGATTTGATCGGCAGGTTGCCTGCCCGGTCCTTTGAACTGGAAAGCAACGTGGAACACGCCAGACTCACGGGCTTGCGGGGTGGAGCCTGAGGCGGCAGGTGTGGCAGAATGCGAGCTGCGTGGAGGCTAACAGGACGAGGAAGGACAGGGTTTCCTAGCAACGAGAGATTCACGGGCTGACCAGAAGGGAGGAACCCCTGCAGGAGTGAAGGGAGCAGAGAACGGTCCAGAAGGACAGGCCGCTGACGTCCGTGCCCTCCGCACTCGGCAAGACCTTTCGACACGTTTTCATTCTGCATGTTCCTCCGAGGAGGATGTTCTGAAAAGCAGTTGAGATGCCTGTTAGCAGGATGGCAGAGTTTGGGGTCAGGCTGTGGCAGTCACTGCTGATATTTGTGCTGTAACTTTTTGGGCTCTGATATGAAGCCTGGAAATGGCACCACATAAAATGTTCTTGTGAGTAAATGGATCTTTTAAAGTTTGGATAACTGCTGTAAAAAAAGGACCTTTCCGTAAATTTTATATCCACTTTAAAAGACATTTTACTGTATTTTTTTTTAAATAATCACATTGGGTTCTAGACACCATAATATCAAATATCGCTGACATAATTTTAGTGTCTGACATATTTATTGACCAAGAGGAGATTCATCAGGTCATGCTCTGTTTGATGTCGCCGGAAACGTGTTCTATAATCATGTGTTTGCATGTAGATGGCCCATAGATGAGAAACACATTTCGCAAGTGAGTTTTACTAAAATATATGGCTGTTGTTTTTACACTGAAAGTTGACTATTCGTTCTGAATTCCGTCTTCATTCCTGAAACGCTTAATCGCTGTGTACACGGCTGTAAAGTGCCTGGAACTCCCCCCGCCCTCACCACGGAGAGGACCAGCGTCGACATCACCACTCACAGCTTGAAGATACCGGTTTCAGGCTTATCCACGCTTAACACAGAGAGAAGTAAAACATCGTTTTTCCCTCTGTTTTGCAAAAGAAATGATGAAAGCACAGCGGTGCTTTTGAGATGGGTCTATTTCTCGATCGTTCGACCAGGCTCATTCCCAGCATCGCGGAGGAGAAACGTGCCGTCACGTTCGGTACATTCACTACGCAACAAGCCTTCGCTTATTTACCGCACTAATTAAACACTCGCCGTGGCTGGGCCGCCCTGAGCTGAAACCCGCTGTCTGTTACCTGTGCTTCCGAAGCTGAAGGCAGGTCCGAAGTGAAGGACAAGAGCAGCGTCTCCGGGGTCACCCGTATCTCGCGTGGAGCAGAAGCAGTGGCTTTTCAGTTTGCAGCTGTTTCATCCACTTATTTACGTGCAGTCAGCAAAATCAGTACGGGACATTTTTGGGGGGGTCAATTTTCCGTCGACTTATTCTGTACCTTTAAAAGAAACCCAGTGTCCCTCTGAAACTCTATTTTCGTAAGGAGGTTTATTTGCGGTACCATACGTAACATGAAACTCAGCATTGTGAAGCGCACGATCCCGTGGCCTCCCGTGTGTTCGCGATACTGTGCTGGCATCGCCACCATCGCGTTCCAAGCTTGCTCAGCACCCAAGACGGAACCCTGTGCCCGTCAGTCATTCCTGTACTCCCCACGCCGGCCCCTGGCAGCCGTGAATTTGCTTTCTGTAGCTATAGATTTGTCTGATCTGCATACTTCATATAAATGGGATCAGAAAACACGTGGCTTTGGGTGTGTGGCTTCTTTCACTTAGCATAACGATTCCGCTCGCAGGTAAACACCCAAAGGAATTGAAAGCAGGAACGAAAACAAAATCTTGGGCATCAATGCGCACAAAAGGTGGAAACAGCTCCGGTGTCAGTGGATGAACAGATCAATAAGGTGTGGTCTATTTTAAGATAACAAACCCCCGGAGACTTATTTGGCCACAGGACTGAAGTACTCGTACATGGCACAGCGTGTATGAACTGCGAAAACATTACCTTAAGTGGATTTGTATAGGTCGAACTTTTCACTCATTTACGCTTCCCACCTTGTTGACTACGGTCACTCATCAGGACTGTCACTGGAAGAGTGCCCATTGGTCTGGAGACTCTGTGACATGCTCACGGTCAGGTGGCCATTTTTTAGCCCCAGGCTATCCAGGGCCCCCCAGGCACCTTGTGGAGCCCCATTGTCACTCCAAAACTACAGACAAACCAACTGTGAGTGGATAATTAGTAGAAAGAAGAATAAGGTAAGACACTGTCCTCTAGCTGGCTGTGGAACTTAGTTCAGATACGTTAAGGGCTTGGTTTTATGTACAAAGTGGGGAAATAGACCAAGTGATTGCAAATTCCTTACAGCTTTGAAATTCTGAGACAAAAATAAAGAGACCAAAAAAAACCCCAAAAAAGCCAGCAAAGATCTCTAATTAAAGATCTCTTAAGTAAGCGCAGGTTAGAAGGTGAGCGGTCAGGGTCCTTCAGAGACTGGGTTTGCCGCGTTGAAGTCGAACTTGTCTTGGGGCCAAGGCGGCGTCTTGCAGGAGAACGGGGTGGCACGCAGGGATGGGGGACGAGTGGGAAGTGTCAGCGCGGACACAGAGGGACGCGCTCGTATCGGGGACACTTAGGGTTTTGGCCCGTGGACTCGGGGGGCGTGTCCAGATCTGCAGAAGCAATGGTACTGAGGGAGGGGCAGAAGGGACATTTCTGAAACCTTATGAATAATTTAATTTGCCTGTACATGTGTGAGGAGTCACTGAGGTTGGGAGCGGGGCAAAGATAAAGATGATATGTTTTCCCAGTCTCATTAGTGAGACCATAGCTGAAGGTCACAGGTGCCGTGTCTAGAACACAGTGCAAATATACACAAACACACAGACACACCCACACAATGACACACACAAAACACATACAAGCGCAGACGCCCCCTTCAGCCAACATTAGCACCCTCAATCTGCACTCACCACTAACCTGCAGCTATGGTCACCTGCTAACCACTCATAACCCCATAAAATACACTGTTTGGAATATCAGAATCCACAAAGATCGATAGGATATCAATAAGTAGAAACTTGATATTATCTAAGAAATGGAAAAAGAAGGAAAACCTGAAACACCTTGCACTTGAAAGTGGGGCCCAGGAAGCAAAGAAGTCGTGCTTTGGGAAGAAAGAAAAAGATTTCCTTTCATTTTCATTGTCTCACACTCCTCAGGCTGACGGGAGCAAGGCTGCTCTCCGACACGGCCCCGGAGCCCGGCTGGTCCCATCCGAGGGAGTCCTGGTGTCTCCGAGGCAAGTGGACAGACTGTCCCTCCACTGACGCTGCTGTTCCAACCTGTGTTTCTCTAAAGTCCATTCCGCCCACAAGACACGAGACTCATTGAACTGAGGGAGTTTACCTGGCTGCTTGCAACGTGCAGGGGACAGGTCCCAGGTGCAGCCTGGGCCTTTCACAAAGCAAACATTGCGTTCCGTATTGACAAGGAACCCTGTTAAACGCAGCCTCAGACGGTTGCAGTTTCTTGTCTCTGTTCCTCTTTGTACTGCACGGGTTCGACACATGCTCTCCGCACACATAAACCAACATTCACCAATAACACCGAATTTCAGTGAAGGTCAGGTAGGTGTCTCAGAGCCGAGAACGAAATGAGGAACGTTCCTCCTCTTCAGTGCTGCTCTGGCTCCCCAAAGGCACGACAAGTGGGCATCAGCCCTGCTGTGCGCACACCCAGTGGGAGACCCTGCTCCTGCAGCAGACCCCAGGCGAGAACTGTTCTGTGGTCCCACTGAAACGCCAGGGTTCGCGGGAAAACCCTTCTCCGTGGGAAGGTGGTTTTCCAGCTTTGCCAGAGGAGGCGGAGGCGCCGCTGTCCACGGTGCTGAAAAGGAAAAGCGCCTCGGGCGGTGAGATTCTCGGAGCCAGCGGCCTCCCTGCTCCCCATCTCACCGGGGGATTGTGAGCCAACCTCACCTGGAAGCCGGCCAGAGCTGCGGGCTGCTCATGAACCACGAGGCACAGGATGGATCTAGCTCATCATTAAAACTTTGCGTTGACTCATTTCGTTACTGTTTTTTTCTAATTGTAAAAGTAAATGTGTTCATTGTAAAAGAGATTGAAAAACTTAGAAAAATTATGAAGAAAATATAAATCACCTTCCTCTCAGGTGACAAATTCATCCTACGAAGCACATGGCTCCCCTCGAATTACGCTCCCAGAAGTACCCACTCTGGTGTTGAGGAGACATCGTGAAAAATTCCCGGCCTCAGGGAGCTGGGAGGCAGCTCCTGCCCACTGAGTGGCTCTTTCCGTGGACACGCAGAGGCCTCTGTACCGAAGCGGTCCCACTGCCGGGCCTTCATCACCTTTGCAAAGGACATTTGCTCAGGGTCGCCAGGTGTAGTCCCTCTCGGTCTCCCGCGAGCGCCTGCACATCTGCCCTTAAGTCCGGTAGGTTTAGGTTTGAGGATGCTCTGTCATGACTGCTTCCCCCGTGGTCCATGGACACTCAGTGGCTCACGCCTGTTTTCTCCGTTCATTCATTTTCTCTCTCATTTATTCTCTCACTAATTCATCTATTGGCTCATTCAACAAATAGCAATTAAGTGCGCACGCTTCTGCTGTCTGGAACCGAGCAGAAATAGATGAAATTGCGCCTTGCAGTTAGGGGCTGAACACTCAGGGGAGGACGAAGGAGGCAGGGAGCACTATCGCCATGGGGGCCGGTGCAGACGAGACAGGGTCCCGTTAGGACACAAGGAGGGGCCCCCGCTGTTGACCGGGAGTCAGCTGTCCCAGCAGAAATGGTGGTGTGGGGTGCGAGTTACTGAAATGGGGAAGAGAGGAAGGGCCCTCTGAGCAGAAAGGTTGATACCTGCAAGGAACAGAGACACACCTGGCATGTGGGGCTTCTGGGAAAATGAGGAGTTTCGTGCGGTTGGCATCCGGGGAGCGAGGGAGGAGCTGCGAGGCCAGACCGTGCGGGGCGAGGTGTCCACGAGGGACTGTGGGGTGTGGGGTTTAAACTTTGCTATGGAAACG
>NW_006440135.1:1710974-1746001 GCF_000325575.1 Pteropus alecto
CTTCCAGGACGTCCTGAGTGAAGCCTTTGTCGTTAGCAACAGCAATGACACGATGCCTTACCTCATGACCCCAAATGGGTGCCATTTAAATACTTCAAATGCACACAAGTCTTCTGAGGTCTGCACTTGGTGAAGCTCGCTTTGGCATCGAAAATAAGAGGAACTGGAGAGAAATCGGACCTGAAGGAGAGAGGCCAGCGAAGAAAATATGTCAGCAGTCCAGTGGCCAAAACGCGCTGAGGACTTGAAATAATGCGTTGAAACGAGAATGAAGCAGAGGCCTGGGTTCGATCTCTGGTTGGAAGGTGCAGCCACCAGCATGTGTGCGTCGGGGAGAACGGGGCAGAGAAAAAGGTAAATGCTGACGCCTGAGGTCGGGCTCTGACCGAGGCTCCAAGGACGACGTAGGTGTGAAACACGGCACCGTCCGGTGCGAAACCGGCCAGCGGAGGGCGAGCGGCCGGAGGGCGCAGCGCCGAGGCGGATGTCACCGTCACCACCGTGCTTGAAGTTCGGGGGGATCACCAGATGACGACCCCAGAGCCCGCGGGAAGTGTCAGGGAATTGGGGGAGGCACAGCTCAGATCTGGGAGCCCATGTGGCTCAGGCCTCGGGGCGGGAGGTCTCCCCAGAGGGGAGTCTGCAGCGCCTGGGAACCCCAATCCGTGGAACCACTTGGCGCTTGGAGTCAGTAATGCGGAATGGGGGGAGACTGCAGAGGCGTGGCCAGAACATTCCAGAACACAGGGAGGGGGGGGCGGGGCTGACGTGACCGCGAGGGAGAGAGCAGCCACCAGGGCGCATCTCCCCCGACAGCAGCGACGCAGAAGCCAGGCTGCAGCGGACAAACACGGCGGAGGGAAGGTCCGGCCTTGGCGGGGGCGGGGCGAGGCCGGGTCCAGGGAGGCAGATGTTACAATGAGAACGCAAACACACCTCTTAAGCCGCGGGCCCCGGTAAAGGTTGAGGATGTGAGTCTGGGACGGGCCTGGCCCGGAGTAGGTGCGATGGGTGACCCTGGGTGGAGCGGGTCGGGGAGCCGGGTCCATCTTTCCAGACGGGACGTGGGCTGGGGATCCAGGAGGAATGCCCGGATGGGGCCAGGGCACCGAGGAGGCTGGCCCAGTTTCTATGACAAACCGCAGAGGAGTCGACCAGGGCTGAGTAAGAGGGAGGCGGGACCCGCCGAGGCCTCAGGGGGACTGGGCCCCTGGGCGGAGGTGAAGCTGCGCCCCGTGCACACTGTCGCCAAAGCTCAGGGCCCCTGGCTTCGGAACCGAGACAGTGGACACAGTGCGACCCAGCCGCATGGGTTACTGGGGGCCGGCGGGTCCTTGTAAGGGTCAGCCTCAAATCACTGCTCTGACCGGGGGCCCTGAGCGACAGAACCGCCACCGTCGGTGTGGCTTAGACCCCGCCCAGCGCATGTTTCTGAGTAAAATCAGGACTTTAACATATAAGAAAATGGTTAGTCGAGAACAATTGAATCTCCCTCTGAGATTTTAGTGTTAAACACTGGCATTTTGCCCACGTAACTGCTCTCAACAAGATGTATTTAGTACAAGAAAAAAAGTTTGCATTCATACCAACAAAATTGCTTTTAATTAGTCCTGGCAAGGTAAGTGAGATTTTAAAGACTTCTTTATCCTTTGCTCTCTCTAAATCTATTGATTAAAAAAAAAAAAAAACAGATAGAGATAAAAATACGTAGATGGATGACTGGGGAGTGGGGGTACCCAGGTCAAATCTTCTTGTAAATGAGTTATTGACAGAACTCTCTCAAACAAATCAATGATACATGAGTTTTCAGAGTCTCTGTCTATGGACCGCTTTTAGCAGGATGTAGCGGGTTGACCAAGACTGCTTATGGAAAACAGACCTAGTACCGGGGATTTGTGGGGCCAGGCTTCCCGGAAATTGTCTTGGAAGTTCTCATTCAACTACCTGAGTCCAAAACAGATATATCTCATGACCCAAAGCCACACTTCCGGTCAGGAGACAGCTCCATGTAGTATGTAGGGACTTCCTGTATTAATCCGTGAACGGCGAGGCCCATCCTGGAGTTCAAGACCGCTGCCTGCTCTGCCCATGTCTCGTGAGTTCTTACATCCTTGCACTTAGTAGCAACCGGGTTATATTGCTGATTCATGGAAGTTTAATTTCAAAACCCAGCTCTGTGTGTTATAATAAGTCATCAAAAAATAATAACCACAAAGTACATCCCTCCTATTAAATCCTCATACAATAAACATTATAAGATAGGTTAAGGCCCCAAATGAAAACATGGCCCAATATCATCTTCATAAGATTAAAAAGACATTTCAAGTATCATGGTTTAAACATGTTCTAATAACAGATGTGGTGAAGTTAAATGTTTCTGCTGAGAATCTCATGCAATTTTTTTCAGTAAAATGTACATTTAACCAGGTCTATTTACAGTTGTGCCTGAAATACTGAGAACATGCTGATTTCTTCACGCAAGATATTGAGATAGGTTTCATCCGACTGTTATCAGTCAAGTTTAGGTTTTTAACTGAAATATTGTCTTCTTAATATAATAAAGTCTTTTATTCTAATTGAGGATGATTAACAGTTAAATTAAGCTAATAAAGGTGATACCATGGGATCCCGATATGAGCAAAGTGGTAACAAAGACACAGTCAGCCAGTGTCTCCTACGTGCAGGAAACAAATAAGAGGTAGAAAGTGTCTCTCCCTGCCCCTTCTCTGGCCTCATCTGCACAAAGCTTGGGCAGAGCTGTCACTCTAGAGCTGCTGCACCAGATGCGCCTCCAGACACGAGGCATGAAGGAGGCCACGGACAGCTGGGAGAAGAGGAAGTACAGGAAAGGGAGCAGCAAAGTCTTATTCCCGACGACTAACGAAGTCCGTCCCGGACAGAGACGGCCCTCTGCAGGGACTGGCCTGCCTGTGCCTCTAGGCTGTATGGGACGTCCAAGGCAGGCTCTGCTCAAAAGAGGCTGTGATGAGCTGGGGAAAAGTCAGCTCTTCACCTCAATGTCCTATAGGAGTCACGGCCAGGCTCTCAGGGGTCACTTGCGATAGGACCTGCCAGTCATCTATGGACATTTTGAGCCCTGCGTAGGTGGCGTCAGCGTTTCTGTTGTTGTGGGTGCTGTCTTGGCACAGCTTTCAGCAAGTCCTTCCACGGGCACTCCCTCGCTCTGTCCAGATCCTGCTACACCGGTGGCTCCCTGTGGGGCGTACGCAGAGCTGTTTAAGTGGGTTAGACCGGTGGGGTGACAATGGCCTTAACAAACAGAGCACAGGCAGCGGAGGGCCTGGTGTGGGCTGGGTGTCAATCACTGCTCAGCCATTCTCCATCCCCGACAAAAACAGATTCACGCGAATCCCACTCCGCCGTTTGCTGGCGGTCCGTGTCGCACAATTTGGTAATTTGTGGTGTGGCCTCAAGCCGTCGGTTTGGGTTAGGAAGCTCCTCCGTAAGTTTGATAGTAATTCACATTTTTGAAAAATGAAAAAGGACCTGAGCTTGTTGACCAGTATTGAAAACGGCAAGGAAGACCTTTTCCAACACTACTATAATCAGAGAAATCAGGGTCAGCTCCAAGTACAGCGGAGACAGCTGGGGATTTGTAGCCAGTGACCACGGTGAGGGGTCAGTGGACAAAAAATTACAAAAAAGACTCGCGGAGTCTAGCGGGATCCTCGGTAAATCGACTTAACGGGATTCTCGTTAAAGGGTGAGCAGACGCCGGGATGAGGGATTCTCTCTAAACCGAGTTAGCGGGATTCTCACTACGCGGACCCAACAAGGTTGGGGGCCAAGGCCAAGGCCTAGTCAGCAAGCGGGCTCAGTGGAACCTGACTAAATGTGGTCAAAGACAGAGTCTTTGCAAAAGCCGAAGTGCCACAGAAAACTCAAGGGCGGCCGTGCGGGACCTGGCTCTGTTTCAGACTCTGAAGGGTTCTCCTGTCTTGTTGCTGCGTCTCACACTCTGCGTAACGATTTCCAATCCCACCGAAATACGCCAAGGTCGGACCCGTCTAACCGCACTGTGATTTCCCGCTTTCGGTAGCCTGAGCAGGGTCAGGTGTCCCAAGGGCACCAGCGCTGGATCACATGACCCAGTGCCCGGCACAGAGCTGCAGCTCACGCGTCTCTGCGGAACGGATGGGTGGAGGAAGGAGCGCGTGTTCCGGAGGCCTCTGTATTAACACTGAATCTGAGCCTCCACTCTTAGGTGTTTGGAAACTCAAATTCATGGCCATGGCCCTGTGTACAGTGGTCCTTGGCAAAACAACAGAGACTATTTGACCATATCGATATGAAGTTACCCTAAAGAGCGTCATGTCCTGTGGCACGGAGCGCGAGCTAGGCAAATCCACTCAAAAAGATAAAAGCCTTAAATTAAAAGAGGATGCCCAAGGACCAGCCCGCTCTGTGGACAATGGGTAGATTACCTCGCGAATTTTTATTACAGTTTTCCGCTCATATTTTCCAACCCACCCCTGACCCCAAATAACTTTCCTCTACATGAAAAAGAATCACGGGAGACTCACATTAGAACCGAAATGCTCAGGTTCAAATTCGAAGGTGACCTCAAGCCTCTTAGTTTGGAAAGTCCTGCTTTGGGTCCCACAGGGTGGATGTCCGCAGTCTGGCAGCAGAGATTTTGAGGTTATTGGTTTTTAACGCTCTGTCGCGTCTTTGACATATTAACTTGCGCTTCACAGTTAGTCGTGTCTGCCTGGAACCATACAGACGGTCACAGCAGGCACTACTTAGTCGTCCTTCCCTTCCACCTCTGGTTCGGGACCCGCACGCAGCCCCATTTGTGACTGTCAGGCGTGAACCCCATCTCTTTTTGCTATCGCCCCTTGTTCCAGCTAGTTTTAGGTTCCAGCTGTCCGGGCCTGGGTCAGAAGCCATAAGAGAGGATTCTGGGTTTTATTTCTCACAATGATTTCATTGCAACACTCTAAGACTTTGGTGTGTTTTGGTAACGGATCTTGCACTGATGATAAAGAGAGCTAGAAATGCATTAATTGAGATATTACTACATTAAATTTGTTATGAAAATCTATAGTTCATATGCGATCATTTTAAATACATGATTTGTAATCTTCTTGGATCAAATACTTGAAGAAGTTTGGGTGTTGCCGCTTTACTCATTAGAAAGGATACTGTGGAAATGCTGGCCTCAACGTCCATCGGGAATACTCCTTAAACCCCACACGGGAAAGACAGAAATAGGTGAACCTTCACCTGCAAGCAACACCATAGCTAACGAGGTCTCCCTGACGTCCAGGACAGTGTGTACCCCGAGGACGCTGAGCTGGGACATCCCACAGGGCCTGGCCTCTGCTCCTGCGTCTTCCCACCAGAATCCACAGAAGACAGCGTGAAAATGGAATCGGGTTCGCGACTTTGAGAAATTAAACCTGATGTGTTAAATCACCTCAGCAAAGTCATGGGCCACAGAAGCATGTCTGGGTTGATGATGGAGCACAGCACATGTAGGACGGTGGTCCCATTAGATCATAATGAAGCTGAAAAAGTCCCATCGCCCAGCGTGATGTCTTAAGCCATTGTAATGTCGTAGTGCAGCACGTTACTCGTGAGTCTGTGGCGACGCTGGTGTAAACACACCCACCTCACTGCCGGTGACATCACACACAACACATCCGGTCACGTACAGGACATAGCACTGGGTGAAGATAACACATGGCTACAACGCTGGTTTACGTATATGCTGTACTATACTTTTAATCATTATTTTAGAGTGTCTTTTTCCTCATAAAATAAGTTTGCCGTAAAACAGTACGCCGTGTTACGCCGGCAGCCGACTCACATCTGTCTCTTGTGCTTTATTTAACGTGTGTTGTTGTGTAAATTGAGCGTGGCCTGAGTGTGCAGTGCGCATACAGTCGACAGTCATGCGGTCATGTCCAAGGCCTCCCATTCGCCCTCCCATCTGCTCACCCAGAGCAACTTCCAGCCCCGCAAGCTCCATGGGTGGCACGTGCCCTGTCCCGGGCTGCCATCTTTTACCTTTGACGCTGTATTTTTACTTCCCTTCCCTATGTTGAGATGCACACAGACTTGCCACCGTGTTACAATTGCCTGCAGTAGCCAATACAGTAATGTGCTCTGTGGGTTTGTAGCCTAGAATGAATAGGCTATTCCGTATCGATGTTATATATCAGTTTCACGGTTACTCTGATCGTGGTGATAATAGCGATTTTCTTACAATTTCTGCTCTCTCATGGTTGCGATGTATCTTGAGACATTAGTCTCATAATAATCTGTGATACAATTGTTTCCATTAAGAAGATAGTAACTTAGAGGAAAGCCTCAAAGCATTACTTCGAGTGTAACACAGGGTGACCTTGTCATTTTTATTGTCCCTTAGTGTACACGATGTCGTTGTCTCTGACGGCGGGATGTGTCGGGAGTGCCCGTGGCAATGATGGCAAAGCGAGGAGCCCCTTGTGCCCCACAGTCCCACCTCGTGGTCACTCAGCCACAGGGGGGGACTCCGCCTCCCATGGTCTGTGGTCCAGGGCTGTTCACTCATCTCAGCCTGGAGCCAACGCTGAGGACAGCAGCTGCCCATTTGAAGATGTCGTGGCGATGGCAGAGATTCGAGGTGCTGACCGGGAAGGTATGAGGCCTCCTATGGCTCAGGTCCGGAACAGTGACTTCTGCCAGCATGCCTCCAGCCAAAGCCGAGCGCAGGGCCAAGCCGACGGGGAAGGGGCGGGAAAACACAGGCTGTCCATGGCGAGGACACGCAGGGTGCAGATGCGCAGAGGGGTGACGAATTTGGGGTGGGGTACAGTCCACGTGACCTTGACGGGGCGGCTCTGCCTGTGCCACTTTTTGATTTTCTGATTGTGTAAAATTAGTTTTACGATGTGTTTTGTTTACCACTGTCACTTCCTTGTTACGAAAGATGTTTATTAGTATATAAATATCGCCTTATCGTATGGTTTCAAAAGCTACAGCTGTATACCATTAAGACTAAGAATATTTCCTTTCTGGAGACTTTGCAAGTCCTAGAATTGTAGTTATTTCTCAGAATTAGTTCTATTCATCTACTGAGGTCAGACACAAAGAAGAATCTGATTCATCACCATTTTTTTTTTCCCTTTACTATCTTGAAACCGAAGGGCACCTGCTTTCTCTGAGGTCACATTTGTCCGTGTTCCTGACCCACCAGCATTGATAATATTCGCCTTCGTAGACCAGGGCTCCGCGCCCACGGGGAAGCAGCACCCGGCCTGCCCGGGACATGTTGGCTGAGGCCGCTCCGCATCCAAGGAGGAGTTCTGCTCCTGAGGGCGGATCACAGCTAATTACATGAGATCACCGGCAAGGTCACCGTTAAAATGCATTCTGATCGGAAGGAAAAGAGTCTTATTTATTCTATGTAAAGACTACAAAATCATAAACAAAGATTTAGTAAAATCGTTCGCGTTACATTTAACCACTGGCACCGTGTTTTGAAAAGGTTTGTAGAAACAGACAATACATGTGATTATTTTCTGTTAGAATCACTATAGTTAATTATGCTAACAATTTATCAGTTTATAATCAATATATGAACTTTCACAAGAAAGTTTTTCTTTTTTTCCGAGGGATTAGTTGGAACAGATGTTTAAAGAGTGTTTCATTTCAGTTTGTACAGCCGTCGCGATAAACCGAGTGTTAGACACAGATGAAGAAGACACACGAGGGTTTCCTATTCGCTCATTAAAAACAGAACTCGAATCACAGTCAAATCTATTCTTTTAGGTCTATTTCCTTCCCTGTGATTTTGTTCCCCATGATTTTGTGTTAAACAGATGATTTTCAACAAGTCGCCTGTTTCTGGGATGAGTCCTGGGGGTTCTATTGGTCCCTTGGTGGGACACGAAGAGTTTGCTCCTTGGGACGGTGTCGGCCTCCACTGTGAAGCCTGCATCCTCGGGCAGAGTCCCCGTGGCATGACGGCTCAGCGGCACCTCGGTCGGTCATTTACTGTGGCTGTTTTCACGTTTCTTCAGAAGAGCCAAGGTCTGTTGTCGCAGATGGACCAGGCCTTCAGGCAAGCGTAAGGAGAAAGAGAAAATGCCAGCTGGCAAGACTTGCCGAGGTGGCGTAGCTCTGGTGAACAGATTATAACAAACCACGTTGAAATGGCGGAGGGCGGGTCCTCTTTTGAAAAACAAGGATGACGTGACAGGCAAGGCTACGATGGTTAGTCCGCTGAGGTCAGTGAGGACATCGACGCATCTCCAGAAAATTCTAATTTATCCCATCGGCTCTGCACTCTGTCGACACGTGACAGTGTACGTGAGCATCCAAACTGCAAAGTCACACGGCCGACGGATCTTCAGGTGCGTGAGTTTATTTATTTCTCATTAACCAAGGAAGCAGGTTTCAGCGGTGGACGTGCCTGTTCCTTTAGTGTTGGTTCACGAGCAGTAGAATTAAAACTTTGGAGAACGGAAACTCAACCCAACTATTTCCGGCATCCCTCCTTTCATGAAGTGAAGGAGTCCGTCTTTATTGGAAAATCCTTAAGAAAGCTAAAGTAAGAAAGATGTCCTCAAAGTTTCATTACTCTCAAGTGGGGGCATAAATTGAGAACAGAAGGCAATAGACAAACCTGAGTCATAAATATTTAAAGACAAGAAATAATTCCAATCTCAGTCTGGAATCAAACAAAACAAATTCAAACACCTCAGCAGGTAGATAAATATCACTATTAGGGATTTTAGCTTTTTGTAAGAAAAAAAGAAAGAAAAATATCTTTTGTTCAAAGATAGTTCATGAGTACAAAAAAATATAGAGAGGTTAACAAATAATTCGGTGATCAGGAACTCTGTTACCGAGATAGAATAACAATTATATTTTCTGTTAAGAGAAGAATGTCTATTAATATACGCACAGGTCAAATTAGCATTGAACAGAAGGAAATCTAAATTTTGGTTTTTCTTTTTTTACGCTATTCATGCAATAATTTGCAGACAAGTTTATAAGACTTTTTCTCGTTTTATAATTATACTTATTAACATTGAGCAAACTTTGTCGAAACCCTAACACATTTTACTACTACTTTTAAATTTATTAGTTGTAAGTAATATAAACCAACACTCACTTCCTTTTATATTTTTCTCATTTATTTTCCACTTCAAAATATGTCTTTTCTTATCTTCTTTCCCATTCGGACACAAACAGAGCTTTGTATTTTAAGACAAAATTATACTGTTTTCACCTTGATAAACAAACATAAATATACCCACTTGATAAACAGATATAAACATACCCAATATCTTCTATAAATATTCTCCCAAGTCGCTATATTATTATCCATACATTGTTTGTAGTTCACAGGAACAAATTTTCATTAACATATATCAACTGTTATGATTTAATTTACTTTAACAAAATTTCACATATAATTTGAAATCTTCTATAGACGAAAAGATAATATGATTGACACCAAAAACAGTCTAAGATATTTAGAGGTACAAATTAATTGAGATTTTAATGAGAAATAAGTCAGTATATTTTGGTAATATTATGTCTTATGCTCTGATAAAGTAGATGGGAAAAAAAATTAAACTGGAATGAATGATCAACTAATCTAGTTTACCCATGGATTCGCCTTGATAAAAAATTTTTTACTTTCATACACCAAATGTTTAAAACGCTTCAAATTTTGCTTAAATCGTACTGAAGTTTTCTCAACTATTTTCCATGTTGTCAATTTGTTTTTTCTTTCATTTTTTACTTTCTTATCTTGCAACTTATTCAACAAGACCGTTCACTTAACTCACAGCTAAACATTGTTTCTGGCTGACTTAAGCAAATCTCTAAAACTTCAAAAGTTGGCAGTTTGAGGCATTCGAAGCTTAACTTTTTTTTTGCTTTTTAATTTCTGGAAATTCTTGAGGTCATTTAAATTTATGTAAATGCACAAAAATATACCTAACACAAATCAGAACAGAAGCTTTGATAAATTTAATAAATCTTATAGTCCTTTTTTTTTTTCTGAAGCTAGAAAATATCGTGTTTGCTCAGAAATACATTTCACACAAATATAGTCAAAGAACCCAGTCAAATCTTGGGCGAGCAATGGAACTCAGAGGTAATTATAGAGAAATGTGTCACGAGGAGCTATTTTTACCACCCGTCTAGCTAGACGGGGCTTCAAGTTCATGGTGCAGACTTGGAGCTCGTGCGTATCCTGCTGTCAGCCCCGTGGTTCTCTGCACACTGACGAGCTCCTTCTGCTGCTGGCACAGACTTCCCCGCGGTCACAGGCAAGGTGAGGGGTGAGACGTGGGCACTGCTCAGGACCCTTCGGATTCCTCGGGAAGGCGGGAAGCTCCAGCTGTACCGGCGGTCACCTTCCTGTCCCCGCCCACGTTCACGGCCGGTCACACGGCTGTGGACACACGAAGGAGAACTCTCTTCGATCTTGCCTCTTGGCTCCTCAGGCCACATAAAGAGCAGCTGCAGAACCTTCCCTCCCATCAGGATACCTCCCTCCCTTTACTAGTTAAGTGTGCCTTCCTGGGGTTTGTATCGTCAGAGGGTGCACAGAGCGAGAGTCTCATGACCAATTTACTTGGTGTTGTGTGGGTGTGTGCGCGCGTACGCATGTGTGTGTGCGTGTGTGTGTGTAGTGCGGGAGAGTGAGTATGTATGCTAGCTTGCCAAAAACCCAGAGAAGGTTATGGCTATAAATATGTGATTTCAATAAAGGAGGGGGAGGGGCTTTTTGAATCCATTTTTCTTCCCACCGAGACCATCAAAAGGAGACTAGAAGCCTCCGTTTCATCGCTCTAGTCACAGATCGAAGGCGGAGCCACAGATTCCTCAATTCGTTGCAGCCGCAGAACTCACAGGGCTGCTCTCTGTCCAGACGGACACGAGTTTCCTCTCTCGCGACTTGACAAACGCCATTGAAGATTCTACCAATTCTCAGAGGACGAGACAGGTCTGCGATGTGGAGAGTGACGTAAATGACGTGAGACTTCCGTCATCCTTACAAAACCAGTACCTTGTCAACCAGTGCTTGTCTCGAACGCCAACTATCCAAAAAGCCAAATGCACGCACGCATCGACATACCAACGCCAACATAGCACGCGCACACACACACACACACAAACACCAGTCACTGGGCCATCTGTCCCCCAACAGAAACACTCAGATGCTCGAGCTGTAGGATTCCCGTTGTGCCATCAGCAGGGGACGGAAGGGGCTGGGTTCAAACCAGAATTAGAACCAGCCTGGCCAAGAACCTGACTTAATTCAGAAATAAAATAGAAATAGAGCCAAGAAGTAAGATAGATTGAGAGAGAGACAGAGAGGGAGACAGAGACAGAGAGACAGAGAGAGAGAGAGAGAGAGAGAGAGAGAGAGAGAGAGAGAGATGATACATACATACATACATACATTAGATAGATACATACATACATACATACATACATACATACATACATACATACATACATACATAGATGATGGATGGATGGATGGATGGATGGATGTGGGGGGGAGAGAGAGAGAGAGAGACAGAGAGAGAGAGAGAGACAGAGAGACAGAGAGAGAGAGAGAGAGAGAGACAGAGAGACAGAGAGACAGAGAGATTGCCAAAAGGAATAAAAGCTCTGGAGAGCCACTTGGGACCCTCCTCGGTAACTGAAACCCCGTGTGCCTGTCCGCAAAGCGCCGGCCAGAGCCCTCCGGCAGTGGAGGTGAGTTTAGCTCCTTGTGGTGTCCCCTCACAAATCTCGGCGGAGCCTCCATTTGGGAAAGGGGGACTCAGAAGAAATGTTTCATTTACCTGTAAGGAGGGGCAGGAAAGTCTAGTTATCAGAAGGCTTCGCTCATCTAACGATGATAGTAATAATAATAGTAATAAATGCCTAACAGACATGGAATGTGATGGAAACACACACACACACACACATACACACACACGCACACAATTGTCAAGGTTGTCAAGCCTACAGTTCGCCTTTTTGTGGTGGAAAAACAACCATTTTCTCACGTGGTTATTGTCTCCGTAAAGGTCATGATGCATTTCTGACGTCGTCATGGTCAAAGTCAGGTTTGGTTGTCACTGAGGACTAAGCTACTTAGGGAAATGTTCATATTTTCATTTACTCTGGGGATGAGCCCGAGGCAGGATGGCCCGGTGCTTTTTCTAGGAATGGTGGTTCGTTTCGTTTTGGTTTTGCCTACACGTGAGTTGCAATGTGTCCACTTACTTGTCAGGGCGGCGGAGAGAAGGGTCGGTTCAGCTTCCGCAGGGGAAAACGGGAAAGGCCAGCAGGGCCGGGCCAGGGCGGGTCCGAGGACCAGGCTGGGCAAGGAAGAGGGCGGCTCGGGGCAGGCGGAGGTGGCTCTCGTCGTGGGGCCCGTCAGCTGGCACTAGAGGCTACGACGCCTCCGTCCGCGGGCAGACGTGGCTTGGATTCCTGTGAACGCTGGGTCCACCAGCTGAAGCGGAGCCGGAGAGCTGCTCCACCAGACGCTTCGGCGGAGGCAGGAACGATCTCGTCCCATGGTCAGAGCGAAGTTCCGAAGTGGAGGGTGCAGAAACATGACCGCGGAGCCGCCGTCTCCCCTGGGTCACACACCCTCCCGACCGAGAGGAGGAGATCCGCCGGCATCAGCAGACCGAGCCCATGTGGGATCTCAGAGGTCCTGCGGACGAGCTGCTGGGACAGGCTACACCCCGACCTCCCTAACTGGGCTGGGTGCCCGGTTTCACACATTAAGCCTCCTGACAGTGTCTTCCCTCTCCCTGAGTCTGTCATGGTTTGACTCGATCAAGCTACCAATCAGAAGCTTGCTAGTTACTTGGATATTTTTGTTTGTTTGTTTGTTTTGCAAATTTAGGAGGCATGCCGCTAAATTCATGTTCACGTCTCCCGAAATTCACTTGACCATGTAGATATTCCAGAGCTCTCCATAGTTTAACAAAGAGATTAGAAAAAGCGACTCTAACCCACACAATAAGACAGATTACTTGGAGCCCAGTGCATTTTTGTCTTGACATTTCAAGATGTCAAGATATTTTCTGATGAAGTCAATCAACTAATTTGGAATCTCCGTGCGTGTCATGCTACACAGATATTATCTAAATCTGAGGACTTGATTTATTTGGAAAACCACCCGCGGTCAGGGCATAGAGGGATGGTAAGAGCATTGAGTAAGTTCATTAGTTCAATCAATATCTTTCCCCATTGAAGAGAAAACATTCAGTGTTTAAATCTAACTTCTATAATCTTGATTTATTGAGCTCCGGGGCCCAAAGAGCAGAAATTCTTGCCATTATAAATGACAGTCTCCACAACGTAAATAATTGTTGTTTACGCTGTGGGTATCTGAACACTGGTTTGCCGTGTTATTTTATGCAGACTAATGTAGCCGCGATATTAATTAGAGACAAATTCTTTTTGGGTAAACATATGGCAAATCTACTAACTCATGGATAATTTGGGCGCCCCGATCCGCATCTGTCTTTTGGGTCCCAGGAGATACTGTCCTATTCCTTTCACTCCAAAATAATATTGTCACGACTTAGAAGCAAAATCGTAGCAGACAAGATGTTTCTCTGCATTAAACGGCTAAGGGTATGAATACAGTTTTATCTCTGTAAGACCTCTGGGATTCCCCATAATATTTTATTTATAAGCCTGTCACTTTCAATATCAAAAAGCCAAAAGGAATGGGCCATTTAAATGCCCACCGTACTGTAGGACCTGGACACCCACGCGCGCGGCTCTGCCCGTCAACACCGATAACTTCTGTGGAGCTTGCCACCAGGAGGGGTGCAGTGCGTCTGGCTCTGCCTGCGTATTCAGAGGTTTTGCGTTTTCTCTGATGGGCGCGCCCACAGCTACTGGGCATCTGTGTAGATTATTCCTACTGCAGACAGCAACCTGCCTGGTTCCAAGTGCAGAGAATATAAAACGGCATCATAGCCACTGTCTCATCACACCTCTCTGGTTTTAGAAATTCTATTTACGACATTAAATTGCAAACCTTTAAATGCAAGTTCCCCTCTATGACCCCAAGTCCCCCCAGTTAGTGTTAACCCTTGCAGTGACTCTGGGAAACGGACCACAAAGGAATTCCCAAGGAAGCGCCTGTGTCCCGTGTCCCCATCACAGCGGGAACGAGAACGATGCAGAGGGTAAAGCACATGAACGCGCCATGCCCAGCTCGGCAAGGCCTGGGGACGGAGCAGGGTGGTCCTGCTTTCCCCAGGCTCTGCCCACGCCGGAGGAGAAGGCAGCAGCTGGAGTGGGCTCTGTCTGGAGGGGGCGGCCCTGCCACGGCTGCACTCGGGGCCCCAGTGTTGCATGAACTGCCCCCTTTACCCCCTCCTGGGAACGACTCTGCAGGGCCTCGCGCTGAGCTGACGGCACAGCCTGCGTTTTCAGCCCTGAGTGTGTAACACCCAGCTCAGGTCACACGCGGAGGAGGCTCTGACACTGTTTCCTGGGTGAATAAGGTGCCTTTTCCTGAGGGTTCCCTGAGTGGAAGGAGCTGGGTGACGGGGGATGAAGGGGCAAGGAGAGAGAGAGGGAGAGAAAGACAGAGAAAGAGAGAGAGAGACAGAGAGACAGGGAGAGAGAGAGAGGGAGGGCGAGAGACTGAATGGAGAAGTTCCGGGTGGACCCTGACCTTGCCCTGTGACAGTGAGGAAGCGGATCGCCCCTCCGGCCTCTGTCCTGCTTTGCTGTCCTCAGACTTCTGGAGTGCTGAGGTCCTGCCCCACGTCTGTGACGGGGGAGAGCCCTGCTGTCCTGCTCCCCTAACTCAGGACAACAGAGGGCCCTGGAGCCGGCAGAGCGGCTGCACGCCAAGCCTGACACCGCTTTGCACAAGCGAGGAAGCTTCCCTCCGCGCTGGCCGGGCACCCGGGCAGACGCCTTGTGGTCCCTGTCCCCCTGCAGGGCGGTCCTCCTGCAACCCTGTCCACCCCGCTGCGAGCGCTCTGGGCCGCGTGGTCAGAGCTGACCTCGGACGAGCTCGGTGAGCGAAACGTCTGACTGTGTCACGGCCACGTCCATCAGCAAAACACAGCAACCCCAGAACGGCTGGGATATTGACTCGGGAGCCGAAGATGCCACGCCCGCTCTGTGATGTGTTCTGTGCTAGGCTGGGGACAGAGCCTGAGGCGTCCCTTCTCTGTCACCATGGGCTGGCTGGGCCAGGACGTCAGACAGGGACAGCGATGAGAGGGCCGCCCCCATTGGGAGGGATGAGGACAGCAGGTGGGTTGGAAGGGGTCCCAAGCCAGGCAGCATGGCCCGGTGAGCTTCCCAGGGACAGAGGGCACCCTGAGTGTCCTGAGTGTTAGGACATGGGGGAGAGACGCAGCCACGGTGCAAGAGGACAGGAGAGGCAGGCACAGCGGCCACTTGTCACCTAATTTCAGCTTCCTCTTCCTCTGGTCTCAGGGACATTGCTGGGGGAGGGGTCTGCTCTGGCAGCGTCCAGCATGTGTCACATATGGGACTCACCTGAGACACACATCAGAAGGTCCAGTCACTCCCCTGAGTCCCCCGGACTCTGTCCCCTCCCAACCACCTCCCATCCCTAAGGACAGGTGTGGCTGAGATCCCTCTTCCCTAGGGAGTGGTAAATCCAACACCAAGCGCCTGTCCCTTTAGAAGAGAACTTTGTAAAATGCCAGTGTGAAAATCCCGTCGTCAGCGTTTCCTGGCAGTCATGACGGGCTGCACCCCGCACCTCCCCGCCCACGGCCCGCGGCAGGGCAGCCAATGACCGAGGCAGCGCCGGGCCCACCTTCTTTCCTTTTAAATTAACCTCCTGATTCACTTTGTTGTTTTGTTGTTAAGTTCCTTTGTGTTCGCATCTGTTGAATTCTTTTCATCCTTAAGGCCCATGAATAGTCGGGCTGCTCTTTTTGATAAAGCTGCTGCCTCTGCCCTCAGGGTGTGAGCATCAAATAAAAGCCACACATTCAAGGACAGGGCTGACACCCCACGTGGAGCAGGTGTGGGAGATTTTGCTGACAGAGGGATGATTTCCTGGCTCCAGAATTAGACTTCCAGACAATATCTCCCCGAGGGGTACGGAGCCCTAACCCGGGGGGTATTTATTTCATTACATTAATTGTATTCAATTCAATTTACATAATAATTAGAAGCACTTAAAGCCCATTCAGGGCCAACAGACTTTGAAATTATATTTCCATATTAGCAAAGCATCTAGGAAAACGCACAAGAGTTGATAGGTGTTTGTGGAAACTCAACATTAAGGCAGCTTCTCTGGTTCTCCCGGAGGGATCTTGGCTTGTCCTTTTGACTCCATGAGGAAGAAATCTGACACTGACGGTTCCGAACTCCCTGTGGGGCGGAAGACGGTCCTGGACCATTTCCCCCGGAGCTTCTAGTGGGACTGGATGCCAAGTGTTGGAAGGTGTCTGAGGCCCGCGGAGCTAGGGAGGATACATTCAGGGTGGTGGAGAGAGGACACGCGGGTGACATTTGGGTACCATATTGGCTGTAGCCTACATGTCCCTTCTTTTCTGTTCATTTTCAGACTTGAAAGTGCACCTGCTCAGTGAAATGCCTACCGCGAGCCTTTCACAAGCACCTAAACGAGTCTGAAATGAACGTTTTGTTTTAATCTTGTTTTAAAGGCAACCCTGTCCCTTCTCAGTCTGCTCACAAACTAAAGACACAGAGGTCTTGGAAAGGCTTTGTTTTTAATGTCATCAGTGGTAGATAAGTTGTTATCTTATCAGTTTCTAAATTCGTTTCATTTTAAACACGCGAAAAACAATCCGAAGAGGAAGGCGCGCGAGGCTTGGTTTGGAAAATCATGCTGTGCGCTCTGCCTTCGTCCGCGCTCCTCAGCAGTAAATAATTGAAAGGGAAAGAAGAGAACACGTTCGACTTCGCCCTCATTCTGAAGCCAAATGCAGTCTGAGAATCCCCACGCCGTCTCCCCTCCGCTCATTGCATTTTTATGCCTCGGTTCCCTTGCTGGCGGTTCTGGCTGTTTGGAATCTCATATTCTCTCTCGCTTAAGCCACACGCGTTATTCGAGACCCAGTTTCGGTGTCTCTCGGGGAGGCCATTCACGGGATCGGCTCCCCTCCGTCCTCCTCCCCCGCAGTCCTCCGGCTGGGGTGCCACAGAGCTCCGGGTCACCCGGCCTCCCGTTCCATGGCTGTGATTCTAACTGATAGACTCTAATACGGGAGCCATACGAAATTGCAGAAAGTCTCCTGTGTTATCTTTCGGAGTTAAATAGTAAATGCCTTGAGGCTACTGTAAGATCGGTTTATCATATCTGTTGACTCCGTTAGAATATGACGTTTTCAGGAAAGATAGTCCCGAATAATCTTTTATTTTTCCTTTTCTCTGCTAGCAAATACTCGTCCTTGGATGGCAGAGGTATGCGATAGTCATTGACCTTTTTCTTTTTAATTTCACGTTGCTCACGGTTTTCTTTTTAATTCGGGGCATTCTTTTCTGCCAGCCCATATGTGGCAGATAGAGTATTTCCCTCGCTCCTCTGTGAAGATGCCTGTCCCTAATCCTGGAACCTGTGACCGTGTCACCTGGCCTGGCAGCAGGGACGTTGTAGGTGTGACTGAGGTTACTGTCAGAAAGAGGGACGTCCCCTCTCTACCCTTCCTGAGTTCTTATGGCTGAGCTAGCAATAACGGACACAAGACCAGATTAACAGAAGGAAAAAGCAGTTCAATTTGTGTGCACAATAAACCATAAATAACGCTCTGAGAAATGATGGGCCAGCCAGCTTTTTATACTTTTTAGAAAAAGAAACAGTACATTTGTGAAAAATCGACAGGACAAAAACACTTAGGTGTGGGTGCTCATTAGTGAGAAATCAAAACAAAAAAGCACGGCTCAGGTGGTGAATCAGTAAAGGGGCGACAAGGTTTGTTTACGTAAGCTTTCCGGCCCTGGACTCCTGAACTTTAGAAACGAGGAATATGGTGTCTCTCTCAGCCTTCGGCAGCAGACAGAGCACCTTTCCCAGGGGGCATTTATTTCCTGCATTCAAGGGACAGCTGAGGGCTCATACCCCTTCTTGTACTGGCTGCTTGTCCAACAACTAATTCAAAGTAATCATTATGCCACTGTGGGATATTTTGGGGACTCCCTCCCTGAGCCTGAACATTACCAACCTGGAGGCGAAGCCATTCTCTATATTCTCCCAGGGGGCTCGGTGTCATCGTAGAAGTTAAAACCGATGACCTTTCCTGGCTCTGGTCAGCGGTAGATACGGTGACAGACAAAGGTCAGAGAATTGTACATGGGGAGCGTTCAGCCCATCCTCGCTGGTTTGAAGGCAGGGAAGACCAGGGCAGCAGGAAAGCCCACAGCTCCTACGAGCTATGAAAGCACAAGGAATAGATACTCCCTGTATTCATTTCCCACGGCCGTCACAAGAAATGACCACAAATGTGGGTAGCTTAAAGCGACAGAAATCTATTACCTCACATTCCGGAGTCTGGGAGCCCACATTCAAGGTGTCAGCAAAGCCAGGTTCTCCCCAAAGTCTCTAGGAATACATCTTTTCTGCCTCGTTCAGCCTTTGGTGTCCCCTAGCAACTCTTGGCATGTCTCGTGTATAGACACATTACTCCAGCTTCTGCCTCCTGTCTACAAGGAATCCTCCCCGAGTCAGCGTGTCTCTGTTCTATCCTCTTATAAGGACATCAAAAACTGTATTGTGACCCACCCTGATCCACTGTGACCTCATCTTAACCTTACATCTGCGAAGACCCGATTTCCAAAACAACGCACATTCTGAAAGTCCGGGCGGATGTGAGTTCCCGGGGAACCCCACGGAATGCGCTGCGCTACCGCACACCCACCAGCAGGAAAGCCGCTCCGCCAAGCCCCGTTTCATAATTCACCCTCCAGGCCGGAAAATAATATGTGTGTGCTGTTTAAGTCATTAAATTCATGGCGATTTATTCCAGGAGCCACAGGAAACTATAGACCCTTTTGGCTGGAGCCACTATCTTTGTCTTATTATCAACCACACCCGTTACATTTATCCCGTGGTCCCTTTATTAACCGAGGACAACATAGTCTTACATATGACAGAGGAAAATAATTCACTGCCAGTGATTTCTTTGGTGAATTTCATTAAAGGACGCCGCAAAGCTCGGTAAAGTTCTCCTGAGCTTTCTGCTGACGCTCCAGCGTAGATGACCGCGTTACCACCATGCGAAGCACTGCCCTGGGCCGTAACGCCGGCTCTAAATCCTGGGGCCTCTTGGATCTGATACACCGAGCTATTTAATATCGACTCCACACACGTGTTTCCCCCACGTCCTTCATCCTACGTTGCCACGTCGTGGTAAACGGCGACAGCAAACCGGGTGGTTCTCCTTTATTCACAGCTCACCCCGAGAAATTCAGGCAATACGTGTGGACATCTTTCTGATTTCACAGCCAGAACAAAACGAAGGGCAGACTGGAGTAGCTGGCGACAAACTCACTTGCCGCTCACTGAGAAACAGCACCCTGCAGACACCACCGATTCCTGCTCCTTCTCTGTCATGCGGGCTGGTCCTGCGTGTTAGTTCCACGAGGTATTAAAAAAGAGCCAGCGAATAAAGTAGAGCTACCCCTGGGGACCACAGGGCCCGCGCCTGGGGGGGACCAGGTTTGTGAGACGTGGTCACGCTGGCTCGGTGTGCTGTGCCGACGGCTGCCTTTCCGAAGCCGCCCGAGAGCAGGTGGAACGGGCTCCCGAGGGGATGGCCACGTGCCACCAAGGCGTCTAAGTGTTTATGCGACGACATGTCACAACCATCTTGCTGGTCTTCGCCCTTCATTCCTCAATTTAGAATCTTCCTCTCATGTTATTTGCTTGAAATTCGAGGATTATGATATAGAATTATATTGTGTTCTTTCAGTACACAATGTTTACACTTTAAAACACAGTAGCTGTCACAAATCGGAGGAAATAAATTAGGAGGAATTTGGAAAGTAGTGTGTTATTCGGAGCTGAGTGTATTTTTGTGTCAGAATGTTTGACTAATGTCTGTAGCCATATAATACATATGTCAAGTGTATGTATAAGTAGATGACAGCATACTGCATATATTTTCTGATGCATATCACGGAAAACGGCGCTGAACGCATTCCACGATGCCGGGTGTCTGTTTGGGTTCAATGAGCTTCTGTACCAAGCCCAGCAAATGAGATCACAGCCGTCGAAGCAGCAAACGCAGAGCAGCGGGAACTTTTCATCTTGGCTCTCTTGGGAGACTTCTAGGTATTTTCATAAGAAACGAGGAGCTAGGTAATCTCCAGGGCGAGCCCAGTTTGCCTTTGCGTCCCTACCAGGGCACGCAGTGACATTCGCCCACGGTAGATTAGGGGTCTGATGTGTTTTATTTGGCAGAAAGAAATGAGACAAATAATAGGCAGCATCTCAGGCTGCTGGAAGCTGCTTCCACGGGCGTCGCAGTGGATGGCGGAGCCTCCCGTGCAATTCACGCGTCCACAGGAGTCCCCGGCCACCGCAAAGACGAGCCGGCGCGTATCCTAACTGCGACGCCCAGGACACCCGTGGCCCTGAAGTGCTACTGGGCTGGGGTCTTTCTGAGGCAACTTTGTCGTAAAACTAAACTCAAGTGCCAAGTGCCATGCGCATCAGCACCAGCGCCCTGGGGCCGCGAGTGGAAAATTGGGTGACAAAAATTAAAGTCCCCATATTTGCCATTCTCGACGCTGGTTAGCATGCTGGAAGACTGGCAGGTTGTCCCTCCAGGCTGACTCGTGAGGTGCCTGCCGGCTTCTCCGGCTGGGGCTCTCCTGGTTTCGGAGTGAAAGAGTTAACAGCGGTGCCACTAGATGGGAAATGACTCAGCGGAGGGGGCAGCCACGTCTCTCCGACCCTCTGCTGAGACGCTTTGTGGCCTCAGGTGGATGGTCCGTGTGCTGGGCTCAGGGCAGCAGCTTTGTCACATGGTGCACGGGGACCAGGGCTCAGGCAGGGGGCTGAGGACCTGCTTCTAGTGCTTCTTCTGCCTTGGATGTGCGCCACTGACAAACACTGAGCCATATTCCTTCTTTTTAAAACAGGAATGACATTCTTCTCTCTAACTAGTCCCTAATTATTTTCCCACACTATTTGTCAGTTAGTTCCCTAAGTGACGATCACATGAAAATGTAATAACAACTATAAATTCCTCAGCCAAAGTGAGGTGAAGTATTGCCATCACGGCATTTGTATCTCGAAAGTAAATGTGATAATCCCTCCTCTTCTGACAGTAAATCATGCAGTCTGCTAGTAAATCGGACCGCATGAGCCCCACTCAGCCTCTCAGGAGAATCGGGCGGGAGAGGAATCCGTCACCTCACCCGGGATCGGTGAGGATGACGACCCAGAAGTAGGCGAGATGTCTCTCCCTCGTTTCTAGTCCTGGGGAGGCACTGGGGGAGGAGCTGCGACCAGATTTTACCTCCGGGCAGGTGAACGCCCTGTCTTTTCGATGCCCCAATGTCTCCAATTACTTTAAAAGAAATTCAAAAATGCCAGAGATATTTTTAACAAAAATCGATTTTAGTTCACTTTCAGGAGGCGGTCGGCTGGTTGCTGAAAGTGTGTTCATTAGACCAGATCCTCAAAAACGGTTAGCAAACAGGTCTTTAAAATAACGATCTTGGATAGGAATCCCAGGCCCTCTCTCCAGGGACGCATGGCAGGTCCCAGTATCGCGCTTATTGTTCTTCAGAAAAACCTTGGAGAGGGTGGAGGAAACAGGCTCAGCCTCGGGCTTCTGACTGGAGAAGAAGCAGTGGAGGCTGGGACCGGGCTGGGCAGGGCTGACCAGCAGGGCAGAGTGACTCCCAGGCCAGTGGGGGGCTCATCCATCAGGCTCCCTCCCCTCCCCTCCGCTCCCCTCCCGAACTGCAGTGTGGTGTGAATATTCATGAGATCCAGCCACTTACCCTTAACAGCTTCCAGGCTTTTAAAGTCCACTCTAACGTTAGTCAGTCCTTTGATCCTGTTTTTAAGGGAAGCTGTGGAAGAGCCTTGGTGCTTAAATAATTTGCGGATGCGAATGCGAGATGAGAAGCCCCTGGATTTCTGCTCACAGAGTGCAGACATCTGCTCTCGGGACAACAAAGGGCCATAAATATCAATATTAGACAAGAACCCCGTCCCTCCTCCCCCGCTGGGGCGTTTCAGGCCAGTTCTCCTAATTAGCCCTCCACACACGGCCGTGGCGGGTTTATTACTGCCAAGCCTGTAACGTCTAATTATTTACAGAACATTTAGCGGAGGACAGGGGGACCATGAAAGAGTCTCCTGACCTTCAGGCTCTTTTTAAAGTATATTAGCAGCAGTGTGGGGGGAGGGGGCCGGAAAGAGACCGGTTCGCAGGAAATCCCGCTGGCTTTTCTTTCAAACCACCGCACAGCATCGGCTTAATTATCTCCCAGCCACCTTGCGGGGCGGACGCTGGGATGCGGGTCCCACGGATGGTTGTGAGCGGCTCCTGTGTTTCGTAATGACTGTTTCTCAACGTTACCTTCGCTGCCGCTGACAATTACCCACGAAAGGACACAGAGAAAAGCTATCTGTTGGGGTTTGAGAGCTCGTGTTTGCCAGACGGGGCCATTTTCAACTAAGTGGGCATGCTGTCTCTGTGCGGGGAGCCCAGTGTGGACAGACAGACAGACAGTTTCTCTGTATCCTTGGAGCTGTTCCCAAATTAAAACCTAGAAGCGTGGGTGGGCCCAGCGAGGACCGTGAATAGAGGGGTGTAGCTACGACCACGAGCATTTGTTATAATTCACATCCTATAAAATTCACCTGTACCGAGTATGCAAGTCGATGCGTTTTGGTGCAGTCATAGATGCGGGAACTGTCACCACCCCCATTTCAGAGCGCTTCATCGCCTCAGATAGAACACCCCGACCCTTTAGTCATCACCCCACACCTCCTCTGCCCGCATCTTTTGCCAGACACGCGTCTACTTCCTGTCCCTACAGATTTGTCTGTTCATATAAACGGGTTGTACAGTGTGTCCTTTTGGGAATGGCCTCCTCCACTCGGCATGTCGTCACGGTTTAGCCAGCTTTCAGTGTGGGTTTTTGCCCCATCTCTTTTCAGTGCCGAATAATATTCCACCGTGCGGACAAACATTTGGTTTATTCCCCCGTCCACGGATGACCGCGTGGGTCGCTTCCACCTCCAGGCGCTGTCGTAAACACCGGTGTGCGAGTTTCCATGTCGTGTGTGTCTTCATTCCTCTTGGGCACATCCCGGGAGCGGAATTGCTGGCTCGTGTGGCAACGTGTCTCATTGTTTGAGGCCCGGCCAGCCGCTCCCCAGGGCGGCTGCACACCGAGGCTGCCCACCAGCCACGCCCGGGAGCTCTGAAAGGCCACTCAGGTTGTCACGCTTCTCACGCCTGGCCGTCCGCACCCCGCATCCCTGGGGCTCCCATGCTCTCCAGGCGGGAAGAGGCCACCACGCTCTCTTCGCTTTGTTCCTGTCATTGTCAAACCACCCTGTGCAGACCTGGCATTCGAGTCCCACCGAGCAGAACAGGACCACTGCAAGCAAACTCCGTGGCCGGCCTGGGCTCCCTAACGGGTCACACGACAGCACAGACCAGGCGATTACTACCCCTGCCATGTCCCTCATGCATCGCCTGGACGTGCTAGGGGTACCTCGTCCCTTTGCTCGGAGTGGCTCTGTGGGGCGTAGCACAGCATGGACTTCAGCGGACAGAGCTCCCTTCTAACCCCAGTTCAGTGACGCGGAAGGCTGAGCCTTACTCACTTCACATGCAGACGTGCTGGGACGAGACAAGATGGTGAAAGACCAATATAGAGGAATCGTCCATCCCCATGAGCTTCCTTCCCTCCTCCTTTCCTTCCTCCTTCCTTCCCTCCTTCCTTCCTTCCTTCCTTCCTTCCTTCCTTCCTTCCTTCCCTCCCTCCTTCCTTCCTTCCTTCCTTCCTTGTCCATTAAACATTTTTTTTGCATGCTTCAAAAATCAAAACATATGTAGTAAAAGATTTTAATAATGTGTCTATCCTATGTCAGCTCGTTTGAAACCTGTTTTTTTTTTTTCAGTGCACTGAAAAATTATTTGCAAAGACTTTCTTTCGCTTTTTCCTTCCTTTTCCTTCCTTCTTTCCTTCCTTCCTTCTTTCCTTCCTTCCTTTCTTCCTTCCTTCCTTCCTTCTTCCTTCTTTCCTTCTTCCTTTCCTCTCTCCCTCCCTTTTTCCCTCCTTTCCTATAGAATAAATGTGAGGTCACAGAGCCCAATGTACTTATTCAGCTCACTCAGTGGACAGGAGAAAGGCAGGGACTTAACCTCTTACATTTTAATTAAAACTCGTAATGAATCCTTTTGGTACACTAGTTTGAGCCTAAGTGATGCTTTTATTGGTTGAAAACATTAAATATGAGAAAATTCAGGGCTCTGGAGGATTGCCAATTATATATATTCGTTCTGTTCTTTCCTTAAATGCTGATGTGACTTTCTCGCCTGTGGTACTAAAATGTCGGGGTGCTAGTTGTTTGTGGTCATCACCGCAGTCACACTTTCTGGTCTTGTTCTCGTAATAGTTCTGCAAAGCACGAGCTTCTGGCATCCGCCGAGCTCGGCAGTAGGTGTTGGTAAATTTTCTCCCAAAGGGGCCACAAAGCGAAAGCTTCGTTTTGGCAGGTCCGAGGGCTCGGCGGCGATTCCTCGGCTCCGTGCTGCAGGCAAACGGGGGTGTGGATGGTCCTTTCACAGCGACGGTCACGATCAGATTTCGCCCGCCCCTGACCTAGAGGGGCATCAGGATGTCACGTCAGTCCCTGGGCACACGGGAAATGGTCGGCGGGGATCAGGACGCCTTCCTCTCTGTAGGGGGTAGGGGAAGGACGGTGAGGCTGGGATGAGGTTCCTGTCCTCACATCTGCTGACGGTCATTTCTGATGGTTTTCTTGAAACTCAGCTCAGAAAATGAATATTAAAGGTGATGGGTGGTGTCACACTTCGAGGATGGTGGTCGATGAAGTGAATCACTAAAATGAGCCCAAAGAGAGACGGGAATGGCCAGCACATTGCAGCTGCACCTGCGGCTCCCTGCCAGGAAGGACGAGATCACGTGACTTCAGCACTTAGGGAAGGAAGCCAACATTCCGAGGCCCCCTCGTGAAGCTGAGAGAGAGACAGGAGAGGAAGGGAGACTCTGGATTAGTGTAAGTGACCCATTTCCGGGGAAGACCAGGTCAGAGGACTGTCCTCACCACCCAGGGCAGAGCCAGGCTCTCCGTGAAGAACTAACTCATAGGCACGAGGGGACCCAGGTCGAAAGGAATTTTTGGAATCTGTGGGTTTTTGTCATCCTTGCTGTGGGACATCCAGTGCTTGCTCATCATTCAACTTATGGCCCACGTCATTGGGAACAGTGACAACCTAACAGCTGCGGGGAACCCCAAAGGCTGCTCCACAGGGCAGCGCCTTATTTCTCTACCCGCTAGGGAGGCGGCGCTAAGCCACACACACCATCGGTGCGCATTAGGAGCAAATCACGCTTCTCACCCGGCGGAAACGCCCACAGTGCGTGAAGCACGTGTGTGTCCATCTCTGCTTCACCCCACTGCACGGGGCCCCACCACATGCCATCTCTCCCGGTGCCGAAGTACGAAGAAATCCGTGTGCCCCTGTCATCTGTGATGTCTTCGAGAAATCCTAGGAGGTGAGGTTTTTCAGCTCTCAAAGCTGTATGAAGCATTATGGAAATCTATTTCCTAGAGAAATAAAATGGGCAAGGCCGAGTCTCTAACTCATGGCCACGTTAAACTGACAGACCTGGAGATGTAATTTTACTAATACTTTAAATAAGTTCATGAAGTCGCATATGAATACAAAAGAGGAGCCGTGCTGAGCAGCTCGGGCCAGCCTTCCCCAGGAGCACCAGGCAGCCTACGCAGGACCCAGCGAAGGAAAGAAGGGAACAAGGAGAAGGAAATAAAATGGGGCGCAGGCAGGGGGAGGGGCCTCTTATGGCAGCAACAACGAAGTGAAAAATCTCCGTGACCTGACTCCACTTCGACTGGAATAAAGGAGATTAATGATTCTTCTGGGTCCCCCTTGGAATCTGAGGGCCCCGTCTGCGGGGGGGCAGCAGTGAAGACCAGACTGTTCTGCGTAATTACCAGGCGCCAGCACCTCTGGGTTTCCACAGGGTCAGCGGGGAGAGGGTGCGAAGGAGGAAGAGCCTGGGGCGCAGGAACCGGGTGGAGCCCCCGGCCGCCCCAGAGACACGGTCTCCGGACTACGGACGGAAATTCAGGCCTGCGGTGGCTGAAACTGTTTCCGTCCCACCCACGAATAAAATTTCCCACCTTGGTAGAATGATCTTCTACCAACCCGCAAATGTCTGTCATTGTTTCTACCCTTATTAGCCTTACCTCCCGGTGTCACAGGGCAATGACAGAGGAGGGACCTTGCCCTTTGGACAGCAAAGCCCGAGGTCGAGAGAAAGCAGAAGCCTCAGGGGCACAAGGACAGGTGACGGAGGTCACAGGGCGTGGCCGGGGGCGTGTCCTCCAAAACAGAGAGGTCGGCGAGGCTCTCTACTTTCCCTCCCATCTTCTCTCGTTCCGATTCCTCGCTTATCTCTGTCTCTTATACTGGACCCACTGCGACAACCCGGAACGATTTCCCCATCTCAAGATCCTCCGCACAATCACACCTGCGAAGTCCCTTTTGCCACATAAATCCTCACGCGTTCTGGAGATTAGAACGTGACATCTTTGGGGGCCATCGTTCTGCCAACCCCAGGGACCATCCCAAAGTGCAGGAGATGGCATCCAACGTGTGACGGCCGTCCGACCTGATTAAAGACTGACTTAACTGACCTGAATGACAACAGGATGTGCAGGATTCCATGAGCATTCCGGGCATTTGTGAGGATCCGAGAACATCTTTAAGCCCCACGTGCCACGCGAGAGTTTACCATCCATGCTCACACCTGCGAGCACGTCATGGTCCCCTAAAAGCGCTTTGAGGCAGGTGGGAGAGGGTAAGGAGCCCCGTCATCCCTCATGCAACATGCCCACGGGTGGTAGATTTTTAGAATGTTTTATTAGTGACATTCTATAGAATTAGAGGGAATTTAAGAAAAGAGCAAATCGATGTTTCCGTTTGTTTCTATCACATATTCTTTGTCTAGGTACATGTTTAAATTTTACGTACCCACCCTATCTTAGAGATAAGTTAGGTTCTACACTGCCATGACAGTCTCGTCAAATATACCCATCTGTGGGACTCTCCCCCGGCCCCGTCAACAATGCCGGGAGCGGGTTAAGGGCCCTTCCGCCCCCCTCGCTCACATTTCGTTTGCAAACTTACACGTTCTTCTCTCGCACTGGCATTTTGTGAAGATTCCCTCCGGTCAGTGAAGAACTTTTCACGGACCCCAGCGTTTCTCGCAGATTTGTTTCTTTTCCACGGCGTCCACTTCTAGGCTGAGACTCTCGTGCCTTCTGGGCGTTGACATCCACCCAACGCCTTTCTCCACGTCCTTGAGACTTTCCCGGTTCTTCATACGCTGAGTACGTTTGGATCGTATCCTGGACATTTTGAATACCTGTTATGATACTTCGGGGCCTTATTTGAAGTTTACGAAGAATAGTGCTATTTTCCGTTTTAGGAGGTGATCGTTGAGTTCAGGCAGTAAATTAAGTCCAGCCTTCCATGTCGTGGTTGAAATGGTCATCCTGTTTTTAAAGGCTTCGCAGCACCCTTGTGATTTTAAGCCTGGTATGTGACACAGAGAGCCGAGGCAGTGTTCTGCCTCTTCGTTCAGTTCTTACATGACTGTGCGGTTTGGAGGTGAGCCCGGAAACTGGTAAACGACTTATGGGGTTGCTCTTACAAACCCTCCTCCACCGTCTCCCCGCACTTCTCCGTTTCCTAAGGCTCCCTTTCTTTGTTTCTCTACTCAAAAACCCAGGGCTCTGTTTAGCCCACTCTGCTGCCACCTTCTCAAGACCACGCCCACAATGAAGGCACGTGAGGGGAGGGCCGGATGAGGAAACACAGATATTCATCCTTTTTTTTTTTTTAAGGCCAAAGCTTCTCCGATCACAAAAGAAGATTCTCTCCTCCGTAGATTAGGCTCGTGCGGGCCCCGCCATCGTCGTCCCCACGAGAAACACCTCTGTTGCTCCTGGAACCTGAACTAAAAGTTTTCTCCTGGAGCTTTCTTTGTCCACCTCGGTGCCTATGCCTGGGTTTCGGGGCCACGAGAAATGGGGAGCCCACCACCAATCTGATGGACCTCCAACTTCTGGTCCTCTTCCCGAGTCCACCCGGTACTACGTACGTCCCGGAGCTCTCGAACAGCTGGTCCCTGTGGCTGCTTTCACTGGGGTGCAGGGTGGAGGGTGCCTACTCCACCCTACCTGGAACCAGTCCCCCGACAACTGCGTTCATCACCCCGATTTCATATCTCGTGATTCAAGTAATCTCCGTCCTGTAAGTAGAAATGAACTTGACAAAATATATATATATTAATATATATATTAACTTGTTTATAACATGATATTCACTATTCCACCACTTGTACAAAAAATAAATTCAGAGAGCCTAGAGCCACACAGCTGATGGGTGGCAGAAGGGACCCAAACCTGTACCTTCAAATCTAAGTCTAGCATCCTTGGTGCCACTCTGAATTCTTTATAAACAATACGTTCATCTGGGGACATATTCAATGCCGCCAAGATTTTCCTCCTGGGATGAAAAATCATAAGCTTTGCATAAAATTAAATTTTCTTCAACTAGACTTGAAGTAAAATGATGACTATGATGATGATGATGATGATGATGATTTAAGAGTTTGGACTAGATAATGTCCAAAAAAGCAATTATTTGTAGAAAAATATCTGTATATATCTTTCTACAAACCTCCCACACCAATATATCCATCAAAATAAACGTACATTCATTATCATACTCCATTCCCAGTTCTCGATATTTATGTGTTTATTCTTCGTATAGCTACTAGAGTTTTTCCTCTGGAAACTTTGTAATGAAGAGTCTCAAGATCTCGGATTGGGTCTATCAAACTGTATCTCTCTAGTAGAAAATAGAGTTTTATTTCCTTGGGGTCTGATGAATGAGAAAAGAAATGAGGTCTTTTATTACTGAGAATGGACGGCTAACAGTGATTTTTAAACTTCTGAAACAGGCTAATGAAATTAATGAATACATATTTTCCAATTTCTGTATATATACATACATATATATAATCACAAATAGGGTTTTTACATTTTCCCACTAAAATTGAAAATCGAAATTCTAGTTGTTTAAAACTCTGAAAATGAAAGGCCTCTCAGCAAAATTCCCCTGATGAAACTTTGCTAGAGGCATCTGGTGATTCTGAATTTTAATAATCCTCTTTTTTACAAGTTTTCTTTTTTGTCACCTACACGGAATGAGACTTTGTTTTCAAGTTCTCACCTCACCTCAGAGTAATCAGAATAATAAATATGGCAACTCCGACATTCAGCCCGAGGCTCGGAGGAGTCCACCCTGAAAGCTTCCACGCCCTTTGATTCCCACGCAGGGAACGCAGGGAAGGCTGCCTGCAGCCTTGGAGGCTTCCACGGTTAACCTTGCATTTTTCCTTTTTAAAAAGATGAAACTGAAAACTGAACTAGAGAAGGCGAAGGCTCCAGGAGGCATGCCTTCGAGTGGTGGGTTTGGCGCTGGGGGGAAGAAAGCCATAAGGAGAGTCGGAAGAACCTTTGTCTTAAATAAACGTGTGTTCTAAGAAGCAAGAAGCAAGACATGATCCCTCCCTCTCCCCGTGGTCTGCTCTGGGCAGGGCGTCATTCATCCCGCAGCGGTGAGGTGCAGATGGCCCCTGGGGGGCGGGGGGTAGGAGGCCGTGCCCGGTTTCCGTCCTCGCCTCCACACAGTGGCCCCTTGTCTTCAGTGGTAGAGCCACGCCCTGCCCCTTCCAAAAAGCCTCACGGCACCTGCTAGGTGTGGTGCGGGCAGTGGGGGCGCCAAGGTGTCAAATGCCATCGACCTAAATGCGAAAAGCAAAGTGAGAGGCAGCGCTTAGATCTGAGGTCAGAGAGGATGGCCATCCGGGGGCACGGAGGCAGGCGGAAATCCAAACCGCGCCCCGACTCTGGTCAAAGGATTTCCACGAGGAAAGCACGGAACGAGTGACGGGAACAGAGGCGAGAGTTTCTGCGGCTGGTTCCTGAGTCCGCAGCACGTCCGTCCGCATCATCAGCTCCTGGTCAGCGGGTCTGCTTGCCCGCTAGCTTTGCAGGTGGCCATTGGGTCTGCCCAGCCCAAAGGCTATTTGGCCCGGTTCAGGCATTGCAAAGAGTCAAGGAATTCAGGCGGACAAGGCGGGTCTTCGAGATGACTGACTGCTCCAGCTCCGTTTTGAAATGACTCCACTGACGTTCACTTCTCACGAAGCAGACACGCTTCTCAGCTGTCACGTTCTCCCTGGCCGGAGCCCCGTCCAGTTTGCTGCAGTCGTCATGACAGATGCAGTATGCGTGGCCGGGGAGCTGCCACCCACCTAGCAGATGTAAATATCTACTGTTACGTTGGACCTTAACGTAAGTAAACTCGACAAAAAAGTTTTTTAAAGTGTCTCAGTGCCCAACTCGACGATCTCCAGAGCCCGCTATAATTTTAACATTTTATGATTCAACAAAACAATGAAGGGTGATAATCTAAATTAAAATGAATATTATTAGCATACGTTATGTATTAACAATGCATGTAATTATAATCAATATTATATATAGCCAAATTATTATAGACAATGATCTGTTATCAAATTATATATATACACACACACACACACACACACACAAATATGTTATCAAATTATATATATATATACACATGCATTTATATGTGCGCGTGTATATGAAGCTCCCTGAGTACTGTTATAATGTTTGAGTGCTCCGTAAAATTATTTGGAATGGTTTTTCTAAGTATCCACAACATTTACTCTTTGAATTTCATCGAGATTGAATCACTGTGTTGATTCCACAGTATCGTTGAATAAAGAATCTATTCAGCGAAGTCAAGCTTTAGCCTGGTCAAATTCCAACCTCTGAATTAATTGGAACTTAAATGCTGAAATTTAACTGAATTGTTAACCAGATTTCATTTTAAACCGAGGCAGAATTGAGGAAAAGAACTCAGGCTTCTCAAAATTCAAAATGCTGCGTTTTACTGATCCATTGTGATGATAATCTGGTTATCGCTTAGGTAGAATTTATGAAGACGGTGGATTATTATTGACACTATCGGACGTCATTACACCAATGCTCAGAGAGCGGCGAATACAGCCAGTCACCGGAAGGCCTGGCCCCGTGACATGCTGAGGCCGCAGAGACTGCGGGAGCGGAGAGCGGTCCAGCTCTGCCCGCTCAGGTCTGCGGCGAGGACGGCTGCCCTTCATCTGAACTCTGCAGACAGGACTCATTCTCTCTTGGTTGCTATAAAGGTACTGTAGGTTCATTACAGAAGATTCGGAAGTAAAAGAAAAATCTCCATTACTCACATCTCACTACCCAGATACAGCCATTAATGATTCTATGCATTTCTTCTAAGTGCCTTTCTATGCTGTACACGCACACACACACACACACCAATTGATATTTTGAAAGTAAAGTTTATCTAAGTAGGTGCTTTATTTGTTTTTGTGTTTGTTTTTATATCTGTAACGTAAGTGCTTCCTGTGGTAGAAGAAATTGGATATTCAAAACCCTCTGAAAGCTGGGAATGTAGCCTGGACAGGGGGCAGGGCGTTGTGAGGTGTGGAGCCGAGGCTGTGGGTTCAACAGCTCAGGGAGAGGAGACGTGTGCTTTCTGGGTGTCACACACCTGTTACACGCATCATTGCATTACTGTTCCCTCTCTCCTTCTCCCTTCCTTCCTTCCTTCCTTCCTTCCTTCCTTCCTTCCTTCCTTCCTTCCTTCCTTCCTTCCTTCCTTCCTTCTCTCTCTCTCTCTATTTATTTTTTAATTGACTATCTTTAGAGCCATTTAGGCTCACAGTAAAATTAAGCAGAAAGTACAGAGATTTTCCATGCACCCCCTACCCCCGTATGTGCAGCCTCCCCGACTATCGGCTGCCCCACCAGAGGTGAATTCGTTCCAATGCTAAACCTACGTAGACACGCCCTTATCACTCAAAGTCCATAGTTCCCATTAGGGTTCATTCTTGATGTGCGTTCTAAGGGTTTGGACAAATGTCTAACAACATACTCACCATTATAGTTAATCAGACAGAATATTTCCATTGCCCTAAGAATCCTCCGTGATCTGCTAATCATCCCTGTCTCCTCCGAGCCCCCGGCAGCCACTGATCTTTTTACGGTCTCCATATTTCGCCTTTTCCCGAATGTCATAGCATTGGAATCATACAGTATGGGAACTTTCCAGATTGACGTTTTACTTAGTGATATACATTTAAGATTCCTCCATGTCTTTTTGTGTCTAGAAAGTTCATTTCTTTTTAGTGTTGAATAACATTGCATTGTTTGGATGTAACACAGTTTATCCAGTCACTGAAAAACATTTTGATGGCTTCTAAGTTTTGGCAATGATGAATAAAGCTGCTGTAATCATGGGTGTGCAGAGTTTTCAACTCGCGTGTGTAAAAACCAGAGATGGTGATTGCTGCTTTAATGGTAAGACTATGTTTGGTTTTGTAAGAAACCAGCAAACTGTCTTCCAAAGGGACTGAGCCATGTTGCATCCCACCAGCTGCAGATGACCGTTCCTGGTGCCCTACATCCTCGCCAGTATTCGATGTTGTCAACGTTCTTGATTTTGGCCATTTAGTCAGTTGTGTGGTGGCATCTCAAGGTTGTTTTTAATTATACCATGATTGTTTTAAATTATAATTCCCTAATGACATCAGGTGTTAGGCATCTTTTCATGTGGTTATTGTCATCTGTACGTCTTCTTTAATGAAGCATCTTTTCAGGATTTTGGACCATTTTTTAATCAGATTTTTCATGTTCTTATTGATGAACGTTAGGATTTCTCCGTACATTTGGAATAAAACTCTTTTGTTAGCTATGTCTTTTGCAAATATTTTCTCTCACTTTGTTTTTTAATTCTCTTGACAGTGTCTTTCTCAGAGCAAAAGGTTTTAATTTTAATGAAGTCCAGCTTATCAGTTATTCCTTTCACAGATCATGTCTTGCATGTTGTATTTAAAACGTCATCTCCATACCCAAGGTCATCTAAGTTTCTCCCGTTATCGTCCAGGAGTTTTCTCGTTTGGGGTTTTAAATTTTGGTCTATGAGCTGCTGTGATTTAATTTTTGTAAAAAGTCTGTGTCTAGAATTTTCTTTTTTGCATATGGATGTCCAATTGTTCCAGCACTGTTTGTAGAAAAGATTATCTTTCTCTATTGTATTGTCTTTGCTCCTTTGTCAAAGATAAATTGAGTATATTTATGTGGGTCCATAAGTTGCCTTTCTAAAGGGATTTAGGGAGATTTATACATTATCAACATTAACCTCTTGTCAGTTGTACATGTTACAAACCTCTTCTTTTAAACTATTGCTTGTTGTAATTTTGTTAAGGGGACATTTAAACACAATGTTAACTTCCAACAGCATAATCTGTTGATTATTTCTCTTTCGTCTCTGCATTTTCTACCTTGCAGACAAAGGCATAGATGATAAAAATACTATGCCAATTTTTCTTCTGACTATCTCATCATCATTTTTTTACATCACGCTGATCAACCTGCTAGTCATTTTATATATGATGAAAGTAGAAAGTCATCGAGCTTAATGTTTTCAAAATCGATAATCAGTTTTTCCAAAATATGCAATATGTAGTTCATACTTTCCCTGCTTGGTTACCATAAAACTCTTCTTATACTTATCATCAAAAGGGTAAGTCCTTCACTGATGCTTATCATGGGTTTTATAATATCTCTACCTTCCATATCAGTTTTATAATCAGCTCGTCTAGCTCCCTGAAAAGTATTTTTGCTACCTCGATGGCTGTGGCGTTCATTCGGAGACTGAGCTGAGAGAGAACGCCATGTTCACAGGTCACGGGCTCCGCCCCAGAATTGCAGCATGCCTCCCAAGGGTCCCATGTCTCCTTCACATCCTCCAGAAATGGTGATAGCTTCACACGCATTTCGCGGAGGTTTGGGAGACCCCTCCCTTACTTCTGCTTTGGTGCAATTGCCAAGTCCTTGTTATAAAGTGTTCTGATTGCTTATTCGCAAACAGAGACAAGTTATCGTTTACAGTTCTTGTAACTGGCTGCTGCACTCAGTTTGTAAAAGGCTTTCTGTTCATCCTCCCGTCTGCCCTGGACACCGGATCAAATGTCTGGGAAGTGTTGCTTTCCTCTCATTTATTTATTTATTTTCCTTTCTGTCACAGTGGTTAGAACGTCCAGGGACGCGGTGACCATTAGCAGAAAGAGCAGAGATCCTTGCACGCGCGTGGCTCCAGCGGGCTGCATCTCCATTTCAGCCTGTAGAACAATTAGCACAGGGCTCTAGCAGACGTCTGCGTCGATTTAAAGAATGCTCCTCGTGTTCCTACTTCGTGTTCCTACTTCGGCAGGTCCTTTTGAAGGAAGAGTGGTGAGTTTTCTCCCATGCTATTTCAGCATCTGAGATAATCACATGCGCATAAACTGTCTATTTGAATATGCTAATGTAATTTCATTAAAGACTGGCCAACCTCTTAATAACCTTGAAAGTAAGTAGGGTTGTATCTACTCTTGCAGATACCATGCCGATGCCCAGAGAAGGTAATTAACTTGCCCATGACAACGGCTATTAAGGGGCTGAGTCAGGATCAAAGCAGGTTTGTCTGGCTCCTTAGTAGTTCACACGCAGCCCTAGCCTAACCCACGCAAAGCGGAATTCACCTTCGTCCGTCATTTAGGCATGCCCGAAGCGGCATTTCATTTCAGTCTACAGGATGCACGAATAAATATGAAAT
>NW_006440135.1:1746012-1806286 GCF_000325575.1 Pteropus alecto
AACTACCTGTAAGCACATGCGCGCACACATGCGCGCGCACATACACACACACAGGCACACACACACGCGCGCGCACACATGCACACACACACACACGCACGCGCGCACACACATGCACACACACATACACGTACACACACACACAGGCACACGCACACACAGGCGCACACACACACAGGCACACGCACACACGCGTGGCGAAATAGTAAGTGGCTGTGAGCTCCGTGGACTGAGTGGCGTTTGGCTTCCCTTTATTCGTCAGATGAATTTCTGTGCCATCGAGAGGCCATGCTGCTGGCTCTGACCTCTCGCTTGTTTTTTATCTATTGCTTTCCTACCGGGTCGCTTTTCTCCAGAGGTGACGTGACTGGGTTTAGACGGTGACCACATGCTTTAGTGCGGTGGCGGGAGGCTCCACGTCTCCCCGCCACGTGCTGCAGGCTGCCAGGGGGAGCGGGGACGTCTCGACCCAGTGCTAATTATCTCGATGGCCTTGTACGAGATGGGGAAGGAGGGCTTCCAGCAGCCACCTGGCCGTCCTCAGGCACCGCTTCCCGTCCCCGTGCGTCTGCCTGTCACCTCCCTCTTCTCGATGTTTGCTTTTCTGGATTTCCTCAGGATTATGGGTTGGAGATGAGCTGCAGCCTCCTGCACGAGGCAGCCACCTGGGCCTGGCCGGGATCCCAGGGCTCAACTCTGACCCGTACGAGCGTGCGCCTGTCGCGTGACGGTCACTCCGTGTGACGGTCACTCCATGTGACGGTGACGCGCGACCCCAGCACAGGGCTGAGCCTCCGGCGTCAGGATCCTGTTCTGTCAGCGTTCGCTCTCTTGCGTGAGCCCAGACTTCTCTCCTCTGGATTCCCGGTGTTCCACATTTATGTCACTGACGTTCCCAGAGGCCAGTGCCACGCCTGGACCCCTCGCCCAGCCCTGCTGTCCTGCCCTTCGAGTCTCCCCCGCTGCCCAGCGCAGGACGTGCCGTGGGCCGATCCGCAGGTGCTCTCTTCCCGTCCCGTCCGAGGCTGGGGGGCTCCGCTGGACACGCCCCGGGTCTCATCAAGTGCCTTCGCCCAGCCAGGCCTCTGGACCCCAGCGGAGCAGCAGCCGAAGCCCGCGGAGCGCCCGCCCGCCCACCGGGGTGGAAAGCAGGGGGCCGCGAAAGGCACGGCCGACATCCCCCAAGTGCAAAGTCAGGGACGCTCTCATCTGGCTGGGGGCGTCCGCAGCTCGTTTTAGATTAACTGCTGCGCACCCCCAGTGACAATCCCTCACCGTTCCTGTCCACGCTGAGCCTCTGCTGGAAGCTTGAGCCACGCGAGCTGCAGAGGGCCCAGCTTTACCTGAGAACGCCACGCCATATGACCTCTCTGTTCTGTCTCAGAGGCAGAACAATAACACACATAAGTTGGCCTTCTTTGCCTCGTGGCAGCCGGGAGAGAAACAGTCTCCGTCTGGCCGTCGCACCCACCCGAGCGATCTCTTTCTCTGCCGTTCCACCAATTATTTGTGCCACAACATCCCCCACCCCCCAAGCAAAACCATCCCTTTAGATTTTCAGGAACTTGGAGAGGACAGGCACTGGTCTCACGAGTAGGGGTGTCCTCCTGTGTCTCCATCTTGGTGCGTCACCTGGAAGCTCTCCCTCCAGGTGAGAAGCCACCCCCCGACCTGCAGCATTTCAAGAGGAGAAATGAGGCCAAGACCCCGTCACTCCGCACCTTCCAGTGACCACCCGATACTGTGCCAGCGAAGCCCGGCCCCCCGCGAGGCCCACGCCCGGCAGCTCTCCCGGCCCAGGGGCGAGGGGCGAGGCCACGCTGCCCGCGGCGCGGAGTGAAGCGGCCTTGTCCCCGTGTTCCCCGTGTCCTCAGCAGCTGTGCTGTTCTTTCTTGCACCCTCGATGTATTCTTTAGACCAGGGGTCCGTGGCCCGTTAGGAACCGGGTCACACAGCGGGCGAGCGAGCGAAGCTCCATCGGTATGTGCAGCCGCTCCCAGTGCCGGCATCACCGCCTCAGCTCCGCCTCAGATCCTCAGGCGTTAGATGCTCACAGGAGCACAGGGCCCTGGGGCCAGAAAAGCTGGGGACCGCTGCTTTAGGCAACGACGAGCCACGTTAGCCGACCAGCCTCCCCCATCCACGTTTAAATCCTGGAGCCTTCTCTCCCTCTTTCCTTCAAGGGCTCCCTGTTCCCACTCCCTCCCTCACCTCAGCTCAGGTGCAGACAGTGTTCCCCAAGGAGACAGGCCGCTCATGTTGCCAGGGGTCGGGGAGCTCGCTTTGGCTGTGGTCAGTGATTGCTCAGCCAGCTGCGAGATGTAATTTGGGAAAAAGCCATAACCGTGTATGTGTTTCGTTCTGGAAGTTTACCCACTAATAAAGTGCTGCCTAAGCAAGGCGCGTGGGCTAAGAATAAGTCAGGATTCATGCGCGGGGGGCACCGATCCAGAGGCTTGGCAGCTTTCTTTATTTTTCGCTTAAAAAAGAAAAAAAGCAATGTCGTTTTGAACTATTTTCCTCATTATTCATTTACAGAAGAATCGTGAAAAGAAAATTCATGAAGGCAAGGACCGTGAGAGCTGGAAAAAAAAGTCTCTATTTCTATTTCCAGTCGCTCAGAGGGACGGGAGCGGGGACAGACCTCGAGAGGGAGGAGGTGACCGCATGCAGACCACGAGCACGCAGCGGCAGCGTCACCGCAGCCCGAGGACGAGCAAGGCCCGGTCTGACCGGACGTGGCCTCCCTCGGAGCCGTGGGGTGTGGGGTGGCCCTTCCTCCCTGGGTGTCGGCGTATGTATAGTGTTGACTAAAAATAAACCGTGAGATGGAGGCGTAACGACAGCTTTGTATTCTCTCCTTAGCCGAATTCAAATCTCATCAACTATTCGAAAAGCAAAACCCGCAATTGTCGGGGAGAAAACGGTAAAGCTTTTAAAAACAATTTTAACACGGCTCACAATGCACATCACAACATACGCCGAGTGAGCGGGGATTAAGAGTTCCGGCAACGGAGAACAGACCTCAGCTATTTGCAGCGTAATTACAGGGATGCGTCTGAAAATAAGAGCTCTTGTCTTCCAGCATCCTAAGCTTCTATCAGATGGAAATTAAAGACCTAAGCGCCGATGAGCTGCACGATAAGCTTTGGAAGGACGGACGCGACCCGTGTGAAGCTATTACCGCCACATTCCTCCTGAAGACCTCGCGCAGCACGGCCGTTCACATACTGCCACGCTCCCAGGGGGCAGAACTGACGCGCTCGACAACAGCCGTCGAGTGTGATAACAGCCCCGCGCCTGGGCCCGGGGAGGGGCAGAGATGGGACTTGAACCCAGGTCTCGGGGCTGCGAGTTTAAGGAACATCGACAGATCTCTGCCTGCAATCTTCAGGGAGCGAAAATTAATTGCAAGATTTCTCGTGTCGACCGCGCAGGGAGCTTCCTCCTGATGAGCAGGCCCCCAGCCCAGGGGCCTTCTCCACACATTGATTACTGACCTGGAAGGGAAAAGGCCCGAGCGTTGCCATGGAAACCAAAACTGGAGGAACGGGCAGCACCGGAGAAGATGTACTCTGGCCTTTGGCCCTGGCGGGCATCGGAGGACCTGGCCAGGGCTCCCGCTTGCTCCCCGTCCCCTCGCACCGCCTCAGCCGCGGCCGGGATCTGCTGTTGCCTGGGTGCCCACCCGACTGCCTGCCTGGTCTCCCAGCAGCCACTCTTATCATCCTTGTCTCTGGTCTCCAACTGTCTGCACGGTGCTTAAAACCGCAGTCCCGTCCAGTCGCTCCGCCCCGATCCCGACCCCGGCGGCAGAGCCGCACCCTGACTTCTGAACGTCACCTGTCACCCGCTTACGGCCCCCAGCAGGGCAGGCGTCTGTATGCAAGTCATCCACCCTCCTCCCTGGCCTAGGACATTCGCACCCAGGACCTTTGGCCTAGAACATTCCCAGTGGTGAACCGTGGTTTTCTGTCTCGTTCATCCTTATAGTCTTGATTCCCTGCAGATTTCCGGCCGCGTGGGGCTGGAGGCTGCAGGCAGCGGGAACGCAGGGGCTGTGGGAGGCCCACCCGCAGTGGTCAGGCTGGAGCGCACGGTCGGGGTGTCTGGCTCAGTGAAGGGGACGCACCTGACACCTGGAACAGGAGTCCTAGGACAGGTAAAAGAAGGCGAAGATTTTTCAGCAATGTCGGTGTTTAGCGACAGCAACGAACCTCGGCTGAAGTTTAGTTTGAAACAGCGGCCCGTCTGCATGCGGGGGTTTATGGTCTCATCATCAGCGATGGCGATGACCTCTGGGCTCCGCCCCCGTGCTGGGCTGAACTGGAGAGGACAATGGCCCTGGTCCTCGTCGTGTTCGCAGACAGGGTCTCGGGCACATCGTTCGATTTCTTTGCTATGTTGCGGCTTTCTGGTTTTCTACAGTCAATTCAGCAAGTCTCTGTTTTGTGTATTAATTTAATTTGGCGTTTACTCATAGAAGTAAACTTTAAACACAGAGGTAACGCCATTTCCATTCCAGCTCACAAGTGACAAGAGGCAAACAGATAAAGAGGCTCCCGGCCCAGGCGTCACACCTGTCACCTGGCCGGGCGCTGGACCGACAGAGCCAGCCTCCCCGGTGCTGCCGGGATCCCCAGCCTCTGAAGGGCGAAGCTGCGGCACATGCGGGCCGCTCTGAGTCACTTGTAGGTGCGTCATTCCTGGCACGCACCCAGCGGTAATGCGGCCGGGAGCGATCGCAGCCCGCTTTATCCGCATACGTTCTAGTCGTGGCTAGAACGATTGATGAATCACGCCAGCTGCAGCTCAGACTTCCAATCTCCATGTTGCTATCTATTAATTTTAAATGAATGTCGTGCCCTTTTGTGAGTGAGCTTGAGGTGCTTTATAATAACAGAATAAACCTAAGTACATAAGGTAAGAACATTCTCGGCATCACTTTTTCTTTTTAGGGAATGAGACGCGAAGCTAGTTTCCAGCTCTGATTTGAGTGTGGAAGCTGAGCTGCAGCACAGAGGGCTGTGCTGAGAAGCAAGGGCCCTGGGGGGTGGAGGGAGCCCCGCCACCAGCCAGCCTCCCTCGGGTACTAGCTCCGTGATCCTGGGTAAGCTGGCCCAGACCCTCCAGGCTTCAACTCTATTTTGCAGTCAGAGAGACGCCTGAGTGACTTTCCTCCTTTGTGGGTTTTCTGTGAGTTTTGTGTGAGATGATGGATAAGGCATCAGGCAAGGACCCAGCACAGCTAGACGCATGCTCCAAGGGAGCAGTTGGAGAAGCGCTTCGTAAAAGGACAGTTTACAGAGAGCTGGGCAGGAGATAGGGAGCCCCCCGTGGTATCCTGCCATGCCTTGAAGGGGTGAGGGCACAGGGGAGTTGGGGACACAGGGACAGAGAGAGCCAGGTAGGGAGAGAGGAGAGAGACCCCTGACAGAGCTGGGACCTTGAGCGGTGAGTGACAGACAGCACGCGTGTTTGTGTGCATGCACGTGCGTGCGTGTGCGTGTGTGTGTGTGCGTGTGATTGTATGAGAGAGGGTGGTCAGTAACAAAAACCCTGACCCAACCTCGCTCCCTCCTGGCATGACCCAGTTGTCCTCATTGGATGAAGACAGATGGAGGCCAGACGTCCAGGAAGCCTGTTGACACGGTGACAGCAGCCAGGCCTCTGGAGCAAACGGGAAACCTCTAACGAGATCACTTTAAAAGCAAACAAAACAAAACACAATGCGCTCTATAGAAGGGATTTTCAACATTTCTCTGTGTGAAGTAAGACTTTAAAAATCAAATAACGTCTATGTTTTTCTGAGCACACGTGGATTTTTCCATTCACAGGACTTGTGCAGCTGGCAAGTGTGTTATAACCAGAGCATATATCATGACGGTACGTCGTGTGGCACATTCTAGGTGTCACATGGACGCTGGAAACAGAGCGCGGTCAGACTTGTCCCTGGACAAGGGACATGGGGTGGGACTTTCCCTCTCAGCAAGGCCCCTTCCGGGACCGATGATGTGTCCCTCCCAATGACCCAAGCAGGCACTAGAACAGCAGGTAGACCACCTCCCCCCACTACGCCCCAGTCACCATCACACTGGGGACCGATGTCACCGGAGAGATAGAGAACTGCTCTGTAGATGTAGAAGTCTATGTCTTTTTTAAAACCATATCTTGAAAAGTTTTTTTTGTCAGATGAATTTTGGTAAAGAAAATATTCTTATTTCTGCAGATTGTTATAGCTGAGTTGTGTCCTTTAAGAAGAGAATTAAATCCAACAATATAGGAGATGGGTTATAAAACACTCCTTGACCTTTCACCTGTAGAAAAAACCCAGAAACTCCTTAGATGTTAAGAACATAATCACCGAAGGTGAAGGAAGAGGGTCATTCATCGACCACCCCTAAGAGCTTCCAACATTGGGGCAAAATGCATTCTCACATCTAAAACATGAGGAAAGCAACCTGGCATGTCATCGCGTCTTTATGAAAAGCATGGAAAACCCAGTACCATGGCTAATGAGGAAATAATGACTATTTAGTTCTTGGATGCGTATTGTCGTGTTCCTAAGATCAGACATATACTGGAATCCCATGATAAGAGAGTCTGTTTTTTCTAAACTACACTACAAAACTTTACGGACTATACGATATTCTGAACTACAGCTCTGCACAGGATAAACCCACCTGGAGCAGCTATCGCTTCAATGGCTGCCTTGACCGCCTGCAGCGCTCGGCTAAAGCCGCGGATGTAGAATCGCAGCTAGATCCACACGAACGGCCCAGGACCGATGCGCCATACGTTGCCAGCTCGAAGTCCCCGAAGCCTAGGCGATCTGCTCACATTCCCGTTCTCCTCTCCACTTAGGAAGAATGAGAGATGGTGCAGACCCAACCCCGGCCAATCAGTTTCAAAAGTCAGTTTCAACAGGGTTTGTTCCTTCCGACGCATTTTCATAAGGTCCACCTCTTATTTTAAAGCAATCTCCGCCAACGCATGATGACTATGCCTGAGTAACAACTCGATGCCCACTGCGAAAGGATCTAAAATTCCTTCACCTAAATCATCTCGGCACAAAGCGACTGCCGGCTGATCAGAGGGACAGAGCGACCTGGCAAGAAGAGGCCATTTATTAGAGACCGGTCGCTGTCCTCCCCGTCTGCGTGCCGATGATCTACTGTGTAACCAGCAGCCTCGACTCCAACAGCTTAACCAGGACCTTATGGTTTCTCTTTGTATTTTCTTAGCTTAACGGAGGTTTAGTCGACGCACAGAAAAGCACACACATTTAACGGACACTGGTCTGGACGCGTTTGGACATACGCCTGCGCCCATGACGTCACCGCCACAGCCCAGGTGCCAAACACGCCCACCACGTCCGGAAACCTTCTCGTGTTAGTGTGTGTGTGTGCGCGTTTAATGTGGTAAGGACATTTAACATAAGATTTATCTCCTCAACACGTTTTAAAGTACACAATACTGTATTAAGATGACAAGAATGTCGTATTATCCCGGTTTCTGTAGGTCAGGGGTCAAGGCACAGGGATAAACTGGGTCCCCTGCTTACAGTCTCACAGGCTGCAACATGTCGGCCAGGGCCGTGTTCTCATCCGCAAGCTCCACCTCAGAGGGCTCCACTTCCGAGCTCCTCAGGCTGTCTGCAGAATTCATTCGCTGACGTTGGAGGACGGAGGGCCCCGGCTTCTCGCTTCTCACTGTCAGCGAGAGGCTGCCCTCAGCCCTGAGCAACGTGGCCACTTCTTCAACCAGCAAAGGGCAGCTATTCTGGAGTCAGCCTGCCAAGATCATTTTTAAATAATGCAAGGTGAACCCAGCAGTGATCTTTGCCCTATCTGATGGGTAAGAAGCAAGTTGCAGGCCCTGCTCATACTCAAGGATATAACTAACTTTCTGCAGAGGGTGAGGAACCACCTTACAAGTCTAGCTTCTAGAAACCCTGCAGCCAAGACCCTCTCAAGCAAATAATCACCATTGTATGATTCATTTCTATGTGTCTTTTATGAAAATGAAGAATATCTGTATCAGAAACCTTTTAGATGGGAGCATATTAATTAAAAATGAGTCCTGTGAGAGAATCTAATATCTCTTTCTCTCTCACACACACACACACACACACACACGCATACACACACGCATGCACACACATGCGTACACATATACACATGCATGCACACGCATACCTGGTTGAGCATATTATGACAGGATGCTACGAATGTTATATGCAGTCGTAATGTGGACAGGGCTGACTCATTCCTGCACCCCGGGCCATGCTCAGTCAGTGTTATATGCAGTCGTAATGTTGGAGAAGTCCCACGTGGACAGGACTGACTCATTCCTGCACCCCGGGCCATGCTCAGTCACTGGCTGGGAGACACCCGAGGTGAATCAGGAGGGGCAGGACCTGGGGTGGTCAGTCAACTCTGCTCCAACTGCAACCTCCCTGCAGCAGGCTCTTGAAGAAGGTCTGAGGGCAGTGCCCCATCGTCACCAGGATGAGACAGAGCCGGAGCTCAAAGCCCGCTTCTGGGATGGCAAACTAAAAGGATTATTTGCTTTCCATGAATTGTTCTTTACTTTAGATATTCCACTAGAATTTTTAAAGCTCACTTTAATTATCAGGGCTTTAACTAGTCAACATTTTGAGAGCCTTGATTTATAAAACCAGAAGCACATTTTCAGTTTATTGTCAGACGTCTCATAATTGAGAACTCTCAGGTAGGGAGAGGGGTTGTTATTCAGTTTTCGAGTCTATGAGACCATGTCACCGGGAAACTAGTAAAGACTTCCACTGGGAAATAAAAGCTGTAAATGTCACCTTCTTGGTGTTTTACTTGGTTTCATTTTACTGTTGTGGTCTTGGGATTATTTAACACATAACTCACAGGTTTTTCTTATCATATGTGCATTGAGTGTATATGTGTGTGGGCGCGTGTGTGCGTGCGTGCGTGCGCGTGTGCCTTACTTCTTATGAATGCCACTTTAATAAAGCATCTCGATGATCTACAAATAATAAAAAAAGGTGGAGTTCAAAATGCCAGAGGCATGAAACCGTTTTAAGCTTATTTTAGACTCCTAAGACACTTGGCTCATCCTTCTTGGAGTAGAATAAGCTGGCTAGTAGAACCAGGCTCTAAATCCAGATGCTAATCTTAAACTTGAAGCTTTGGGGGTGTGACTGAGAAGCCTAACTTGGAAGACAGGACACTGCCCTCACGTGGGGAACCTGTCCTCACACGGCTGAGGTATTCTTCTTTCTCTTTTTTATTGAGATATAATTGATATATAACACTATGTAAGTTTAAGGTGTATAACGTGATGATTTGATGGATGTATATATATTGTGAAGTGATTACGGCAAGGTTAGTTAACACATCCTATTCAGCGTAAGGTTAGTCATATCACTAAACATAATAATCTTTATCTTGTGTGTGTGTGAGAAGGAATTTGAGATCCGTTCTCTTAGCAACTTTAGAGCATATAATACGATATCGTTAACTGTAGTCACCGCAGTGTATACGAGATCCCAGGAACGTGTATAATAGGAGGTTTGTACCTTTTACCAACACCTTCCTACTTCCCCCACCTCCTACTCTCCAGCACCCAGTAACCACCAATCTACTCCTATTTCTATGAGTTCAGCTTTTTTAGATTCCACATGTGAGATCGTGCAATGTTTATCTGTCTCTGATTTTTTACTATTATTTATTATTATTTGTGCCCATGGCACCTGGTCTTCCTAGGTGGTCTCCCATCCAAGTACTAACCAGATCCGACCCTGCTTAGCTTCCGAGATCAGACATCGGGCTCGTTCAGGGTGGCGTGGCTGCCGGAGACCAGGGACCGTGGCTCCACTGGGGCGTGAACCCAAGACCTTCTGCATGTAAAGCAGATGTACTAACTGCTACACTATGGAATCACGTCCTGTCTTTCTCTGATTTATTTTACTTAGCATAATGCCCTCAAGACCATCCATCTTGTCACAAACAACAGGATTTCCTTCATTTTTATGGCTTAATAGTATTTCATTATATTTGTATAGTACATTTTCTTTATTCATTCATCGATGGACGTGGAGGTTGTTTCCATGTCTTGGCTTTGTGAATAATGTTGCAGTGAACGTGGGGGTAGATACATCTCTTTGATACAGTTATTTCATTACCTTTGGGTATACCCCCAGAAGTGGGATTGCTGGATCATATAGTAGATCTATTTTTAATTTTTCGAGGACCCTCCATACTGTTTTCCACAGTGGATGCGCTAATTCACATTTTCACCAACAGTGCACAAGGGTTCCTTTTTCGCCACATGCTCACCAACACTTGTTATTTTTTCAACTTTTTGATACTAGTCACACTAACAGGTGTGAGGTTTTGATTTGCATTTCCCTGGAGATGAATGACGCTGAGTACTTTTTCATATATCTGTAAGCCTTTTCTACGTCACCTTTAGAAAAAAATGCTATTCAGGTACTTCATCTTTTTTTTAATGGATTATTTGCTCTTTTTGCTACTGAGTTCCTTATATATTTTGAGTTCCTTATATATTTTTAGGTATTAACCTCATTCTATACGAAACTTGCAAATATTTTCTCTTATTTCTTGCCTTTTCATTTCGTTGGCTGTTTCTTTAGCTGTGCTGAAGTTTTTTAGTTTGATGAAATCCTATCTGTTTGTTTATTTTTGCTTTTGTTGCTTGTGGTTTTGGAATCATATCAAAAAATTCATTACCAAGACCAAAGTCCAAGAACTTTATCCCGATGTTTTCATCTCCGATTTTTAACGTTTCGGATGTTACAGTTGTCTTTAATCTATTTCAAACAAGTTTTTGAGATTGGTTTAAGAAATGGTCCAATGTCATCCTTTTACATGTGAATATCCAGTTTTTTCAACACCATTTCTTAAAGAAATTATCCTTTCCCTATTGAGTATTCTTGTCTCCCTTGTCAAATATTATTTGACTATATATATATATGTAGGTTTATCTCTGAGTTCTCAGTTCTGTTCCATTGGTCTACGTGTATGTTTTTATGCCAGTAATATACTGTTTTAATTACTATAGCTTTATAGTACAGTTTGAAATCAGGGAGTATGATGCCTTTGGTTTGTCTTTTGTCCTCATAATTGCTTTGTTATTCAGAGTCTTTGTTCCATACAAATTTCTACGAAAAATGACATTGCAATTTTGATAAAGATTGCGTTTATCTACAGATGGTTTCAACAACATTAATTCTTCCAATCTATGACCATGGGATAGCGTTCCATTAACTCACATTTTCTTCTATTTCATTCATCCACATCTTATGGTTTTCAATGTCCAGATCTTTCACCTCTTTGGTAAAATTTATTTCTATTTAATTTATTGTTCTTGAAAGGATGAGATACATTGATTCCTGGCCTCGAAGTTTCTGCCAGCTTAGCCCATGGCTCAAGAAAACATATTTGTGGTATTTTAGTTCAAAGTATATTGTCACCTTCCGGAATTGTTTACACAGCACACATCCTCGATGTTATCGAAAACAATCAATGGACATTTACTTTAAAATAGTTCTTATCTCAAATATTTCCACCACTGTTCTCCCGAAAAGGTTAAGGTTAACTGACAACTTATGTACATTTTAACTCTCTGAGTTTTACCGCACTATATGCCCCAAAGAGTACAGGCTTTCCTAAGATTAAATTTGAAATATTTTAAAACCTATGTTCACAGAAGTTCTAAAAGCAATAAGAAGGTGGCTGGCACAAAGCATGAAGCACAGAGTCACTGAATAGCCAGAGCATTTTCTTATTTTGCCTCTAAACCTGATGACAAAGGATGACATCCACTCAAGGAAAAACCAGGCTTCATATACACCCATGGCACTTATCTCGAAAAAGGCCTGCCTGTTAGCAATGGAGTAACCAAGATAAGCATTCTAATAGCGGGGAGAAATCTCGACAGGGAAATACGCTATTTATAAACCAGAGAGAAAGCACATCTATTTCATGCTCATTTTAATGTCTCAGGTGAATGCTTGTTTCCATAAATACCTTGGAGTCCTTTCGATTTCCATTTACCCATTCTGCAGTGTAAGCAGTCTTTTTATAGAGACAGCAAGCTCTCACGATGCTCACTTAAAGAGGAAATATTTGTTTGACTCCCGGCATGCCCTTCTTTAGATTAATCTGCAGGGCAAGTCTAGGCGAGGAAACAGAGAGCACTCTTGGATGTTGAAGGCAACTCAGTTTCCAGCGGGGCGGACCACTAATCAGATCTACCCATTCGGTCCGCTGAGAGCAAATCCAGCTCCCGAGTCGGAGGCAGAATCGGCCTCGTTCTCATTAGTGTCTAAGTAAAGCAAACAGCCAAATGATCACTCTAACGGTGACTGAAGTCCTAACTGGCAGGACCCGGCAGGGCCGTCCCAGGTGGTTCGATTCCTATGATCAGTCATATACACGCTGCAGCTGCAGGGCCGGGGTGCAGGTGACCGCGTCCTGGACCGGACCCCGGGGGGCACTGAGCAATATCTGTGTGCAGAGGAGGAGAGGACAATACACACTCAGCACATCCACGGACACGTACAGCACTGACACGCACACCACGTACGGACGCCAGGTACGCCACACACACACACCACGCACACAACACACACCACACAACACACGCACACACTCATACACACACACACCACACACACCACACACACACTCACACACACACCACACACCCCACAACACACACACTCATACACACTCATACACACATACCACACACATAAAACATATACACAGCACACACACTCCACACATACACACACCACACCACACATACACACTCATACACGCACACCACACACCACACAACGCACGCACACACTCATACACACACACCACACACACCACACAACACACACACTCATACACACTCATACACACATACCACACACATAAAACATATACACAGCACACACACACCACACATACACACACCACACAACACTTACACACTCATACACGCACACCATACACACCACACAACGCACGCACACACTCATACACACTCATACACGCACACCATACACACCACACAACGCACGCACACACTCATACACACTCATACACGCACACCATACACACCACACAACGCACGCACACACTCATACACACTCATACACGCACACCATACACACCACACAACGCACGCACACACTCATACACACTCATACACGCACACCACACACATACACACCACACACATACCACACACACACCACACATACACCACACAACTCATACACACCACACACACACCACACACACCCCACACACCACACGACACATACACATACTCATACACACACGCCACACATACCACACAACACACACACACTCATACACACTCATAAACACCACACACACACCACACAACACATACACACTCATACATGCACACCACAACACACACACACACACTCATACATACTCATACAAACATACCACACACACCCCACACAACACGTACACACTCATACACACACACTAAATTCCCTGAGATGGGCTTAGAAACGAGGTTCAGACACACATGGCGAGGCCGCCCCACGCGCCTGACTAAGAGAAGCAGCCGCCCCCACGGAACGTGAGCCACAGCACAGTCTTCCAGACGAAGAAACGAGCCCCGAAACGCCGTGAAGGGAATGATAACACAAAAAGGCTGGTACGGACCAAGCAGAAAGATATTTTTAAAGGCCAGTTAGAGAGTACGAAACATAAAATTCCAACAGGACAAATACTGAAAAATAGAAAAAAAGTCATTTGAGAATTAAAGGCAGTAAGTACCAAAGTCCTGAACCAGAACGCGGAGACATAAAGAGATGGAAAATGTGAAAGTGACCCTAGAAAAGAGCAAGGTAACCTGAGACCCCCCGACACTCACCTGGAGTAGTGTTGGGTGGACGGTGAGCAGGCAGCATTCGAGGGGGCGACAGCTTAGAAGTTCTGTCCGGTAAGAGGGACACACAGTCGTACGTGTGCTTGAGTGCATACCAAAAGTGCATATTCAGTGCTCAACGGGGTCTATTTTTTAAAAATCTATACCCGGTTATATCATAATGAAACTGAAAACTATCCAGGGTACAAAGAAACTTATAAAAGCTTCCAAGAGAGAAGAAAAACATTAACCCACAAAACACCGATAAGCTCTTAACTAAATGTTAAAATTCACCACCCCCTAGAAAAATCCCTTAAAAGATTAAGTCCGTCTATTAAAGGATCTAGTTCATGCAGATACCATGAAATGCCAGGGATGTAATTAGAAGCATCACGGTCAAAAAATGCACTTCCAGGCTCAGCGTCACGTCCATAAGGACCGCATGCCCTTGTCGCAGAGTACGCCTTCGGCTCTGTTCACCCGTTTGCTCTGTCTACACTTTCAAAGTCTGCAAAGTTTTGGATTTGCTCACGAACAATCCTCAGATTTATTCTTTGCTTTTGCTCCCGATCGCCCACCACCAAACACCTGTAGCCACAGAGCCTGCGGACTCCCCCTCAGCCCTAAGCCCCACTCCAGAAGCTATTTTCTCAATAGGCGAACCTCGTTAATTGCTTGTTTTTTCTTATTCTTTTTTTTTTTTGAGTCCCGTTTGCATCCGCCATGTGATATTCACACACTGTTTTGTGATTTCTTTGCAGGGCACGGCACGATGTTCCCTCCGCACAGATATTGTCTTTTGCAAGCAAACCCTCTACTACTTCATTAAATGTTAAATAATTACGTAAATGGCTTTAAAATTATCTTATAATATGTGCAAATGGCCAGTGGACTTTTATCTGTAAGTTTAAATGTGTTTTAGTGATATTTGGGGGAATTGGTGGGCAGGCGTTTTTGTTCTGTTGGGAACGACAAGACACATTATGCGTTTTCCAGTGTAAAATAATCGAACGTGGCTTCCTGCTCTCTGAAGATGCAGGCACAGGTTAGACTGGGTGATGAGAGGTCGCTGCATTCGTCAGCCATTCTCACCATCACAATAGAGTGTTTTCACTTTCTGAATTAGGATTTCAATGTTCAACAATAAAAGAAACTCGTCCAGCTCTACGACGGTCCCAGGCTCTGAGGGGGAGCTGCAAGGCCCCTCACGGCCGGCCCCATCAGACCCACTTTTCATCCATTGCTCTGGATCAGATCCTACCTGGTTCTTGATCCGTGTCATTCCTCTCCACGACCAGCACCGGTCCAGCTTCCAAGGTCAGCGGCGTCTCGAGTTGGGAGGGTGGTGAGTCCTGCACAGTGGATTCAGGAGATGCCAATGGCAAGGGCCCGCTGTCCTGCAGGGGACCCAAATGAGACTCTGGGAAGCCCTCCCAGTGCACGTAAGGACAGGCCCAACATAGACCCTCCCGAACCCCACATTTTGCCTCCTAAAGGACTAGCTGAGCTCTTCGTGTTCACTGACCAATCTAGGCAACATACCTAACTTGTCCAAGAGTCTGTCCTTCCCCCAGTCCCTGAACTTGACCCCCACCCCAGGAGGTCTTGCAGGCAACCATTCCCTGAGTCGGTAGTCTGCAAGGAAAGGCATTTCCTGATTGATTGTCCTGCCATGCCTCCCAGTCCCTCACCCCCGGTTCTTGGTAGGTCTGTCCACTCCTTCCGGCCTGATCTACAGAACACTAGCAGATCCTAGAGTCAGAAAATTGTCCTTACAACAGGGGACTCCTTCACCGCAACAGTCACCTTGAACAAAGATTCTCCTTGCCTAAGTCCAGATTTGTTTTTATCTGATACCGTGCACCCAAATCTTTATCACCGAGGCCTTGGACATAAGCTTTTATTTCTGAAATTCCCCCAGGGATGAGTCTCACCCTGAGACTCCTAGCTCAGCGTTCGGCAGGTCCTCTGCCGACACGTGGCTGCCTTGATCCGTGCAAGTCAGTCTTTGGCTCAGAGTCCTGCAATATTTCCACCTGGGTTAACTCTCATAGCTGCAGTACACCCCATTCATTCACTCCACAAATACGCAAGAAGCCATGCGCGTCAATTCACACAGCTAGACGGGGCTTCCTTCCAGCTGTGTCCCACTGTGGACATTTTTTCGTGGCCGACCCATGGGAAGGTCTTGTCTTATGTTCAGGCTCCTTAGAGACTTCCCAATCTCATCATATCTCAAAACATGGAAGACGCATGCGTTGCAATGATTCTATTCAAGGAGAAAGAGAAAGCTCTAAGCGAGGGACGTTTACAGAGCTCGTGGGAGCCAAAACATTTTGCAGGGTTTGAAACATTAAAACAGACAATAAACAGTGTAATTGCCCTTTCCTAAAGAATCAGATTTAAAAATTTTGTTTATTTATATAATGAACCGCTATAAAATATTTAAACAAGCAATCTAGAGCTTAATGAATTTCAAAATAAAATATGCTGAGTTCAAACATTTTGGCTTAAACTGTTTTAAGGATTACAAATATGAAATTCCCAATAGATTGTCCTATCTTCCAGATACGAAACTACGAAGCAAGCAAAAATATTTTGGCAACAGTGTTTCCCTAACACTAACATTTTTGTGACTAACTCTAAATAATAAACTGTAATTAGCTCTACCTTAGGCTGTTCACTACTTTCTGCCATAACGGACATCTCCGAAATAACTTCTTCATGCTTGAAACCCTTGCATACACTTTGCTGAAATAACTTAATTTAGAAACGTAAGGTCTTCCCTGAAGTAATTTGTATTCATAAGAAACTAACTTTTTACTTTAAATTTTTTTCCGATAACTAACATCGACATGAGCTTGTGTGGGTGAGTAGATGTTAATCTCGTCCACGAGTATTCCACAGGACCGCAGATGCAGAAATATGAACAGAGTGCCCAACCATAGCCCGTCACGGTTAGAGCAGCACCTCCTCAGCCGGAAGAGTCTCTGTCCAGCCAGATGCTTTAGAAATGCAGCTGTTCTGTACTAAGAAATGCCAGATGAAGTAACGGGGCCTTTCCTAACCTTCCTCTGCCACCTCGGTGACACGCTACCCTCTAGGAGGAAGAAGTGTGTGGAGCGGAGAGAGCGCAGAGTCACAGTCAGCAATGGGGCTGGTTCAAGCGCTAACGATTCTTCTTCCGAGGTTCGTGACCATGGCCGTTGCCTGAGAACTGGTCCTCACCGGTTCTCCTCGGTCCGCCCAACAGCTAAGTTCCCCTCTTTGAAAAATCATTATCCTGCAGCGAGATAACACCTGCCAGAGCACGTGGAGGGCTGAAAGCTCAAGCGAAGATCACCACGATCAAAACCAGAGGAAGCTCCGTGCCGTCTCCGATTCCAGCCTCCACAGTGCAGGGAATGATGCCACCAGGCCGGGAGCGATCTGACTTCACGCCCCATTAAGAAACTATGAGGCCGCCACGTAAAACAGGCATTATTTTGTACACCCAGAGTAAGATACGGTTAAAGACGTGAAATACGGTTAAAGACGTGAAATACGGTTAAGTCAAGGAAAAATCACTAATGCTTGTAACTAAGAGGTGGGAACGGGAGCCGACTTTTACCTAGTGCAGCCTGAGAAAAAAATGCCCCAGCAGATCACAGACTCGTGGATGAGAAGCCCATGTTTCACTGAAATTTGGGGAAAGCATTTTATCATTCTATACAACAAGGTCCAACAGGAAGGATTTGATCTCAGGAAAGAACTCTCTAGTTTCAAGCAGAATTCCAGGAAATAGGTAGAATCCAAAAAACTCAGAATCCGAAGCCTTGGGAAGTGAAAGTATGTGGATGCATGTTCACACTCATCGCAAGGCACAGCGTAGCTCTCACCAGGTCCAGGGCATTTAGAAACAAAGCTGCATGACAGGTGACAGGGCTGCCTAGAGTCCTGGTAGATTCACAATGTACGGACTAAAGGGGACGCTGGATGCCCCTGTCCACGCTGCTAGAAATATTATTTTCTTCTGTCCTTAACTCTCAGAAATTTCTGACTCCAAGAAGTGGTAACACAGAGCCGCTTTGCAGGAATTTCCTGAGGGCTGGATGCACCGTGATTCTGCTAATGCGGCTGCCAATGACAGATGCTCCCAGCAGCCCAGCTTCTCCCGACGACAGGTCACCGACTTCACTCTGTCCAGGCCACTTCCGGACATCCTTCTAGTGCTGTCCTTTATGGAAATATATTTGTGGTCTTTTGATTCTCCATTGACGCTTGTGTGGTTAAACATTATGAGAACATACAATGCATGTAATACGTGGTTGCTGATGAGATATCGGGAATGGGATGTTGATGCAGATAATGATACTTGAAGAAAACTTGATGAAAGAATTTTCACATTAAGAAGGTCTAACTTATCCGTCCAATTTGAAGAAAAACATGACATTTAAAAATCAGTGGAGCCACCACACACCCATCAAAATGGCTAAAATCCAAAAAGCTGATAATACGAATTGCTAGCAAAGATGTGGTAGAACAGGAACACTCATTCATTTCTGGAGAGAATGCGAAAATGGTACAGCCACGTAGAAAGACAGCCTGGCGTTCGTTACAAACTAAACACAGTATTACCACCCAGTCCAGCCATCGTGCACCGAAGTATTTACACAGCTAGTGTGAAAATGTCAATCTGAAAAGGCCGTATGGTTCCAATATAAGACATTCCGTAAAGATTAAGCCATCGCAATGGTAAAAGGGTCTGAGGTTATCGGCAGTTCAAGGAGAGAGGAAGGCATAGGTGACTCACAGGGGAATTTGGGAGAGATGACACTATTCTGTGTGTCATTGTCATGGTAGGTTCATGACATTACGGCTCTGTCAAAAACCCATAGAAGTGCACAGCACAAAGAGTGAACCTTAGTGTGTGCAAATTTAAAACTCGTTTGGGAGCTCAGAGAGTCTCAGGAAGGAATGCAGCTGTGAGGGAGAGCACGACCACATCGCAGGTGTGAGAACCATCCTGAGCAGGAGGGAGAGCGGGAACGGTGCTGGCTTCGCGCTGCAGAGGACAGGAAGCTCGGAGATCGAGGGGGAGTGACTGCGCCGAAGCTCTGCTCTCTACCTCGTTGGCTACGCTGTTACCATGAGGCTGGGTTAGGATTCTGACACCGCTATCCGTGTGTCCTGGAACGGAGCGGTTAAGGAAATGACGGTGGGTGGTGGGAGCCAGGTGTGTCACTGTTGGTGTTAGACTTCGCAGGTAAGTCACAGGAGGAGTGATCACGTGATGAAGCGTGATCACGTGGTAAAGGGTTAGAGTTGGAGACATGGTAAAATTCATCCTTAGCTTAGTATAGATGCATGGCTACATGTAGAAATATTTATACATATGTGTGTACGCGTGTTAGTGTGCACACGTGTATTCCCTTGATCTGTCAGCTAAGAAGAGAACGTAGCAGAGGGCGCGTCAAACACCCAGAGCCTCGTCTCTAACACCATTTGCCAGTGAAAGGAACACGGACTCCTGAGAAAATGGCCGATTCTAAGACCGAGCAGAAAACATCCCGGATGAGGCTGGAGCATCATATAGTGCCATATGGTAAGGAAGCGCTGAACACACACACACACACACACACACACACACACACACACACACGCACGCATGCTCTGTATTTGTCAAATACAGGTTCAACTGAAAGAATTCTCAATGCCCAAAGCCAGAACAATTTGAACAAAATTTGAACAAAAAATTTGAACAATTCGAACAAAAAAAAATATGTATAATGGTATTAATTCGCAGAATAAATATCTATGAGTCCATAGTGACATAAATAAAAAATTGATTAATAAATAAAGAGGAGAGAAGAGATAAACCTGTGCAATATAACTCAGAATAATTAATCTAGATACTGTGCCCTCGCAGAGGGGAAGCATGTCTCCACACCTGGGGGGTGAGCTACATTTAGTGACATCCTTCCAAAGAGTAGAGTATAGAAAGGGGAAAATAGGACCTTTTCCAGGGACAAGTCATGCGGGGAGCATGTGACCTCGACGCGACGAGGATGGCACCTCACTCTGAGCTGTTCCTCCTAGAAAGCCGTAACCCCGGGCAAACCATGAGAGAACATCGGGCGGTTCCATGCGGGGGAGATGTCACAAATTTCCTGAACAGGACTTTCCAAAACTCTCAAGATCATCAGAAACAAGAAAGTCTGAGAAGCTGTCACAGCCAAGAAGAGCCTAAGGAGACGTGACAACTAAATGGGATATGATATCCTGGATGGGATCTTGGGACGGATGACAGACACATGTATGAAGTACGGACTTCAGTTAACGATCGTTTGTCAGTATCGGCTCATTAATCGCAACGATGGTGCCACATCGACGTGAGGTGATGAGGGCCGGGGAAACTGAGCGTGAAGTGGAGGGCACTCTCTGTCCTCCGTTCTGAGCGTTTCTGCAAATTTAAGTTTTTCTAAAATAGAAAGTCTATTAAAAAATAATGAAGCACTCACAAAACGATGACCTCATTTCGTTGACACTTACAAGGTCATAGCAAAGTGATAGAAGCAAAACAAACGTTGTCAGATTTTGCTCAGGAGGCTGCACTTCGTAAGACAGGGAGCGAAGATGCCGAAGCTCAGTCAGCATTCCACGGAAGAGAACTTGCAATTGGGTAACTCATTCGACCCGATGCCGATCTCCCCAGAGGCAGGGGATGCAGAGGGAAGCCCCAAACATGTCAGGACGAGTGCTTACAAGAAATGTTTAAGAAAGGAGGAAACATGATTGAGTCTGGCCATAACCGTTCACTTCTGGGGTCCCGTATGGAAAGGAGACCACCTGTCATTTCTCTAAGCTCAGAACGCATTTGTCATTCCTTCACCCGTTTACTCTTATCCACTGTCACCTTTCACCAGTGACTAGCTGCTCTAATTTACCCTTCATGACCAAACTCAGCTCAAGCAACTGTTTTATTCATTAAAAAACCCTCATTTTAATATTACCTTGATTATAAATGGTATTTTGCAAACTCTTTTTGCATTAATTATATATGTTTAAATATAATTAAACAAATAATTTACATCTGAGTCTGTATAGTATCATGGCATACTGCAAACAAATGTGCAATCTAATGAGTTCGCTAAGTGCTAAATAGCTAGGTTATCTTAAACTATGCATCTTGTAGAGAAATCAGTACAGAATTGTTAAAAATACGTTCAGCATGTCAAAGTAGAAAGGTGGTCTTTTTCGTTACCCTGTGACACGTTGTTTTCGTCCACTTCTGGCTAAGCTGCTCACCCACGTGAGTGTTATGAGCCAGCATCTGTGGCAAGGAGCAATGTGAACGCAGACTATGATACACTCCGAGAAAGAAAGCCCACCGCACGCAGCGCAGACTTTAGGGTTTAGGACGGAGTCACTCTTCCTTCGCGGCCTCCTGGTCTCCCAACATTCTGCTCTTAAGACGTTTTTCCAGATGTTTGACCCTCATGGTCAAAAAGCCACAGGACTGGGTGCGAACAGCAGCAAATCCATCATCATGGAGAAAAGACACACGAGGCACAGGGCTTGATCAAATCCTGGAAACACAAGGAAAGCGCATGACTGTTTGGCTCAGAATCTCATAAAACTCACCCCCTCCATCGCCTCCTGTCCTAAGATTCACAGAGAGTTCTCTATGGTCAGTTGCCTAAGAAAGAAAAATAATAATCAGGCCTTATATATAGATAACATTTTATAAGACAGTTCCCCCAATCAGTGGTTGACAGCTGTAACATTATGGTGTCACATAAGGATGTCTGTAAAAGATCAGGGTTAAGGTAAATTCTCTCTGTGGGCAGAACTTTAAGCAAAATATACTGTCCCCTTTTTCTAGACAGAATCCGAGCATGAGAAGGGCTCTGCACTGGTTTACAAGCGGAGGCCACGGCGTCGGCTGGATGTGTCACACCAGGGCCGTACAGGGCTGGTCTACCGAAGAAAAAAGGGTGTGAGTTTGCAGAGATTAGTCACCTTGATTTCTAAAGAATTACCTCAAATGGGAGAGACATAAAAACTGACTTCCAGTCTGTTATATCGGACTTTGAATTTCTAAAGAAAAGGAGACTATTCCTGAAGAAAAAGTGCCTGAATGCAGTCAAATGACCTCAAATTTTGGAAGCTGAGAGAAAGCAATTTTCTAGGGGACCCCGAGAACTGGGTGCCAAGGTCAGGGCTCCAGGACCTAGTCTGCAAGAGCACCCCTTACTCTGTCCTGTACCCCACAATCTCCCCTGCATTAAGCAGAACTCTGAATGCTGAGAGGCCACTACCAAGTGACATTCCTCCCGAGGAAATGCAAGTCTGAGCAACCATCTTACAAGTAACTGAGACGGCACTATTTTTTTAAGTAGATTCATTCAAATATAGGAAGTGCCTTTTCTCCTTTCATTGGGAAAATTGTTCCTGAAGATAGAATAGCATGTGACATAACTATACCCCCAAAGACAGAACAGAAAATAAAGTTATGGGTAATGACAGAATTATACAGGCAACTTGTAGCAGTCAGCCTCTGGATGTCAAGTGCAATTTCGGAGTCTGTCTTGAGAAGGTCGGTGGCTTTGTCAGCAAAACCAAAGTCTCCTCCATCTCAGAAAAATACAGTCCTCTTTGGACGATAATCGGTATCAGCAGTTCTTGAGGTCTTGAAAATGGAACATTGAGGGCTGCAGGTGCAGATTTCTCAGTGCTTGGTTCCTCATAACCTGGGACCCACAAGAATTGCATGAATCACACCGGGAAGCTTAAGCAAGATCGCTAACTAAGGGCACATGCATGATCCGAGCCAGTCTGAGCTGCTTCTGTCTGACTGGCGTCTGTTTTGCAAGTCATAATTTAGGAGTATTGGCGACCAGAGGGAGCTCTGATGACACACAGATTCCTTTTGTTTATATTATTAGATCTCTAAAATAAACAAGGCGGATAGATTTACAGTGACGGATAGCAGGTGGCGCCTTTCAGCTGTACCTCATAACTCACAGGCCATCCTGTGCTGGCCAGCATGCCATCTTAGTGGTCCATGGTCATCTTTATTTTCTACACGCTTAATTACGTTTAAAATGTACTCCTTTCTTCGGTACTGGATGAAATCCTCAAAAGAACAACATTTTAAAACTATGAGAGATATTGAACACATCGCTCCGTTACTCAGAAAGGTGACATATCCTGGGAAGACCACGAAGCTGGGTGGCCATTGGCCTCCTAATTGATTAAGGTTCTAGTGACGCAGGTTTCCTAAGACGAAAAGCACCTCCATTTAAACTTTCATAGACATATCTCCCAAATAAAACAAACCTCCCTCAACCACTGATGTTTGAAGTTCTTACTTTTGAAAAAAATTAAATTAAAACGTTCAAAAAGCCATAAAGCATCAAATTTAATTTGATGGGATGTGTAGTGAAACCTGCTAGTTCGCTATGTGGATCATTCTTCCCTCACGGTCATCTGGTCTCCCAACTGGATGCTTTTCTGTTAGAGCAGCAGTTTTCAGGAGCCCGGAGCCCCAAGGCACGTGGCACGCCCTGCATCGGGCAAGGCCCCGCCCGCGAGGACATCACCCCCAACGCTGCTGCCTCCTCACCTGAACGGCAGGACACGTCACCTCATTTCCCAGTGAACGGTTTCCATCAAATCATCTCAACACTGACAACTCATCTCAACTCATCTCAAGCACTGACAAAAAAAATAACTGATCAACGTATATTTTTGCCCATTTAAAAATTATGCCAGAGGCCATCTTAGTTTCTTTAAGCTAAAAATTTCAGGAAAAAAACAAAAAACAAAAAAACTATTCTCAGCCTGTTTCTTTTTGCCAGTGTTCCTCAGATTGAGACAAAGTCATGTTCTAGTCTCCTTTGAAAATGCTCGTGTGTTGCTAAGAGCCGTCTCGTACAAAATGTTCCTCCTTTCCTGGTGACCGTGTGGTTTAGGCTGAAGTGGCCCAACCCAGGCGATACCTGCGCAGGGCCGGTGACTGGGGACAGGGGAGGGAGACACCTAAGCACGAGTTGCAGTTTAATTCTGTGCCGGGCGGGGTGCTGGCGAGGGAGGGGGCGGAAATGAAGCTCCCACTCGTGGACCCCTTGGCTGATCGCAGAAACTCAAATGAACATTCAATATAATATGCCTTTGACCAACCTGCTTACTTAACATAATTTTGAGTTTTTTCCTCTCCTTCCTCAAATCCAGGAAACAGTGACTAACGTAGGTTCTGGAGAATGGCGGGGGGTGGGAGGGGAGGGAGTTGACGCTGAAAATTGCCTGCTCAGCTGTGTCACCTGCTCAGCTGTGTCACCTGCTCAGCTGTGTCACCTGCTGCTCTCCCAACGCCTCGTGACCCGCAGGAGTCGCCTCGCTTCCTGCAGAGCTGAGCCGGTGTGTGACGGCACAGCCACCGCGTTAAGTGGAAAACAGAGAAAACACCAAAGAAGAGACAAGCACAACTGTATTCGACAAAGGTCGCGCAAAGCAGCGATGTATGTCATACGCTTCTTTCGTTTTAGAGTTTACGGAAAGCTAGACATTTTTAAGACTTCTAAGTTGTAGAATGAGTTCTAGGGACATTTCCAGCAAATAATGCTGGAAACTTAAAACTTTTTATATTACCGAAAACAGAGACGATCACTAAAACAGAACTAAAATAAAGATATAGATAACTTCATTATGTGTGTCAACGAAGAACGCTTAATTTTCTTCTTGGTTTGAACATATGTTTGTGCTTCCTCTCTCTCACACTGATCATTAAAAAAAAATAACTTATTTTATTTGTAATTGCCAAAACTTAGAAGCAGCCAAGATGTACTTCGCTAGGTGAATGGGGAAGCAAATTGTGGTATATTCAGACAAGTAAACAATATTCAGTAAAAAAAAAAAAAAGTGCTCTCAAGCCATGGAAAGACACGGAGAAACCTTAAACGTATACTGCTGAGTGAGGGAAGTCCGTCTGGGAAGCTTAAATACCGTTTGCTTTCAACTATATGACGTTGTGGAGAAAGCGAAACTATGGGTACGGCGGTTGCTGGGGAGTAAGGGTGAGGAGATGGGGGCGCGGGAGGGACAAAGGGGGAGCACAGAGGATTTTTAGGGCGTGAACCTGTGCCACGTGATGCTGTCACGGTAGACCCACGTCATCACGCGCTGTCCAAACCCGTACGACGCACAACACAAAGAATGACCCGCAGCATACGCTGTGGACTCCGATGAGTGACAGCGTATCGACTTTGGTTCATCAATTTTGGCAAACGTCCTGCCCTAATACCAGATGCAATAATGGGAAACCTGTGCTGGGGAGAAGGGTATGGGGGACTCTCTTTACTTTCTCGTCGATTGTCCTGTGAATATGAAACGATTCTAGGAAAAGGTCTACTAACTTTGTTTTAAGCTTCTAGAATTGGAGCTATGAGATCGAAGCACAAGCCCCGGGGGCAAACACGTCACCATACGAATGGAAACCAAGGCAAGAGATGACACCAAACGAACAGCCAAGAGAGGGGTCTCGAAGCCCTGTGGCCTGCAGCGTTTGAGCGTGAACAGCCACAGCCAGCACCCGTGGAAACGAGTGTGTCTGCGTCAGCAAAGACACGTCTGACGCACACGAGGTCTCCCAGGTGGATGGCCAAACTCCCGCGGAGGAAACTCAGCATCGGGCTGGACGCTGAGTCATCGGGTCAGAGAGAAGCCAGTGAAACCCACGTCGATGTGGTCAGGGCAATGTGCGAGGCCCCCTGAGGCTGTTGAGATCACGGGACACCGGTCACCTTTCGATAAGACAACTGGTACCTATTAGGATTTAAAGCCAATGATGTTTAAGTGCTGTCTCTATCCACAGCGATTGCGTGGCTGCGGTTGAGCTCGGAAGGCACCAAGACCCTTCCGGGGACACTAGGTGAAGACCGAGGGCAGCAAGGGAGAGCTGGGCATCAGAAACGCAGGGCGGGGTGCCGCAGATAAGCGTGAGGACTGTGAAATAAGTCACTTTGCCGTATGTCGGACAAAGGGGAAGTGAGTGGGAAGGTGCGTGCCAGCAGGGAGGTTACGCAGGAACTCGGGAGCCCATGGCAGACATCGACGAGGCCTGGGAGTCCCACTGCGTCTGGAAAATGGGAGCAATTTAGCAATTTGGAGAACTGTCCCTGAACAGGGAAGACAAAACGTGTCTCAGATGTCCAGCCACCACGGCAAGGTACAAGACTGGGCGCGAACGACTGTTACGCCGTTATTCTAAGATAGCGTGTTTATCGAAAAAAGTAACAGTTAAATAGGGAAATAAAAAAAAGGACAAGAAAACAGATAAGCTATTAATCCCTGACCCAAGCGGGTGCTGTTTCTCATTGGATGGTCGGTTAGCCACGCTCTATTTACCCAAAAACTCAATTTTCAGCGTTTCCAATTTCATGTTGGCAAAGAGCTGTGACGAAGCCCATGAATTTAAATTGTAAGAATCACCTCAGATTGGAAAATTGTCCGTGAAATAGATAGTTCTTCCCTTTGTTTATAGTGCTTTTCTGTGGACTGCGGAGCTATGTAACATATTAAACAAATTAAACACAAACTTGGCAATGTAAGACAACACGATTTTCTTATCTCATGCTTCTTGTGGTCAGAAGTCGACCCAGGTCTCGCCGAGCTCAAATCAAGGTGGCGGCTGGCTGCGATGCTTCCTGCAGGCTCCAAGGAAGACTGTTACCTGAGCAGTTTGCAGAATTCGATTCTGGGCCATAGGACCGAGAACCCATTTCCTCACTGGCTGTCAACCGAAGGCTGTTCCCAGCTCCCAGGGGCCACCTGCAATCCTTGGCTCACAGCCCCCTCCCTCCACCTTCCTGGCCAGCCATGGTGGGTGGAGTCCCTCCTGTGTTTTAAAATGTTCCTGCAACTCCTTCCGCTGGAACATCCCTCTGAGGAATCTTGCGTCTCCCTCTCTCATTTCTAAGGACACATATGTTTGCATTGAGCCCACCCAGAGATCCCGGAATAATCTCCCTATTTTAAGATCTGTCACCTTAATTTCATCTACAAGTTCCTCTGTGACATAACACGTTCCTGGTGTTCAGGCACGTGTTATGTTGCGGGTGTGCACGTTGCGGGTGGGTGTGCATGATCCATCTGGCCCCACCTTCAAGTGAAAGCATCTTCGGTGTGGTCCATGTATGTCAAAATTCACACCCTCGATAGGAAGAGCCAGGTGCACCATGAAGGAAAAGCCTTTGGTTCGTGCGGTCCTCAACGAGTCTTCACACCCAACTATGATTGATTAAGAGCAATACCAGTGACCCGAGAGTGTCTGGGAAAAGATGAATCACTCATGTTCCAAAATGAATTGCGAGTCTAGGGGCGTAGAGAGAGTAAGGATAAATCAGAGCTTGCTTACGTGCTTGGGGCTTGAACGTTTATATGACCTAAACGAGCCAAGACCTCAGCTTCTTACCTATGAAGAAGCTAACGGCTTTCTCATTTCACGAGAGAAGGTGATGGGAATTAGGGGTTAAAAGTGAAGCCAGGAAAACCCTAAGACCCATTTGAAAAGGAATCAAAAGCCTTCAATAAGGAAGGTCAACCCCCCACCCCCAACAAAAAACAAAGTTAGGGGGCTCAGGAGAGACCTGGAAATATAAATTTCTAATAAGACAAGGGTACGTAGGTGCCACTCTTAAAAAAAGTGAGTTCAAAATCTCTGCCCCCAGCGAAGAGTCTTTTGAGCTGTGTGATTGTGGTTAGGGGGGGCGGCCAGCCCCACGTCCCACGTCACGTTTTTCTCTTCCTTTCTACCTGCCCACATCAGAGGACAGGCACAGGCTTCCTCTCTTGGGAAGAACACCTTTCCCACCACACGCACTGGAGTCTCCTCCAGACAGAGAAGGTCAAGGAGCACATCGCTTCTGGTCAATCTAGATTCTGTGCAGCTGTCACTGTGGAGAGATGCATCAGCAAGAGTTAGAGCACTTTGTCTTTGCGAATGTGGCTGCTACAGTTTGTTTGTTTTGTGTTATTTTTTTATCACAAGGAACTTACCTTATAGGAGCTGCTAGGCCAATTGGGGAGGGAAAACCAGCTACGGCGAACTGCTCATGTGAGAGACAGTTAGACTGCATGTTGCAGATGTAAGTGCTATGTCGTTCAGCCGTGAGGTTAGAAACGCGGCTTAGACATCGTTGGGTGTACAGAAGGCTTTTGAAGGGAAGGGTGAAGCAAATGTGAGTTTGGCCAGAAAGATGAGTAGTGTTGAGTTTAAGGAAGAACGAGTTTCTAAGAGAAAAAACGCTGGAGGTGCTGAGGGCAGCTCCTGGCTTTGCCACAGGACCGTGTGCATCCAGGGGACAGACAGCAGCGTCTCTGCACTCGCTGACGACACGAGCAAGTGGGGTCACCTCTGAGTTAACAGCTCCTGCCTTTGAGTCATGGATTAGTTTCCTGTCGCTGCTATAATAAATCACCACGAACTTAGTGACTTAAAGCCACACACATTTATCATCTTACGGTTATGGAAGCTGGAAGTCTAAAATGAGTCTCAAGGCAGAGCTGGCTCTTTCTGCAGTCTCCGGGGGAGAATCTAATCCTTGCCTCTCCCAGCTTCTCGTGGCCACCCGCATTTCTGGGCTTCCATCTAGCCTTCCCTGTCCATCACCAGCACCTCCCTCCACCGACCCTCTTGCCTCGCATGTATAAGGAGTGTCGTGATGACCTTTGTGGCCCGCTCAGACAATCTAGAACAATCTCAAGCAGTTGGGCGGGGGAGGGGAGCATGGGCGGAGGAAATTTTCAGAGGACCCCAAAGACAAGCCTTGCGAGCTAGACATGCTAAAATAAGAAACCAGCCAGGCGCGATTGAGAGAATTTTAAATAGGCTCCCGGCATCAGAAAAGATGGCTTTAAGAGCAAACGAATGTGAAGCTGTCACTTGCAGGTTGGCTTGCCAAGAGGGACAGAGTCAGAGAAGCTGGCTGGGACACTTAGACCCTGTCGCAAAGACCAGGCATGCGAGTCTGCCTCCAAACAGACAACAGTCGTGCTGGGGGTGAGGTGGGGGGCGGTGAATGTGTTCATTGTCCTTAAAGCTGCAGCAGCTGCCAGGTGGACCTCGGGACTGCAGGGCGGTGGCGTCTCAGGCACGGCCCTGAGAGATCAGCTCACAGGCGTGGGGGCGACGCGCCGTATTCTCGTTCTACCAGGGCACATTTGTCATACGCGTCTAGCTTATAAGTTTTAGTTTTAGCTTTTGAAAGAGTATAAACATAGCACACCTGAGAACAGGGACAAGGCAAGCCCTGGCTCGTCTGTTTTCCATTTCCGTCAAATGGGGACGCTCTTGACCCAGTGACCGTGAAGATCACATAAGAAGGCACAGAGAATCATGCCTAGAAATGCTATACCTACAAGTCCATTCGAGTGAGACCCGTCATAAAGGGAACTGGCCGAGATGAACGCAGACTCCCCCACGGCCAGCCCCCCGCCCCCATCTCTGTGACACCGACGTTCACACGTTTTGATCACTGGATGAGATTTTTTTTTTTTCCTTAAGAAAGCTGTGACAATAATTAGATAAGCTACGAAGAAAGTTAAACTTACCTAATAATAAAAATCAGAAAATTTGTTGTAAAGTCTACGCAACCAAGCGAGAGTCCTCTGAAACGCAGCGTCTGCATGTACACTGGCAGCGAAGCACCCTCTGTTCCTCTTCTCCCTTGGATGACACCCATTCCCAGCCCAGTGCACTTGGGAACCGACTCAGACTCACTGTGGGGCCACGTGGTAGGTATGCAGGGCCATCGGAGCTCTCCGCGTCGAATGCTTTAAAAATAAATGTCATCGTAATGGGTACCTACATGTGCCGTCCATTACACATTCAGATGAAAACCAGACAGGGGGATTAAATGCTCATGTGGAACTAAACAGGCAGAAGCACAGAAAATAATTTTTACTTACTCTCTTGGACATAAACATGACAAATTCAACTTAGTTTCTCAGCAACACAAATCACTTCGCCAGACATTTCTTTCATTTAGTTTTTTAATAAACATATCCATGTTTATTATCTTTTCTCTAGAATTTTCTTACTCTTAAGGTTTTAAATTTTTTTTAAATACAATAAGTTTTCGAAAGTTATTAGGAGTGCTGTTTGGGGGAAAGTTGGCATAGAAATTCTGATCTGAGTCATTGTGTTCTTGACTTTCACTCTAAATGGAATAGTTGAGCTCAGCCAGATAAATCACAAAATGGAGACATCATCTCTTTTTGCTTGAGGTGAGTAAAACCGATTTATAATTGTCCCAGGCTACAACACGACCACCTCCACAGACGCCTGAGAAGGGCGTTCGCGTCGAGAGCCTCATTCTCTCCGTCGGTGACAAGAGTCTGGGGTCCCAGGCTCCGTAGGAAATGCATTGTCTGGTGCCTTGACGACTGAAACCCTTTGAAAACTGATTTTTTTTTTTTTTTTTTACCTACTGTCCTGATTTGACGTGACTCAGAACCCCCAAGGCTTGTGGGAAGAGCAGAGGCTCTCAGAATGAGTCCAGTCTGGAACAAAATGAAAGAAACAGTAAGAACGAAGCTCATCTGGCTGGAACGAACTTTGCTCCGTCGACCCTCGCTCGATGCAAAGCGTCTGACAGCAAGTGCGTCTCCCTCAGGAGACCGAGCTCTCCTGCCTTTCTTTTCCACACGAGAGCGTTGTTCAGAAGGGAAAGCAAAAAAGCAAAATATTCCCCTTAAACACAACAAAAACACTATTTTTTTAAATACCCAGAATAAGGTTTGTTTTCTTCTTTCTTCCAAAGAATGAAAGCCCCTCGGAGCTGTTTCACTCCCGAATTTCCATCCCAGGGGAGCCCGTGAGCTGCAGTGCCCGCCCCCGAGTGGGTGGCCGATGGAGCCGGCGCCTGATGGCTCCTTGTTTGGTACCTGACCTCAGGCTTCTCAAGCAGTATTTTCACAATGCCCAGGCCACAGACCTACGTCGCCGGGCCTGGGCGGGAGGGACGATGGCACGCAGAGGGGCAAATCCCGACTGCGGCCAGCTCTGCCGGCTGGAGCAGAGGATGGGGTTTTCTAAGCCCTGTTTTCTGTTTTTAAATCAGATCACAACATTGCGGCGTCACGGGTTCGCCTCTGCCTCTTAACCATAGTTTTACTTTTATTTTAAAATACAGTCTCTATCATTTACTCTAAAATATTCTAATCACATTTTCACTCTCAAATTGGTCTTTGAAGAAATAAAATAAAATAAAATAATTAAAACAAATATATATATATAGTTGCGCATGTGTACGTAACGTTTTCAGGAATATAGATCTATATAGAGAGATATAAATCTATATCTCTCTATATAGATATCTATATCTCTCTGATGGAACATGCATGTTTACCTCTTAAACGATAGTAAAGGGTTAAAATGCACAAACTACAGAAAAAAAGAGAATGGAAATGGAGGTGACAGCCGCATTGTTTTGGAAGCCGAGAAGCAGGTGGATGGACGAGACCGCCTCGGCAACCCAGAAATGGTGAAGGCTAAGCTGGTGCCGGGGGTCTCCAAGCCAGCCGGCCTGTGCCGGGGACCCCGGAGGGGCTGAGGGGTTGGGGATCTGTAGGCCGTCAGGCCAGGGGAGAAAAAGGACACTAGTTCGTGGGACTGCGAAGCAGTGAGGCCCCCGCTGCCAACCTTGGACCACAGCTGGACGCCCTCTTCTGCCTCCTGCTCGGCACTCCCCTGGGGCTTCTTGCGCGGATAATCTGATACCCCGGTGCTTTTACTGTGATGAGATGTATTCCTTAAAATGTGGTTCCCCGGGCAAAGGGTGTGCGCAGGTGACATTTCCGGGATGTATTTCAAACACCTGGAGCACCCTCCTCTCCACAGCAAGGCTGCTTGTCTTGTTCCTCTCCGTGATCAGACAGGAAGTAAAGGCTCCTGATGTGTTTTGCTAACCCTCTGGGTGGGAAGTATCGCGTTACTGTTAAACCTGCATTTTCGCCTGCCAGTGGCACTGAGATTTCTGGCTATTCGCATTTCCTCTGCTCTGAATTGCTTGTCCGTGCCCACTGCCATTTCTCGCTGAGCCGTCGGTCTCTTTTCTTATAGATTTGTAAGCTCGCTGCTGCCGCCCATTGATCTACATCATCTCTCCTGGCTGAGAGTCACAGCATCCGGGAGAGCTGAGGTGGGACAGGGAGGGGCGGGCGAGAGCAGGGCCCAGGGAGGTGAGAGGTCAGGTTCAGATCCGAAGGGAACGTCCCCTGGCGTTTTGAGCGCGAGTGACGTTATCTAACTCCCCTTTGAAGAGAACCGTTCCGTTGCTGCTCAGAGAGGGGACAGAGAGGCCGCGGCAGAAACAGGAGACCCCTCGGAGAGCAGATCGATGTCCTCCCGAACCCTCGTGCTGACGTTTTGTTTTTTCTTTGCAAATCCGTGTGCAGTTAAGTCCACGTGGTCCCACCCTTTGTGGAGTGATCGTGAGCAGAAGTTCTCCATCCACCTCTACCTCGATAGACCCTCGCGCTGATGGCGTTTTGTTTTTAATTCGCAAATCTGTGTGCAGTTAAGTCCACGTGGTCCCACCCCTTTGTGGAGTGACCGTGAGCAGAAGTTCTCCATCCACCTCTACCTCGATTCTATCTCATCAAGATCTTCCCGGCCCCCAACAGAACGACCCTCGCCAGGGCCACCAATGATCTCTGCTCTGCTAAACCCACCCACTGATGCTCACCTGGCCTTATGCCCACCCAGCCATGCTTCCCTCCCTTAGACCCATCCACTCTTGCTTGCTCGCCTCCCACCCACCCGTCCATGGTCCATGCTGACCTTGCCTAGCTTAACCCTCGGCTGCGTTTGACACACTAGATCACCCCTCTGCTGGATTCCAGGACCGCCACTGCAGAGGCGAAGGACCCTGAATTATTTTACCACTATGCAAAAAATACCGATCCTTGATATTCTCTCCTCGTTTGGTACCTGACCTCAGGCTTCTCAAGCAGTGTTTAACCAAAGGTAGAAACTAAAATTCTCATCGGGATAGGAAGGCGCTGGTCTGCTTTCACCTGGAATATCACGATGGCTCATTTTCGTTATGACCGCCAACCCCAAACCAAGGGGTCTTCCTATAAAAGCGAGAATCAGCTTTGATGTGGCATCGGGGACACTGGTTGAGGTCAGTGTCCTTAATGAGGAATGGCAGCAAGAGTTTCTGCTTTATTTTTAAGGGACATTCAGGATGGAGTGATAACTTCTGGGACCACGTAGAGTACTTGATGTCTTAGAGCTAGGGGCACAGACTCTTGGAGTTACGGCACGCTCACATTCACACATGAGCGTGGGTAAGTACCTGCCGTCCTGGTTTTGATAGGTGAATCTTTGCTTTATGATCGAGATAATCCCATGCGAACACGTGTGTGTGAGTGTGTGTGTGTCTGTATGTATGTAAGCTCTAAAAAGTCTATTTAGTAGAGATCTATCTTCACTTTGGGAGCCATAATAGAAGTCTGTTATTTGACTTTGGAAAAGCAAAGACGACTTTAGAGGGGACACTCAAAGCCACAGGCTGGCTCGCCAATACAATCTGACGGTGCTCTGTGAGGCTCGTGTGGCTCATCTTCATGTTCTGAGGACTGGCATTTTACTGAAAGACTTGTGGGGATTTGCAACCCCAGGCACGGAGGGTAGGGAAGGCTTGTCTGACTGGATCCATCCCTATGTGCTCCTGGAGTTGGTCCGGATTCCACTGAACCCCAGCGCTCCAGATGCTCATTCTTGTTGTATGTACGTCTGACATTAAACAAAGATTCATAAAACCACATTTGATGTGGATACATATTGCTCATGATTTCTTTGCTCCAAATGATGATGTTTGTTTCTAAACTAATTTGTGGAGGGGTGGAATGTAGAGTTGACTTTAAGGATAAGTAGATACCATAATCGTTAAGAGTGTGAACCATTAACTCTAAAATGCCATGAGACAGTGTGTCGCCCCTTCGCTGTACCTTAATGCCTACCGGCCCCTGGCAAACCATGGGCACTGCGCCAATTAAATTCCAGAGAACGAGCGAACAGTGTGACCGTCGCCTGGGCTCTGTCTGCATCTATGTCCGTTTCCTCCTCGTCTGTGTTTCTCTGCCCATCGACACGTCCCTCCTCCCTGAAATTGTCTGTCTTCTTCTTTATGTAACTGAACTGGATGCTAATGTGCTGAATTCCCTGAGCTGAAAATTGCTATTCCTTACTACTATTTTGAAAACCAGATAAGTAGGATTATTCTATTTCTCTCTTAAACAGCAAACAGAACTAAATTACTTTTTTATTTACATGATGAAGAAAATGTTTGTGTGGTTATGTGGTGGTGATGGTTGTGGTGGTGGTGGTGGTGGTGGTGGTGGTGGTGGTGGTGGTGGTGTGTGTGTGTGTGTGTGTGTGTAAGACTCTCAGCCAACAAAAGCCTGGTCTGTATAGAATGTCTACAGCGCCGATTAAACGCTTTCCAATAATATGAGAGTCTCGATTATGTTTAAGAGTCTCTCTGTCCTGAGAACCAGGCAGCTTCATTGTGTTAATGTCACCAGCAGCGTTTTTTTTCTGGCCCATAGTGGACCATCTTTTAATATGTGGTGAACTAAACAAAAATTTTGCTTCGATTTTTTTTTTTGAGTTAAACTATAAAGCTTTATTTTAAAAATTCACTTCACAGTGAACTAGAGTTAGAAACAAAAAGAAAGTATTCAGCCTTTAAAACTAGTAGAGAGCTGCTCAGAGTTTAAGAATAAAAATTTTCCTCAAGAAGCAGTTATATTGCATTTAGATGCGAAATGCAAATCGATTAGATACAACTTATATTTCCAATGCATTTTCTCACAAGAGAAGGGGTTAAAAACAAGAAATTACACAGAAGTTTCCCACATCTCTAAAAATGGTAGACGCTGACAACGCTACCACCAATCAGAAAAAAGTTCCAATTGCTGTTTCCTGATATTTTCCTATAGCTGCACTATTAGAGTGTCTATTTAGAGTTGATAAAATCGTTTTCTCCTAGAGTTTTTACTTTATTATTTTTTTTATTTTTGCTAGAAGAAATAGCTGCTAGCTAATGGATCATGGTGGTCACTGTGCGCTTGACAAATCTATGTGTATTCATTCACCAGGAGTAGATTCACCGGCCCGCTCCACGTTAATGAAATTAACATGGACGTCAGGGAGGAAGAAAAAAAAAAACTGTTGGTGCATAACTTTTAGGAGCAGAAGAGAATCTAAGAGCAATTTGATTTGGAGAAACAAACCGTAATGAGGCTCAAACAACCTAATTTATCCCTAAAGTAGATAAAGTAATTTTAAGGTTGGTGTATTTGCAATCAGCCAAGTGTTGGAGATGTTGTTTTCTAATTTTCAATGTGAAAGCCACTTGATTTGATTATGCTTTTCAGATGCCCAGAAACCAGGGAAAACCTTGGTTTCGATCCAGGGCAGAGCTGAGTTTGCTGAAAGCTGGCTGACATCTCTCGGTTGCCAGACTAAAAACATTGTTTGGAAGACAGATTTTCAGAAATGTCCATTTATCTTCGTGGCCTTCACATTAATCACCGGAAGATGCTACAGCAGGAAGATGCTACAGCAGGAAGGCCTCTAAATCCTGCCTCCCACGCAGGGGCTACAGCTCTGCATGCCGGCAGCTGCTGCACCTCTTCCCATTATCAGCGATGCTGGGGCCTGGAGAAGGTTTAATACCTTGGGGTACCCGTGGTGTTTAGTCTGCAGACTCAGTAGCCAGGGGCATTGTCAAGTCTACAAGGCATCACACAGAGGCAAGACGGAGGACCGGCTTGCCGTGTGCTGTCTACTTCCTTCTCAAGGGCTGCCACGAATACATGCGTCTGCCAAACGACGGGAAAATGGATGTCTTTCGGTACCCAGGCTCTCTGATCAAATGGAAGATTTATATCTTCAAGGAAAACTCCATTTTCAAATGGAGAAATTTCTGGAAGATCTTGCTTATCTAAAATACTCTGAGATTTTTTCCTTATGTGTATTTTCAATAGCATCGGCATAAGTTTAAAGGAATACTATAAGACATTTCTAAAAATTAACTATAGAGCTTGATTAGTTGTCACAAAAATAAAGAACTCTTTCTGACCATGATCTGGTAAAGAGCAGAATCTATAAGCATCCTGAAAGAACTCCTGAAGTCATTTCTTAGTCGCCACCTACCCGGTCCTGACAGAGCATCACTGTCCTGACACCTACCACCGTGAGTTAGCTTTGCCTGTTTCGACATTTCTATAAATAAAATAATCTAGTATGTAGTCTTTGCTCAATGTGACTTCTTTGCTCATGATTATATTTGTGAATTGTACCCACATTGCTGCACATAGCAATTTATTAATTTTCATTATTATGAACACAACTCAATTTACTTGTCCACTGTTGATGGACATTGAGATTTTGCTCTGTTTGGGGCTAATACAAATAACGTTTTTATGAACATTGCATCAGGTCTTTTGGTGGCATACGTGAGCGTAACAAATGTCTCCAAAATAATCCGCCTTTGTTATCTCTCATGATGACGGGCAGAGGTTTCAGAAAGGCTGAATTGGGCGGGTTTTGCTTGTGGTTTTTGCCTGTGGTTGCAGTCAGATGACACTGGGGAACTAAGCCATCTGAAGTCACGGCTCACTCACGGGGCTGGCGAGTGGACTGTTGGCTGGGGACTCGGCTCCTGTCCTCACGGGCCTCTCCATGAGGCTGCTTGAGCATCCTCGTAACTGGCTTTCCCCAGAGGAGTGGTCCAGGAGAGCGAGGACTTCCCTAGGCGTGTCCCTACTTCTCTTTGGCCCCTTGGCCTTAAGTTACTTGTGTCTGCCTCCTGGTGGGCTTGATAAGTGTTCGCTGAGTGCCAGACCCTGAGCGCGGAAAAGGCACAGAAGCATTCGAGTCTCTCGCCGTGGTCATTCTTCCGCGATGCACATGTGTTTTTCCTTATTTTGAAGGCATTTAGGTGATGAGCAGCTCACTTCAATCCGGACTTGAATTACTCTTATTCCCAACTGGGTTCTCGTTTTTGGTTCTGGGTCTCCTCCTGAGGTTCCGGAGGGGTTGTGAGGGCCTCTTCTGAAGGTCTCGAACTCCAATCTTCGTTGCCTTTCCCATGTCTCTCTAGTTAGATCCACTTCGATATCAACCAATGTCTGAAGGGGACAGAAAATTCTGTTCACCTTCATGCATTTTCTTTTCATCCATAATTTTGGCCCCTTCGGTCCTGGTGCCTAGTAACTCAAAACACCCAGCTCTGCATCAGCGGCTCAGCTGCCCAGACTCTTGCTTGCTGCTCTTTGCTGAGATCTTTAGTCTCGGGGTCCTGCAATGCTTATGAATTAAAAGGACCTTAGAGATGACAGTGTCACAGAATGCTGGCCTCCGCTCACAGACTTCTTCTCAGACTCTGAATTATAATATCTGGCCTCCTAACAAGTTCTCTTATGCACATTAGCACCTTTGAGGGATTTTTCCTCAGGATTTTCTTGTCGTTTTCAGTAGGTGGGTTGATCTGAAAGAGAATGTTACGTCATCATCAGAAACAGAACCTGTGTGGGTTTTTAAACCAGAAGTGAATTTGGGATGCTGGAAGATTTAAAATGAAGAATGATAAATGTAGTAGACAGAATAATTTTTCCCACATTTTAGCCACATCCTATCCCCAACAGCCTGTGATATTATATGACAATCAGGAATTAAAGTAACAGATAAAATTTAGGTTGCTAATTGGCTGATCTTAAGCCCGGAACATTAACCTGAATTAACCAACTGATACCAGCAGGGTCATTATAAGTAGCAGACAGGAAGGGAGGAGAAGTCAGAGTCACAGGGAGATCTGAAGAAGCTAAAGCTGGCTTTACAGATGGAGAGAGAAGACCCTGAGCCGAGGCCTTCAGGTAGCTTCTAGGCACTATAAGCAAAGGGGCCGAGTCTCCCCTAAGCTCCAGAAGGAACACAGCCCTTCCGACACCTTGGTTTTGGCCCATGCAAGTTCTCAACTCCAGAACTATAAGACAAGAAATTTATGCAGCTTTCGACCACAGATATCGTGCAATGTATTTACAGCAGCAACAGGAAGCTAACGCAGGCGCGTCCCATGATGTGTGATTATTGTAGCTTTTTAAATTTTCCCAAGAACACTGTGATTCAGCTCTTATTCCAGAGGGACGTCCCCGGCACAGATTCCCAGGCTGGGCAGGTAAAATGAATGAAAGGATCAACAGAGACATTATGTTTTTATTAAAATTTCACAGAGGTATAACGTCAGAGCAATCCCATGCTAAGTCGGCTGGCCGGAAGGAGGCGGGAAGGAAGGGTATATTCTCTTGGTTCAGACGCCGCCTCCTCTCGGCCACCCTCTCATGCGTGGCGGCCCAGCACCGACTCGCGTACGGCATTTTATGACACCGAATACTAATTGCCCGATTTTCCAAATCCCCTCTAGTCTTTACGTTTCTTAAAAGCAGGTACTGTGTCTCCTTCAGGGCTGTGCTTTGACAGCACCGAGAACTGCAGAATGGGCAATCAATAAATATTGGTTTAAGTGAATGTAATTAAGAGCAATGGAATAGATTGAGAACTTGAAGACCTCGTGGGAAAAATTGGAAGGGAAACTTAATAGCGTTTTGTGTTCACCACAATAAATAATACAGACATGAGCTAAATAAAAATAATATTGGTTACAGTCCAGTTTAAAAGAGCAAGTTCTATTTATTGTTATTATTCTTTCTTTATTTTAATAAAATGTTCTGCAAACACTATGCCACTTGCCGTGTCTTTCTTCCAACACCAGTGAAAATCAGATCTAGGAACCATGCAAGGGGGAAGGGCCTGCAGCCTAACAAGACGGAATGCTCGGGAGAACATGGCAGTGAGGGAACCCTGCGTCCCCCACGCACCATGCCAGCAATGTCTCCTATGAGGTGGAGATTAACGCTTGCGAGGTTAACCGTGGCTCTGTGAAAGCGAGTGAGTGCCTGGGAATACCTGGTGAGGTGACAAGTTTGGAAGAAGCGACAAGTGCACCGTGGAAGATCAGGCATTGGAGACGATGGGGGTGGGATGGGGAAGGCCATGCAGAGACCGTCCGGCTCAATTCATCTCAGACACCTGTACGATGAACCGCCATACGGTGACCTTTTCAGGACAATAAAGATAACAATAACCAAAACAAAACAAAACATTCAAAATGAGCCCAAAGATTCCTGGGTATATGTGAATGTAAGAAACAAAAAGACAGGTCCCTAGGACAGAAAGCAAGAAGCAAGTAACAAAGTTCTTAGGCCAGACTTAAAAGAAAAGGAATATTGTAAGAGAGTCTTTTTGCAATAAAACATTAGATGTTAAATTCCAGCTAATAAAGCAGAAAGATTCAATGAGATACTTCTGAGGAAGTATCTCTGAATAAGCAGAAGGCCTCTGATGTCAAAACGGGCATGGGCGCTAGGGACAGCTGGCGCCCCCTAGCTTCCGGGAGGGCAGTGTCTGTGCTGGCCGAGCTTTCTCGTGACCGCTCCACCAGCGTGAGACCAAATAATTGCATCGGGAGATAGATCTGAAAATATTTGGCTTTCTTCGATGGCTATTCATTTTGAAATTAATGTGTGGTAAATGAAAGTGATTTGTATTAATGCATGTTCTGCCTATGATTAAGTTTTGTCAGCTCTTTCTGGAATTAAATGTTCTTAGCTAATTTGCCATTGTAGCATGAGAATTTTAATAGGCGATTCCAAACCCTAGTGATGGGAAACCAGATCTATTTTAATAGTCAACCGTTTTTTGTTTTTTTTTTTTCCTGGGGAAATTTAGCTTGGTGTTATTTGCATAGCCGAAAGCAGGGACACGAAGCCCTGTCCCCTGGTCCCCTCTTTCTCCTGTCCCCTTTTTCTATATTGTGTAGACTCTCAGGCACTAGGCCTGATCCTGGAAGAGACAGCCCCCCAACACAAACGTTTTTCTTTTCAATATGCAATGTTTATTGACAACTGACAATTCTGCAGGCATGTTCTTGGTCACTTAAAAAATTATCTGTGTGCATGGCGCACGAACGGAAACCCTGCGACGTTAATGCCTTTCTCCCACCGTGAGAATCTTACTATTAATTCTGACTTAGTGGCTGATCAGAGACAGCACCTAAATTTAACTTCGTACTCCATTCGAGGAGCATCCATTAAACAAATGTTTCGCCGCATTGCGGAGGTCAGGCCACGTCTGTCCATGCGGATCTCACTTTAGGACGGTGGCAGCGGTGCCGCGCTTACGAGCCGCGTTTGTCGTTGGACAGCGAGCTTCACCGAGGAGCGGCCACACTTCGGACACAGCGCGGCGGCCGCGCGGGGGCACGCGGCGCAGGGCAGGGCCGGAGGCGCTCGGCCGCTGGGCTGGGTCCGGGCCGAGCTCGTTGCTAGGAAACGTGCCTTACGCAGTGGCGGCCGGCGCTGCGATTATGCTGCATAGCAGGTGTCTGGCCGCACCTGTTGCTAAAAAACTTGCTTTACAACAGGGGCCGTCACACTCTCTACACTGCAGATGTCAGGCTCGTCGTTAGGGGACCGGCTCTGTGGCGGCGCAGTGGCGGCCGGTGTCCTGCACGTGGCAGACGTCAGGTTGCGTCTGGTTGCATGACACTTGCTTTCGAGCAGCTCAGTGGCTGCTGCGTTTTTTCCAGCCTCTGCTGTAATGCTGGGTCACGTCCAGGAGAAATGCATCACGACACTGCAGCGTCTGCCACACTTTGGCAGCGGTGTCACCGTCGGGCGCGGACATTGGCCTTTGCCGCACGCATTGCCGACATCAGGCCTTGTGCGTTGCTAGGAAACTTGCTTTACGGCGGCGGCCGCGGCTGCCTCGCTTGTTAAGCATTGCGGCTGTCTGGCCATCTGTCACTGGGGCACTTGCTTTGCGGCAGCAGCTGCTGCACTCCGTGCATTGCTGATGTCAGGCAGTGACAGTTGTTAGGGAACCCGGTTTTTTGGCAGCGTCTGTGGCAATTTTGCCACATTGCAAAATGTCGAGCTGCGTCTCTTTTTAGGGAATTTTCTTTACAACAGCGGCAGCGGCTGCCACACTTTTGGCCCCCAGGATCTAGCCCCCAGGTCTCCTAACGGAAACTTAAGTGGAGTCCTTGACCTGTGGCACCAAGCCTGTCCCCTTTGATCAGAAGTAGAGTGAAGTCCTCGGGCCATGGCATGACATATGCCCACTGGTAATAGGAAGCAGAGTGAAGATTTTAACACAGGGCACCAAGTCTGTTTCATCCTAACAGGACCTGGAGTGGAGGCCTCGGTCTACGGATGTCATGCATTTCTGCTACTAGAGAACTGGCTTCGTGGCAGCAGCTGCCACGTTCTGCCACGTGGCTGATATCAGGCCACCTCCGGGGTGGGGAACTCGCTTTACCTTAGCGACTGCTGCTTCTTTGCATTGAAATTTAATCTAGATTTTAACAAGTACTTCTAAGAATGCTATTTACAATAGTTATTAAATCGGGACCTTTTAGAAATATTTATACATTTTTTAATTGCATGGTAAAAGCATTATACGTTAACATACATATTTCTGTCAAAATTGTTTTATTTTCCAAAATAACAAAATATCGGTCAGAAGGCGGAATTGTTTTGCATTTTTGCAACTTTCTCTACCATCCAGCTTCACAGAAGACAACTCGATTCTCAAGCTGTATCTGCATTTAATCTGTCGAGGTAGCTGCCATGCATTTCCACGGCACCCTTGTAAAAGAGTGTCTTAAAAGTAAATAACGTCTTCCTGTTATAATGGAAATGGTTTTGACCTTGCAGATCTCTCTAAGTTTCCAGGGTGGATTCTCAGGCCACAGCTTGAAAACAAATAATTTCCTATTGCTACCATGTCGTAGGCACTATGTATGGGGAATTAAAGAGAATTAAAGAGAGACATCAAAAGTCTCAAAAGCAGTGAAAAAAAATTGCTGTAAGATTTCATTTTTGTCCAACTTTTTATTGCAAACTTCCCAAACTGACAGCAAGGTCGACGATTTTATCGTGAACGTCCATGTACCCATCACAAAGAGTCTACCATTAGCATTTTACTATGCCTACTTTTTCACTTATACAGCCGTCCATCCCTCCGTTCATTAAACTATTTTTTCTTTCATGTATTTTAAGATTTATCGCAGACATCAGCACACTGAAAACTTCAGCATCTAGTAGATTATCTAGACTCAATATTTGTACACATTTTCCCTTTTGATATAAACTTTATCCATAATGAAATACACAAGTGTGGAGTGTCCGTCCGCTGAGTTTTGATAAATGCACGCACTCCTCTGACCCAAACACCTGCCACGATACGGCGCTTTGGCAGCGCCTGGGAAGGCTGGGCATTGCTTCTCAGCCTTCTCTCGTGCTCGTTCACACAGGGACAATCCTCCTTCTAAATTTTTCCTATCACGGGTTAGTTTTGCTTGTCATAGGACTTGTTATGGTGTGTCCCCTTGCAGAAGACTTCTCTCATGCTATGTAATGTTTTCAGTCAATCCATGTATTTGTATGCGTTAATAGTTTGTTCCTTTTCTGCTAAGTATAACTTCATTGTACGAATGTGCCAGAATTTGGTTTTTTCCTTCTTCTACTGATGGTCACTTACGCCATGTCCAGTTTTGTCTGTTTCAAATAAAGCTGCTATGAATGTTTTGGTACGAGTGTTCTCGAGAACACGCACCCATTTCCCTAGGGTAAACGCCCGTCGTGGGATGGCCGGGGAGGTCAAGTGCTCTAAGAAAACAGACTTTTCTAAAGTGTTCGGACCATTTTCCCCCATCGACGATGTGCAAGATCCTCACCAACGTTCGCTGTTTGGTTTTCGGGTTCTGTATGTTTTTCGTTTTGCATTTCTAGTGAGTATGTCGTAGTCTCGTCGTTTTAATCTGCAATTTTCTGTTGACTAATGATGTTGAAGATTTCTCACGTGCCTTTGGCCGCTTAGCCGTGGGGGTTTCTGATTTGCTTCTGCCTGTGGGAATCTGAGAAGGCTTCATGGGAAATATGGAAGACGCTTCCACAGGAGAAATCAACCGGGAAGACATCATGGCCGATGAAGAAAAAGGCAGAAATGGCAGAGCACCGGGAGTTCCTGGGAAGGGGGAAGGAGTTAGGATCAGGCTGGAGAGTCAGGTGTGTGTCCTTCGGAAGAGAGTCCCTCGAGGCAGACGGTGCTCTATACGGGATCAAGAAGTGCATTAAATGGAGAAAATCAGAAAGCTTAAATTTATTGGGTAATTCAGAGTTAATTAAAATGTGGAGCAGAAGAATTCAATGACTGGATTTTTCCATGCACAGAATACAGGGGGGAGAAATAGAATGACATCGGGTATCTAGTTGGACGAGGAGAGAGGTAAATGAGAGTTTGAGTGAGATTGGAGTTAAGAGATAGCATCAGAAATGGCCAGGAAGCCGTGGATACAGGGCATCAGCGGGCAAATCCGTGATGGAGTTCGGCCAGCGTAGGGACACTTTATGACAGTCACTGGGATGTCTGTGACAAAGGAAAGGAAGTCGCGAGAGGAATCTGAGGGCATTAACTCACGTGACACATAAAATGGTGATGTTGATGCCAGATATGTGAGGATCACGGTCAAAGCCAAAGGCCTGTGTCCAACCCAGCTCTCCCTTCGGGTTGGGTGACCGTGAGAAAGGCATTCAGCCTATCGATGTCGCGATTTATTCTCTGTAAAATAATCCAATTTGACCACCTACTTCATAATGTTATGGGGCTTAATTCACTAAATTCATTCATTTATTCAACAAATATTTATACTGTCGAGGGGCAGAGAGGAAATCACAGGGCACAGCGAGCACTCGGCACATGTCAGGTCTCATAATGACACAGGAACTCAGACACGCTGTTGCGGGGGCGGGGGAGGGAGTTCATTTATACCCGCTCTATGCTTGACTCGCACTTTGCCTTCGACAGGCACTTGGGGTGTGTATTCCACTTCCTTCTCTCTCAGACCCCGTGATCTGGTATTGTTATCACATGTTAACTCACCTATGGTACAGGCAAGAGATGGAGCTATGAATCTCATCTGAAACCACGGCCCAGAGGGAGCGCAGATGCGGGGGTGGGGTGGGGGGGTTGGTCACGGAGGGAAGAGGAAGGAAACTCAAGGCCGAGTACAGGAAGCCCGGGCCTGGGGGTAGCCGGGAAGGGTGGGAGGGGCCTGCGTGCCAGGCCTGCAGATGACAGGAGTCTTGCTGGCTGTCGGAACCATCCTGTCTCCCCGTCTGTGACCTCCCAGCAGGATTCGCTTTCTCCCTCCTAGGCCCAAAGTTCCCTTCTTTCCCGTGCCAATGCCCCTTGAGTTCCCCTGCGTCCTTCTCCCCAAGCTTCCTGAGAAACGGGGCACCTCGACTCTCCCAGGAAGGTCCAAGTTCCTCCTGGTAAGATGTTGGCTGTGTGATACCAACTAACGAACTAACCCGAGGCTCCACCAAGTCTGGATGGGCTAGTGTTACCCACGTGGGCAACGGACTCAAAACTGACAAAGAAAGTTGTGTTCATTGTAGGAGAAACTTTGCACGTGAGAGAAACTTATAAAATCCCTTTGGAATGTATATAGGACTTATATTAAAATAGAGCTTCTCAGAGAAAAATAACCTTCAAAATCTCAGGTCAGAGCACAGCAAAGAGGGATGACCAGCGACAGTGCCCGTAATGGCCCTTTCGTTTTTAATGGTTCCTGGGAGCAGAATGTTCTCCGCTACTCAGTGCCATATGTTGAAATAAATTCTCTGAAAAACAGTCAGTTAGCATTTATCAGGGAATATTGACTCAGAGTCAGAATTAGACAAAATAGTGTGTATTCGATCTTTACTTGGCAACCAGATTTCTAAATGTCTGTCAAGGAAGGAGTTAAGTACTTGTTGATAAACCTGTTTCGGATGAAGATGATTTTCAGCCTCAGCTCAGGGGTCTCCGTAGGCGTCACTGTTTTCTAGGTGGCAGTGAGTGATTTTGTCTCCTCCTGCCACTCCACACAGCGGGATGAGTCACCAGGAACCATGGGACCCTTCTTTTGTCTCTCATCCTGCTTGAGAGTCTTGTAACCAGCAGAATACTTATGCAGGATCTTCCATCTTCCATGCAAATAAAAAGGACATGTTCCTCCCAGGTAGCTTGACCTGTCTGATGGAGCTGGCTTCACTGCCTTAGGATTCTGTAACGAGAGAAATTGGCCTCAAGTTCCAAGAGACAGCGTCTTTAATTTCATCATCTCCGGATAGTATTCTGCTGCCAAAGATAAAGGATCTTGAAGAAGGGACCCCTTTAGAATGCCTTCGGGAAGTGTGACGTGTGTGCATGCTTCAGTGACGTGTAGAACCTCCGAAGCCCAGAACTTGCAAGTTGAAATCATAAAAATTATTTTTATCTGTCTTTCCACAAAATTATTTATCTCATTTATGAGGTATTTATTGAGATCCAACTGTAGCGACCGTGTGCTGAGTACTCTGCAAGACGATGGGGACACAGAATTAGAAAATTCAGATCAGACCGTGATTCTCATGGAGCTTACATTCTGTGGGGAAAGACACATAATAAACACTTTGTAATGAAAGTATCCTATGAGTGCTCTGCAGAAAATTAAAATGTGACACTGTGAGAGAGAGAGACTAGATACAGTGGGTGGCATTTTTGGCCACCAAGCATGCGAACCATTTTCTTGTGAGTGAGAGTGACTCAGTCAGTCTAGGCAGGACACAGAATTCACCCGAAATGCTTTAGATAGAGTCTAAGCCAGGTCCAACATACCGCTGAGGGCGCTCGCTACGGCCCCTCAGAGCCTGGCATTAGGACGGGCCCTTCCGCCTCCGCGTATGAAGGGACAAGGGAGAGAAATGGCGTTGCCAGAGCCGAGTGACATGTGGACCTGCAGAGCAGGACCTCTAGGCAGTCCCAGGAGGAGGCAGACGCTTGTGAGTCCTGCGGCCGACGCTGGAATGGAGCCGAGAGCACGTGCCCCCGACTTCCTCTCCCCTCACCCTCCAATCTCCCGAAAAGCCTCACTGACCGACCAGATGCCAGGGAAAGGGGAGGCTGTCGATGCAGTCCACAGTGTGAGACGGAGAAGGGCAGCGAAGGGGCCTGGGCGTGGGAGGGGGACAGTAGCCAGCACTGGGGAATCACGCGCCCCAGGAGTCTCGATGGCAGGTGTAGATTCTGAAAATTCCAAACGTTTACTTGCTGGCGTGAGTACATGTGCCCTTCCAATAAGGGCCCCCCGCCCCAGAATTCAAAGCGGAAACCAGCAGCCCTCTCTGTTATCTGTTGGCATAATGATGCTGCATAGCAAACGACTGGGAAGCTCACGGGCGTACAGTAATAAGCAGTTACTAGGTCATGGGTGTTTGGGTTGGTTCATTAGAACTTGAATGAGAAGTTTCTTCTGATCTTGGCTGGTGTCATTCAGAAGTGCGAGGAGTTCATGCAGGCCAGTCGATGTAGGGCCTCGGCCAGGACAGTGGTCAGCTCAGCGCTGCTCCCCGTGCTTCGCCCCTGGCTGGGCTGGCCCAGGCCTGCTCGGCTGGGGCTGGCAGAGGAGCAAGAGGCACGGGGACGTCCCAGATGCACTTTCTGGCTTTCTGCACACGCCACATCTGCTAACACGCCCCATCGGGCACAGCAGCTTCATGACCAGAACGCAGAGTAAGGGGTCATGAGATACACTGTGCCCAAGGTGAGACAATATGCAGTCACATGGCAAGGGGCTCGACACAGGGCGCGGTGCAGGATGGGGGTGATCACGCGCTCGGTGTCCCTCTGCTCACCCTCTGACCAAGGTTCCCGAAGGTGAGAACAGCTGTGAGTCAGCGTCTTACACACAACAGCCTGGGGATTTCACTGTCTCTGAAAGCGACTTCTCTAGATTCGGGTTGGCCAGCTTCGTGGGGAAATTTGAAAGCAGGACGTTAATGTGACAAATTAAAACCCCCACTATCGCAGTGGTTTAGGATCATACTTAACACTTTCCATCTGTTATGGACCCTGTTATGTCTCCTCCAAAGTCATGGGTTGAAGCCTTAACCCTCAATGCGATATTTGGACATGAGTCCCTCGGGAGGTGATTAGACTTAGCGAGCACCATGAGGTTGGAACCTCACGATGGGGTTACAAGACACCGCAGAGAGCTTCCTGCCTCTCTCCCTCCACCGCGCGAGGGCACAGTGAGAAGGTGGCCGTCTGCAAGCAGGGAGCAGAGGCTTCGCCGGGAGAACTGGATTCGCTGGTACTTGATCTTGGACTTCCCGAGCTCCAGAGCCGTGAGAAAGGAATTTCTATTGTCTAAACCACTCTGTGCGCGGCATTTTATTACAGCAGGCATTGTATTATATTACATGAGATGAATCACGTGGTCTCTCTCTTCTACTCCTCATCCTAGATTCCTTTTTCCTCAGCTGGGACCTCCAGTAGTCTGGCGGCTTCCTGGGAGTATGGCCCAGACGCTCATGTGTGAGCCTGCAGGTGGCTGGCCACGTGGCCTTCTTATGGTATGGCCGCTGTAGTTGTCCACTTACCATAAAAACTGAATGGAGGAGTTTGCCTCCAGAAGCAGACAAAAGTGAGACAGTCTTGTAACTCCTCAGAGATATCAATGATCAAAACTGGACAAAATATTTTTAAAAATCACTTACATACACTAGAACTCATCCCAAAGTAACCAGGAATGGTAGAATCGGAAGTTTATAGCTTCTTGGCCAGGGATGCTGCCTAATCCACTCTGCCATAGCTGCAGAAAACGGGGTGAGGGGTAGGGACATGGTGAGGGGCAAAGCTGCAGCTTTATCAGCTAAAATAACAGCAGTAGCCCTCGGGGCTGGGAAGGCAGCTGGAAATATAAATGGAAAATCCTGGCAGCACAGCAAGCATAGAAGCGAGACCCGAATTCAAAGCACTTGCTGCCTGGATCCCTGGCCGACAGCTGAATGATGCGTGCGAGGGCAGCGGAAAGATCAGGCCATGAGAGGTCTGCTCCTGCCGGACAGAGGGAGGCAGCGCCAGGTCGTGAGTCCTACATCCTCCTCGAGAAAGCTCACCCTTTAGCTCCACAGGCAGGAAGCCCAAAGCATCAGAGCACAGAGTTAAAATCCAGCAGGGCAGCCGAGCGTGACGGGTGTTCCTAGAAGCAGGGAACCCGCACAGAGGGTGAGACCCACCTCTGCCCAAATCCTTGACTGACAATAAAATTTCATGTCAAAAGGCGGTAAAAGGTCACCCATGGTCAAGCCGAGAAGGCAGCGCCCGGAAGTCCCTGATCTGTTAAACGCCATCTTCTACATAGTCATTTCGACTCCCTAAAATGTATCTTTTGTTGGTCAAAATAAAATGTCCTTTCCCCCCAACTATTAAAGTAACTTCCTATCACTCCTAAATCGTGTATCTTATACTCAATTCTATATTGCAAAAACAATTTAGAAAAAACATCTAGCTGTTTATCTCGTATCTATTGTGATCCACTCTGGGCTACACTAATATTTCCAGTAGAAATACTACCCACATAGGTAATTTCAAATTTTCTAGTATCTACATTAAAAAATCAAGAAGAAACAAAGTAAAATCATTTTTAATAATAGATTATATTTAACCCCATATATCCAAAATGTTATCATTTTAACACGTAATAAATATAACCATGATTCATATTTTACGTATTTATTTTTGTTCTAGGTCTTCGCATTCCCGTGTACTTTTCATCTGCAACGCACTTTAATTCAAGTAAAAATTTAGTTCCCTGCTCACATCAGCCATGTTTTAAGGGCTCGATAACCTCACGCGACGAGTGGCAGCTGTCCTGACAGCACAGGGCTATGCTGTGATCACTACAGATATATCGGAACATAAGGAAGAGCTCGTCCTGCCCACGCGACGCTTCTCAAATAACAGCGCACGCAGAGCGGGGAACGCGTGGTGAAATGGGCCGTACCAGGGCCGCGCAGGGCGCTGTCGGAGCACGTGGGAGGGTGTCTCGCCCAGGTTTAGAGGGATTAGGGCTCACCTGCTTAGAGGATGTGGCATTAAGGATGGACTTTTGACAGGCAGAGGTGGGAGCCAAGTGTATTCCGGGCGTGTATGACACCGAGGGTGAGAGAGGGCGTGGTCCGTGGCTCCGCCCAACCCCGGGCCTGCGTTGACTGAGTCTAGCGAACGTCTCATCTTAGTGTTAGTGCTGCTGAGTGTGAGGTCTCTGGCAAATGTTGTCAGATCCCACATCTTTTAGGTGTCTCTGGGATCCCTGTGGGAGAGGAGAGGTGAGGTTGGTCCATCTGAGTCAGCCAGGCAGATTCCCCGGGAGGGACGATGCTGAGCTGGGTTTGGTCAGGCCGTGGGCCAAGGACAGAGAGCCACTAAGAATGTAGCCCTCGCTTTCTTTATGATCTCTCCAAAATAGAGGATCACCAGGTGTTTAAACAATTACTTTATCTGCTTGGAAAATATTGTCTATAACATCACCATCACTGAGTGAACAATGACTGCATGAATTGCGTTGTAATGAGACTTCCCAAAACACATCTTATTTTATTTTTTTTGATAAATAAATAAAACTCCAGCAAGGTTGTCAGAGGCTCTAGATCCTGGTCCAGATTGAGGAAGGTCTTGCAAACTACCTCAAAAAGGATCCTGGACCACTTGTTTTAACAAAGTTAAAAATTATGCAGTAATCGAGAAAAAAAACAGAAAGCATTTTGGAATTCAGTATGGGATGAAAAGTGGAGAAATAATCCACTTAAGTTCTAAGGGACTTTCAACCTTGAAGGTGACTAACCTAATTTCATATGTTAAACCTCGCAGTCATTTCCTTAAAGATCTTAATGCTATTTGATTTCAAAATCCTATTAAAAGTCCATTCCATCTACTTGTAAACCTCTCCCATTTTCTTTATGCTTTATCTGTTTATGTCAAAGAATTATTATTTTATAATGATCGGGTGAATGCCTAGTCATTTCATAATGCTAAAGAAAACTTGAAACTATTCCGTATTTTTCTGAATTATATGAGATTCATTAAAGCCACCACTGACAAAAGATTTTACTCAAGGTTCGTTTTTTAAAATCTATGTAAAAAATAAGTGTTTAAGAGTAATTAGCATCCGCATACTGTATTTCTTGCATGGGCTAGAACCTCGTTTGAAACAAAAATCCTTGCCGGAGTCAGGGGCAGAAGAAAGGCCCCGTTAAGCAAGCTGCAGGAGAGGACAAGGGGCCCCTCCCCAGGCGTCACTGGGGATCAGGCAAAGGCATGAAGATGACAGAGCCGGGGCAGCAGGTGCCATGAAGCGAACAGAAGAGCGATGAGCCCGTGCCACCCCTTCCCATCAGGGTGGCGGTCATTTCCCTATCTGATGTTCCCTGGACTTCCGTCTTGCTGCAAAACGTGGATACTGAGCAGTTAGAGGCTCCCCAAACAGTATGATTTTACCATGAACACACTCACAAGTCATCCTGGACCATGTGGCTGTTACAACTGGAAATAAGACTCACAGTCTAGGCCCTGGACAGAGGGACGTGCCAGGCGGGAAGTCCCCACAGCACACGCAACTCTTACTCCAGGCTCATCAGGGACACGTTTCAAAAAACATCGACCATTTATTTTCAAGTGCCTTGTGCTGGGTAACAATATTGCGTTTACCCAGGCCTTCATCCTTAATGCGTAAGGAGTAATTCATTTTTCATTCAGTCTAACTATACTACTTCAGGTTGTAGTCCTCAGTAAGTTATAATAAGAATCTATCATCTATCATCAATCATCTATCTATCTTTCATCTATCATCTATCTACCTTTTATCTATCATCTATCTATCATCTATCTATCGATCTATCATCTATCTATCTATCTATCCATCTATCATCTATATCATCTATCTTTCTATCTATCTATCTATCTATCTATCTATCTATCTATCTATCTATCTATTTATCTATCTGTCTACCTACCTACCTACTTACCTATCATCTACCTGTCTAAATATATCCCTTTATCCCTGGGAAACCCCTTGTAGGATTTAACCTTGTCCTCGGAAGCATCGCATTCACATATTGTAAAAACCCTGAAACAACGGATTGACTCCTACGTAAAACGAGTGTCAATCACACTCCTTAAGCACCAATGTTATAAAGGCTTCAACAATATGTGAAGATTGTCACTGCATTGCTCTTTGGCACTTTGTGTTCTGACTTCAAGAATTCTAGCTCCACCCTATAATTTCCTGTGTGGCTCATTGTCACTTCATACTCAGTGTGATGCTCGTACTTACAAGAGCACTGTGTTCTATGCTACGCAACTTAAAGAATTCAGCTCAAGAGGCGTGCATTCAGTGTGTACCAGACATTGTGGAGAACATGAAAGAATGCTCCAGGGGCTAGGAATCCACAAAGCAGGAGCCGAACAGGATGGAGAGCCAAGCAGAAGCAAGCTCCCGGGTGAGGGGGGCGGTACGCCAGCTTTGGGGGCTGATGAAGTGCGGGCCTTTGGAAGATGGAGTGGCTCACAGGAGGCGCTGACTGGCAGTTTAGGATCGGCCACTGCAGATGGGAGAAAGGCAGTGGGAGCCAAAGACGAACTGAGAATGGGGAGCATTCCCCACGGAGATGGGGAAGTGGGGCGCTCGAAGGAGGCAACGTGAAGGTAGCTTGGCCACCAGCAGAAGTGGGGTGAGAGGGAAGGTAGAAATATAGTAGGATGTTCTTCTTACCAATCGCTAAATAACCAACCACCCCAAACTGAACGATCAAAACCAAAATTTTCGCTGTGCCTCATGATTTCGTGTTTGATTGGGCCCAGCTGGGAAGTTCTGTTCTGCCAAGTTCCAGCCGGGGCTGCAGACACGGAGCCTAACCAGGCTGGAACACGCAGCATGGCTCACGCACGTCGCTGACTGTGGCCGCTGCCTGCCTGCGGGGAGCCGAGCTGTACCTGTGTGGGGCCTCGGTGTCCCCTCACAGGGGCTCCTTCGGGGGTGTCTGGGCTCCCTTACAGCATGGAAGCAGAGTTCTAAGAGGATAAGTCGCAGTGAGTGAGTGAGTGCTTATCTACCTTGATGAAGAAGTCTCCTTGGCCATAGTCACATAGCAATGCCCACAGTCAGGGCGGGAGGGGACTAAACCAGAATGTGAACACCAGAAGGTGTGGTGCGTTGGAGCCTGTCAACGTATCACCTCCTGGATGTGTGTTTTAAAGGATTCAAGGACAAACATTTTTAGGACCTTAAACAGATCAAAAGATTAAAAGATCCGTGCATAATGGTGACGTAATGTTGGATAGACTATTAGACAAGGAAAGAAGTTGTAGTTTCTTAATAACAAATAAGAAAACTAAACTCAAAGAGCCCAGTTGACTCAGAGCTTCACCACGACTAAATGGATGAGTTAGACCGCAGTCTAGGGTCTCTGTTTCGTTCATCTATTATTTCAAATAAATGTGGGAAAAAAGTCAAATGCGCCAACATTTCCTTAGGGCATTGCTAAATGTCACTTGGCTAAACATATAATGCGGGGACGGGGGGAAGCTCATATTTTAGGCACAAGAGAAATATAGCAATCCAAAAATTTTAAAGATCTGCATCTTAGAAAAAAATTGTCTCTGTATCATCAAACACAAAAATATTATATTTCAATATAGTTTTTAATATAGTTTTATCCTGTTATTTTTCACAGGATAAAAAAAGTCCTTGAAGCAACCCCATGTGTGTGGAAGGGCTTCTGATTCTAAACCACACACTTTAGGAATCTTGTCCATCGTCTGTCTCGCCCACCTACATGGAGTGTCCACGTGAGCAGAAACTTTGGTCTGTTTTGTCCTTTGTCATAATTTCAGCACCTTGAACAGTGCCTGACATGTAGCAAGTACTCGACCAATATTTGTTTCAATGAATAAATCTAAAAAGAGCACTGGCTTTAGAATACAACAGGCCAGGTGCGACTTCACTTTACTTACTGCCTCTGTGACTTAGATGTGTCGATTAATCCAACTCTCTGAGCCTCTGTTCTCATCTATAGAATGGGCGAATAACACCCTTGTCCCCCTGTCGTAAACAAGGAAAATGAAGAGGAAATGTATGCCAGTGTGGGTAGTAGGTCTGCAAGAAACATCTGTGGTTCTCCTTTTCTCCAAAAAGCTTTATCAGACTCACAGACATTTCCACCAGGAAACGTAACGCATGCTAGTAAAGGTCCAGAAGAATTGACGTTAAAATGGACCTAAACGTGAAGGCTCCACAAATAAGCAAGGAGTGCATTGCGTGCCCAGGTTGAACTCCGCGGCAGAGCCCATCAGAGCAACATCCTGTCACCCAGAGGTACCAGGCCGTCTACCCAGCTGAGAAAAGACCCGGACTCCTCAGGGGTCCTGCTCTGTTTTGTTAATCACCATGTCTGGAAAGGTTTCCATGCCAACACGGGCAATGTAAATGACTAATCAGCAGCATCACAAGATAGGACTCATGAGCATTTCCAAGGGTTCTGGCACCATCTTTTACTCCAGCATTCCCTCTACTGTAGTCGACTTCTCCCTGGTCTCTTTTCTCTGCTGTATAATTAATCACTATCCAGGTGACACTCGCCAGTCTCCAGGGGAAGGCCATGCAGATAGGTAGATAGGTCCACCGGTCTTACCTCCAAGTTTCCTGTGGGTCATTGCCTCGGGTCCCGCCAAGCGGAGCATGGCTGTTTTCCCAGAACCCTGTCTCTCATAGTAAACATGAACTACAGGAAATGTTCTCATTTGAAAATAGCAGCATTTTATTGAATTTGTATATCTGCTCTTATCGATGTTAGCTGCCAGCACTCAAGGGTTCCTGAATAATGAGAAAATTCTTGATATTTGCTTTTATCTTAAACTCCAGCTGGCCAAACAATCTAAAGGAACACTCCCTTGACTAAGGACCCACTAGACTCCAGGTAAAGGGAGAGGATGTCCATCCCCACGGGAACTAACAGAAACATGCCAAGATCCAGCGAACTCACCTCAAAGCAAGGTCACGTCTCATCACACATAGCTGGCTGGGACAAAAATAAACACTTGGTTCAACTCGAAGATCATCTTAATGAGAATCCAGAATAATATCCCCCAGATTTACATCTCATTTTATTTATTAGACAATCTAAAACAAACCAATCAACCATTTGCACATAATTTACAGAAATCTACAATAGGAGTGTCCAGAGACATGAGCATCATAACTTATTTTCATTTCCATGGTCCCCTGGAAAGCGTGGGATAGAACATCAAGACACCATAGTCTTTAGACTGGTTAGCCACGAACTAAGTCATGTGATCCTCTCCACGCTTCCCATCCCTCAGCCTACATTCCACAGAGAGCACTGATCAAAACATCAGCTGCACAAACATTGCTCAAGGGAATCAAAATAGATTTTGTTTAAATCACGTTTTACACTCTGGAGCTAAAGGCAGGCCTTGGTATGTCCCAAAGCTGAAACTTAGGATATCTGATTCATAATCCATTTGATTCATATGCCATCTGATTCATATGCCATTTCCACTGAGAATTTTAAGAGAAGAAAGGAATTTTAAGTAGATGTTCGGCTGCCAGTTATATGTTTAAGAGTAGCTTTTCTCCATTGCATCAACTTCCTGCCTTTGGGGGAATTCAGTTGTCTATATATGTATGTGTGGGTCTATGTGGGCTCTGTTCCATTGATCTATTTATTTATCTTTACACCAACACCACACTCTTTTGATTATTGTAGATCCGTAATGAGTCTTGAAATAAGATAGTCTATTCCTCCAACTTTGTTTTTTTCTTTTTTAATTTATGCTTGTTCTACATCCTTTAGTATTCCATGTGAAATTTAGAATTAGTCTTCCAATTTCTACAAACTAAAAGGCTGCTTGGATGGAAATTAAGTAGAATCTATAGAGAAATTTGGGAGAGTTGATTTCTTAATAATTTCTGATCAAACAATATGGTCTACCGACCCATATTTTTAGGTCTTTTAAAACTTCTATCAGCCATGCTTTTAGTTTTCAGTGTACAAGTCTTTCAGAGCTTTCATAAGATTCTCCCATTTCATATTTCAATACTATCATGGATGATGTTTTTAAAAATCTCGAAATCTGATTATTTAATGCTATTATATAAAGACATAATGGATTTTTATAGATCTACCTTTATCTCGCAACCTTGTTAAACTCATTCGTTAGTTCTAGAAGTGGTCTAGTAGCATCCACTGGACTTTCTATGCCGACAGTTATGTCACTAGAAAGAAGGACTTTCCAGCTAGAACTCACTTTCTTTCTTTCCTTCTGTCCTCGGTGCCCTGGAGAGCATTCCAGCACGATAGAAGGGACAAGAGACGCGGCAGCAGAGGCATCGGCACCTGCCCCGCAGCCCAGGAGGAGAACAGTCCATCTTTCTCAGCTACGTGCGATGTTCTCTGCAGTTTTTTCATAGGTACATTTTATCGAGTCAAAGAACTTCCCTCTATTCCTAGTTTCCTGAAAGTCTGGATCAGGAGTAGATATTATGTTTTGCTAAGTGATTTTCCTTCTGTTTTGGAATTATCATACAGTCATTCTTCGTCATGACTGTTGCTAAACAAATCATTCATCTTGAAGAGAACCCTACTTGGCCATAATATATCCTTCTTTTTGTATATTATTGGGTTGAATTTACTAAAATATTGTTTAGAATGTTTGCTACCTTTGCTCATGAGTGATATTTACCTTTAGTTTTTCTTGTCTGGTTTTGGTATTAGGATAATTCTGGCCTCATCGAATAATCTTAACAAATATTCCCTCCTAAAATATTTTACAAATAGTTCCCCAAAAGATATATGGAGGATCAGTGAGCATATAATAAGATGCTCAACACCATTAGTCATTAGGGAATTGCAAATAAATTAAAATCACAGTGAAGTACCAATACGCTCATATTAGAATGGTTAAGCTCAGAAAAGACCAACCACACCACATGTTGGTGAGGACGTGGAGCAACTGGAACTCTCACTCCCTGCTATTATAAATGGAAGATGTTACCATCCCTCTGGAAAATGTGGTAGGTTCTTCAAAGGTGTAATACAACTACCATATGATGCGGCCATTCTACTCCCATATATAATAGGTTTATCCAAGAGAGTCGAAAGTATATATTCCTACAAAAACTTGTACACAGATATTGATTCTAGCTTCTTTTTTAATGAACAAAAGTTGGAAACAACTCATGTGCCCATCAACAGGTGGATGCATAAACAAACTGGTACATCCGTATAATAAAGTTCTATTGAACGATATGAAGAAAAGACCTATTGATATACCTCAACTTGGAATAATCTCAAAATACTTATATTGAGTTTAAAAAAGCAGACAAAACAAGTATGCTTAATATATATAATTCCATGTATATAAAACTGTGGAAAATGCAAACTAATCTAAAGTGACAGAGCGGCAGAAAGCAGATAATTGGTTGCCTAGTTACGAATGGTGAGGCAGAGGCAAGAAGGGAGGAATTGCTGAGGGACGTGGGGCGATTTGGCAATGATGGGTATGTTTATTATCTTGATCGTGGTCATATCTTACGAGTGTAATAATGTGTCAAAACTTCGTCAAGTTGTTCACACTAACGATGTGCAGTATAATGGATGTCAGCACTACCCTATGAAACTGTTAGACATAAATAGACATCGTACATAAAGAAAGAAATTTAATTCTGTATATCTATTATCCGTTGCTAACCAAATTTAATGTGTTGTTATTTCAGACTTGGGAAAAATGAAGAAAGTGCAAAGAAGGAAATAAAAATGATCCATCATTAAACTGCTCCGAAATAACTACCTTTTAAATTTTCTATATACTTTCTTTTCTTCGGTTGCATATTCATTTTTCCTACAAATTTCATATTGTAAGGTAAATATTGTTATGTAACCTTCTCCTGTAATTTGATAAACTAAATAAGCATTTCAGGAAGTCTCTCCTGCAAGGTAGCTTTTAACGAGTTTGTAATGGACCACTGTTTATTAAACCAGTGTCTCGTTAGATCTATACGTTGTTTCTAATTTCTGCTCTTAGCGATACTATAATAAATGTACTTGTATATACAATTTGGGACGTTCTTAATTATTTTCTAGCATACGTACTTAAAAACTTATTTTACGTTTAGAAAAAAATAATCGAATAGTCAAAATATGTATAAGGTTCTAAGTCTTTTTGTCCATGGTGCCAAATTTTCAGGAAGGTTTTTTTTTTTTAACAAAATTGAACTTATTCTTATTAAAAATCAATATATGCCCATCATATATAAATGTATAAATATATATATACATATATATATTCAGTAATACACACATACACACAGAGACAGACAGAGAGAGAGAGGCATCCAGGAAAATACAAAAATTCATTTCTTAGAAAAAGAAAGTAAAATAGTTTGTTTTAGGTTCGATTGGGATCATCTTACTATTTAATGAGAATCAAGATACTATGTTAGAAAGATCCAGTATGTGTCAGAGCTGCTTACCATAGACTAAATTCTAAGAATGGTTTCAACATCTAGTTTGTGTCGCTTTTGTTATTGCTGTAAAACACACAAAAGGCTCTCAGTGTCAGTGTGACTCGTGGAGCGTGTCTGCTGACAGGTAGACAGGGACAGCGACTTCATTTTCTTTACTCAGTTGAGACTTTCTCGGGACTGGGAGAAAGTGATAATTGATCCTTATGGGGAGCACACAAAGCAACAGCCAGAGAACCTCACATAAATTAGTGTCGAGGCCGCAGACTGAGGTGCTAATTGACTCAAGGCCATTTCTTCTTAACCCGATCCTTCACCTGCTGAAGACTTGGATTCTCTCAGGGGGAGCCTCTGCCTCTGGGGAGGAGGGGTGAGGTCACATCACCCTCTCTTCTCTCTTTCCCGGTCTTTGTTTGATCTGCCAAGAGGCAGAAGGAGGAGAGTAGGTCCGGGAGTCGGAGAGTGAGGAAGCGTAGGTCTAACACCGCCACCTGCTCCACCTGCCGCCAGCGCTCTGGCCTCTGGGAGGTGACATGAGTCCCCTCAGAGGAGCCCAAAAGGAGAGGATCACGGGAGTCCCTCTCCAGCGGCATCCTGGAGGCAGCCTGAACAGCGGGTCCTCCTAGTGACCTAGCCTCCTCAGCTGCCACTTCCTGTCCCAATGAGGCTGCCCACCAGGGCCTCCCAATGATCGAAGAGCCTTCACTAGGCTCCTCCCCTGCCCTGGGACAGAGAGCCAGAACCCGGGCCGCACACGGGCGCGGGCTGCCGGGCATGGGCGCATCCGCACAGTCTAAGCGGTGAGCAGACGGTTTCATGCCCACCTGTGTGCGCTATGCAATCTGATTTGCACCTGCTCCTGCAGCTGATGGGCTATGACAGAAGGCAAGAGGCGCTGAGGAGAAGGGACAGAGGTCCTTCTTGGGCTAAAATGCAAGCAGCTGTCCAAGGCCAACCCGAGGGTGACAGGAGACGCCTGCTCTGCCCTGGCGTGGGGAGCAAAGCTGAGTGCCGACTTGGGGAGGGTGCTAAGTGGGATCCGGTGGGCACTCAGGGCGGGTGCTCTGAGACCCCTGTGGGGGTCCCATGGGACAGGAAGACTCTGTCTCTGGGCCGGAGCAGGGAACGGGGCACGGTCAAGGCTGCCTGAAGGGTGTCGGCTCTGATGCCAGCGATAGGAGTTAACTCTGGGCCATGGGAGGTGGGGGGCTGGAAGTGCCGACCTGAGACACATCCAAACCTGTAGAAAATTTTTATGAGTTTATTTGGGCCGAACTGATGACGATTGCCAGGAAGCAAAATCTTAACGGATTGAGGAAATGCCCTGCAGAAGGGCAGTTCTGAGGCGTATTTTACGTTAGCATCAAAGAGAGAGGCTAAGGAAGGTTCCATGAGAGCCCTTGGGGGTAGACTAAGGGGGCGGAGAGAGCAGAGCGGGGAAAGCTCTGGGATTGGATAAAAAGTAAAACAGAGGGACACACGCTTCTGCATTGGTGAGTGCAGGAGAGCGAAAATTAATCGTCTACAGCACAGAGAGGTGATGTGCAGGGAACAAGGTCAGCACAAGGTCTTCCGTGGCCTCTGCTCTGGTGCCCCTTGGTTGTGCCTTGAGGGGTCTGGAAAAAAAAATTACTCTGACATTTCGAAGGCAGTTATCTTAGTTACACAGACTGGAGTAGAGAGGGGCTCGCTGAAGGTAAAGACCGACCTGTGTCAAGGAAGCTAGCTACGGGCCAGGGTGTGACCACCCGCCGTGACCCGCCTTTAGGTAGGAATTTGTACATTCAGACCATCCTCTGTGGCTGCTTTAGGTCTTTGAGTTTGTAAGACTCACCACGCTGGCTTCCCCTGAGCTTGTCAGGTTTAGCGTGTGGCCTGACTTTAGTCCACAATACAGCCTGGGAACAGCAGCCCATGCTTTCCACCTTCTCCCAGAGGTGGCTGGTCACCAAGTCCTGTCAGCGCCTCCTGCAGGCTGCCTCTCATTGCTTTCCTCTTTTCTACCCCAAATTTACTGTCTTAGATCACAGGCACATCATGCGTCACTTTAATTATGCAATGGCCTTAAATAGACCCGTGACCTCCACTCTCATTCTATGAACTAACACCAGGGTTAAGTTTCTAAAATGTAAATATGCTGCGCCTGTGCTCAAAACTATTCAGAGAACCCCTTCCCAGTCTTCAAAATGGAACACACATACCCGCATGGCCCTGGTCACCCTTCACAGCGGGGACCCGCCGTCCCCTCCATCTGCAAATCAGAGGACCCAATCCTAAGTGGAGTCTTTAATGAAAAAGAATTCTGTTTAGGAGCACTAATATTTATGCGGAGCTTACTCTGTGCTGACTCTGTGCTAAGTGCTTTAAATACTGTATGTTTTTAGGGTTAAGTACGCTTTTTATTTTGAAATAATTTTAGAATGTCTGGAAAGTTGTGAAGAGTTCTCAGAGTTTGGGGACACCACTCACACAGTCATCCTACTGCGAACATCTTACATTGTCATGATGCATTTGTGAAAACTGAAACACACACACACAAAACCATCGGTACATGATTATTAATGAAATCGAGACTGTACCAGTGCTTCCACAGCTTTCCATGTTGGGGGCCCACAAGGGGGCTGAGCCAGGCCTTGGAGGGCCACTCACCTGCTCAGGAGGTGCAGCTCAGCTGTACAGCACAGTGACGAAGGATTCTCTCCTTGACCGAACTTTAGACAGACTCCTTTGCTCCCTTTTTCCTAAGAGGCCTCGTCCTTGGGCTCTGGCCTTCCCCACTTTTAGCCAGAAAGCTGCTAAGTCATTTGAGCAAGAAGCTTCCACCTTGA
>NW_006440135.1:1809175-1812725 GCF_000325575.1 Pteropus alecto
ATGTAGTTTTCAAAACACAGTGCATTGGCCTTGGTCTGCAGGCCGATCCAGTTCAATATTTCTGAACAGGGTAGGGAAGCTGGGGTGGAGCCGGGGAGCAGGCTCACTGGTTTCTTGGGGAGCAGGCAGGAGAGCCTCCAAGAAACTATGGGCAGCTTTGTAACAGAAGTGCCAGGCTCTGACAATGCAGATGGAAGCAGGCAGCGTGGGACGCAGGCAGATGTGGCCTCAGAAATCCTTATGGCGAAGCAGGTCAAGTCTGCTCAGCTCGGCACAGTGGTTGGAGCCTCTGGCTTTCCAGGTCAGCAGACCTGGAACTGAAACCAGAGCTCGGGACTTTGAGAGAGGCATTTACAGGAAACGGGGAGCCAAGGAGAGATCGAGTTGGTCAGAAAACTGATCCTGGAGAAAGCATTTTGCTGAACCCATTCGGTTGGGAGGGGCAGGGCAGTGTCACAGCCTGGGACTGGGCCCTGCCGTGTCCCCTCACTGGAGTTAGTCAACCCCTGAGCTTTGAGTTAGTCAACCCCTTTGAGTTAGTCAACCCCCGAGCTTTCGTTTATTGGGGATAATAGTATCGTTGCTCGTAGTGTCATCGTGAGTTTAAGTGTCTTCTGTGCACAAGGTCTGGCCCACAGGAAGTGTGCAGTAAATTCAGCCCATAAGAAGAATAGAACTAAGAGGGAAAAAATCAGAGAGTGTACAGAGAGGCCATTAACAAGCTGGACCGGGCTGCCTCGCCCTTACCCCGGGGCTGGCGCTGGCCTCCTCCCACAGCTGGGGCATCATTTGTCTGTACAGGACTGACCGACGCATTGGGGGGCCCAACAAATGAAAACGCAGGGCCCTCTGCTGAAAATTACTGAAAATTTCAACATGGCGGGGAACGTAAGTCCAAATACGTAAATAGAGTAAAAGTAAGTGGAGTAAACGCGACAGTGAAAAGTAGAGGTTGACAGACTGGGTTTTTGAATCCACCTACGTGCCACATGCAGGAGACACGCCGGACCTGAAAAACGCAGGAAGCGTGACAGTAAAGAGACAGAGACGTGCTGAGGGGGCAAATGCCAATCGAAAGACGCCCAGGGTCACTGTACGCGCAGCAATGAAAAGAAACGTTCAGGCCAAGAGCACATCAGGCGCACAGAGAGTCGTCATAGAAGGATCCTTAGAATCGATTCGACAGAGGATTTAATCATTCGAAACCCCCGTGAAGCTCTCAAAGACATGTCTTGGTGCTTGAATTCAATGCTACTAGCTATGCAGGGAGAGGGAGGGGCCGCTGCCATCGGAGTGTGACCTTTCGACGGACATTTCTCAGATATCGTCTGCTCAAACGGGACAATAATCAGAGATATAGGAAGTTTGAATGACACATTCGGGAATTTAATTTTATGTGTCAACTTGGCTGGGCCGAGGGATGCCGAGATAACTGGGAAAACGTCATTTCTGGGCGTGTGTGCGAGGGTGCTTCCGGAAGAGGTGAGCATCGGATTCTGAAGGCAGAGGATGCTCTGCCTTCGTCAGCGCGGGTGGGCACCGCCCAGTCTGCTGGGAGCCCGAATGGAACAGGAAAGGGGAGGAAGGGCAGTTTCTCTCATTCTGGAACTGGACATCCATCCTCACCCATCCTCAGACATCAGAGCTGCTGGTTCTCAGGCCTTTTGGCTCAAGGACTTAGGCCACCGGCGTCCCTGGTTCTCCAGTTTGCACACGGCTGATCGTGGGGCTTCTCGGGCTCTGTAAGAGCATGAGCCGGTTCCTAAAATAAATCTCCTCTTATGTATGTGTGTATATAGATAGATAGATAGATAGATCTCCTACTGGTTCTGTTTCTCTGCAGAAACATGACTACTACAACAATTAGCCATCATGTTTTAATGGACTTTATAGAATTTTGCACCCCAAAATGAAAGAATCACATTGATCCCAAACGTACACGGGACATTTACAAAAACTACACGAGGACATAAAACAAGTCTCGACAAAGTTCAAATAATTGCTAATGTACAGATAATGGTATGTGACCTTGATATAATTAAGTCGGAGGTCAATAAGAAAAAGAAAATTCCTCTATTTACCTGAAAATTAAAAGAACCACTTTTAAATTATTCATGGGCCAAAGAAGGCATTGTAATCGAAATTTAGAAATATTTAGAAATGAATGACAATGAAAATACTACATTAAAACTTGTGATATGCAAATAAAGTAACAGTTAAAAGGAATAATTTTGTTTTACACTCTTTTATTTAAAAGAAGGGACTATGAATATTAATGAGGTAAACATCCAACTGAAAAAGTTAGAAAGTCAATCACTGGATAGACACAAAGAGAGTAAATGGAAGGAGAATGATAAAGAGGGAAGCGGACATCGATTAAACAAATATTCAGTACAAAAGGCAGAACCACTGGTTTTTGAAAAGGTTAATAAAATAAACAACCATCTAGTAAAACTGATAAAGAAAATACAACAGAAGGCAAAATAAGCCTTATTAGGAGTGAAAACTGGCATAACACAGATTAAAATAAAATTCGCCTTTACGAATGAAATCCAGACTGTACCGGTGCTTCTGCAGCTTTCCATGTTGGGGGCCCACAAGGGGGCTGAGCCAGGCCTTGGAGGGCCACTCACCTGCTCAGGAGGTGCAGCTCAGCTGTACAGCACAGTGACGAAGGATTCTCTCCTTGACCGAACTTTAGACAGACTCCTTTGCTCCCTTTTTCCTAAGAGGCCTCGTCCTTGGGCTCTGGCCTTCCCCACTTTTAGCCAGAAAGCTGCTAAGTCATTTGAGCAAGAAGCTTCCACCTTGATGCCTAAGTCCTTGGCCTGCTTTCGGCAAGAATCCCGTTATGGTTGTTTAGCAAGAATCCCTCTGTGCTTCATGTCTCCTCTGAGAGCTTTTGCATCCCTGACTCCTCACGCTGGTCCTTGGCTCTGAATCCCCAACTGTCTCTGCTGTGTTTGGAGCTGAGCTCCGTCTTCCCGAAGCCCCTCTCCCCTATTGCAGTGGTACCGAATAAGCTGTGGCTTTACCACCTCTAACAGGCATCACACTTCTGTGCTCTCAGAGCCTCCTTCTGCTTGGACAGAGGCAGGCCGGGGGAAGGGAGGGGCAGCCAGGCTTCCAGCCACAGCTTCCTCCTCCAGGAGGCTGGTCTTTCCTGTCCCCGAATCTGCCTCCACCTGGAGACTGAGATCTGAGCTACTAATCATATTCCGTGAACACTCTGGCCTCCTCCACGTCTGCAAGTCCTTAAATAGCCCTCTGTCCTCTGCCTTTGCTGACTAGTCTATGAAACTGATACTCAAGTTCTAATTATTCATTGCCACCTGCTGAATAATATTTTATTTGTGTTATTCTTAATGAAACTATTATTTCCAATTTTGTAGTTCTAGTTCTCGGGGGAAAAGTCTCACACACATTAAGTAACTCTCAACTTGTACTTGTGATACTGACAGTCAAGAGTAAACCTGTGTAGGTGTTAGAGCCTAGAGTCTACAGAGGCAGATACGGGCTTTAACTCGATGTCTCCATCGTTTCGTCGTGT
>NW_006440135.1:1812740-1814375 GCF_000325575.1 Pteropus alecto
GTCCGTCATGTGGAGGCCTGCCTGGAGAGCAAATTCCAGAAAAAGGTTTAAAATTACAGCTTGCTTGAGAGAAATGTAGCTAGTCAAGCACAAAGCAGTGATAGCTTAAACAACCATGGTCACGAGAGGTTTGGCTTCTGTGCGCTGCTTTAAAGATCATGTCGCTGACGTATCATCGTGAGATGTTTTGCAGAATCTTGGTTCCACAGCCCCGTTAGGTCACCTGACCGCAGTGACGAAGGCTCCAGACAAGATGACTCAGGATCTAAATCAGGCGAAGGAAAACCACGGAAGCTCACGCAAGGCCTAACCGGTCAGCTTCGCCCCAGACACCTAACCCCTAACCCTCAATCTTCGCCTTTAAAACCCCTGATTAAAGTCTGTCCGGGAGTCTGGGGTGTAAGCGATGGCCTCCCGTCCTCCTGGCACGGCGCCCCGCCGATAAATGCTTTAATTTCTCTACCGCAGGACTCAGCGTTCGGTGTCTGGCTCTGCTCTGCTCTCCTGGTCCGTAATGTCTGGTCTCTGACTGATTTTTAAAATGTGGCTCAATATCCTCAGATTAAAATACATATGGAGTCTCGAGAAAGCTGAAAAATGAAGTTGTGTCATAAACTACAAGAAGAGAGTAACCTGATTCCTGATTTTTGCAAGCATACTGGCTACGTCTGCCATTACAGTTAAAAATAATACTCTATTTTAGAGCCGTCTACAATCCTAATGCTTAAAACACACAGCATATTCATGGGAGAACAAATGTTTCCCCTTCAGCAAATAGGACAATAAAGCCTGCCTCGCTTGGGAAGCAGAATGTGAGTGGAACGCACACAACCGTCAGAAACTATTTCAAATGAGAGAAGGAGACTTGAGAACTGCACGTCCCTTGACTGTCACCGCATTAGCTCATCTGTCTCAGGATGGCACATGTCGCTAGGAAGAATGAACGTGCTCTATTACGGGCATCAATTTAAAACTTGCCATGTAACAGGAAAGAGAATTAAGAAATTCACACACGACAGAAGGAGTCGGGGGGAAAAAGAAGTACAAATAATAAAACCCCAGGTCTTAATGTATTATCGGGAGAATTTCTTTCAAAAGAGAAATTCAGGAGCTTTCAAACAGCCATTTGCTCAATGCATATAAAATATACTAACATATTAGATCAAAATTACTCGGCTCATGGTGAGAAAGAAGTAGACGAGACGCGATTAAAATAACCCATCGATGTTACTTCTATTGAATACAATATTTTACAATGGTTATGCACATAGAGTTAAGAACAGTGATTTATGAAACACCCACCAGAAGGTTTTATATTTAGATAAAATCGTGTATTAGAACACACCAGACTAAGGCAGCACCGTCTACGCTGTAACGCTCTGCAGAGCGCGTAGGAAGCTCGGCGTGTGCGCGTGCAGGACGTACTGCTGTGGCGACTCCAAAGGACTCAGAAACGCAGTTTCTAGAGTTTATACAGAAAGCCGTTGGAAGAAAAACAACCACATGGTTTACCTGAGGCCTTAGGGCCAAGTTCTGGGCATGGCGGCCCACGGCGCTGTTAGGTGCTGGGGACAGGTCAGCGGGAATGCCTGCTGGGGCCTCGGAGAAAGCGAGTCTTGAGCAGTGGTGTAGGGT
>NW_006440135.1:1817133-1820196 GCF_000325575.1 Pteropus alecto
GCTCCGCTTATGTATGTGTGTATATAGATAGATAGATAGATAGATCTCCTACTGGTTCTGTTTCTCTGCAGAAACATGACTACTACAACAATTAGCCATCATGTTTTAATGGACTTTATAGAATTTTGCACCCCAAAATGAAAGAATCACATTGATCCCAAACGTACACGGGACATTTACAAAAACTACACGAGGACATAAAACAAGTCTCGACAAAGTTCAAATAATTGCTAATGTACAGATAATGGTATGTGACCTTGATATAATTAAGTCGGAGGTCAATAAGAAAAAGAAAATTCCTCTATTTACCTGAAAATTAAAAGAACCACTTTTAAATTATTCATGGGCCAAAGAAGGCATTGTAATCGAAATTTAGAAATATTTAGAAATGAATGACAATGAAAATACTACATTAAAACTTGTGATATGCAAATAAAGTAACAGTTAAAAGGAATAATTTAGTTTTACACTCTTTTATTAAAAAGAAGGGACTATGAATATTAATGAGGTAAACATCCAACTGAAAAAGTTAGAAAGTCAATCACTGGATAGACACAAAGAGAGTAAATGGAAGGAGAATAATAAAGAGGGAAGCGGACATCGATTAAATAAATATTCAGTACGAAAGGCAGAACCACGTTGGTTTTTGAAAAGGTTAATAAAATAAACAACCATCTAGTAAAACTGATAAAGAAAATACAAGAGAAGGCAAAATAAGCCTTATTAGGAGTGAAAACTGGCATAACACAGATTAAAATAAAATTCGCCTTTACGCCAATAAATCTGAAAACTTAACAAAAGGGGGAAATTCTAGAAAAACTCTAGTTTGGCAAAAATGAAGCCAAAAAAAAGTCTGAATAGCATGAGAACAATGGAGTAAGTCGAAGTAGTAGTTAAGGTCCTCCCACAGAGAAAACGCCGGGTTCCTGGAGTTGCAGGACAGAGAATTCTTGCACGAATTCTCCCCGAGCATAGAAAGGAAACCATCCCCACTGTTCTCGAAACCAGGACCCCTTGAAAACGAAGCCAGAATAGGAACAGAACGTTAAAGAAAAACAGAAGAGGAAAAGAATTTACCTGCCAAACTCACTCCTAAACACTATTTTAATATGCTTTAAATAAAATATTGGCAAACCGAATCCAGCAATGTATTAAAAAGGCGTAATCCATATGTGTCCAGGGCACTTACTGCAGAAATTAAAGTAGTGTTTAATATTAGAAAGTCTATAAATGTTACTCACATCATCGACAGATTAAAGGATAAAGCCAAATGATTTTCTCGTTAGATCAGGAAAATGATCCATCTTCTTATAAGAATAATACTCGGTGAAATAAGCCAGACACAAAAGGTCGCATGTGGTATGATTCTGTTTCGAGGAAATGCCCGGAATTGGTAAATCCACAGAGAGAGCAAACGGGGGTGGTGGCCACGGGCTGTGGGGAGGAGGGAACGGGGTGCCGCTTCGTGGGTGCGAGGGCTTCTATTGGGGTGAGGATATTTGATCCTAGATTGTGCGGGTGATTATGCAACACGTACTGAAGTGTGAATGTGCTGTGATATTGGTCAATCTCACGCTGTGCGGATTTCAGCCAAACACACTGCATCCAGTTTCATAGAGTACGGTCGTTTGGGATGCAGATCAGAGGTGTATGGACCACTGTGCAGCCAGGTGCAGGCTGAGTTCAAGTGCACAGTTAAACCGACTGTGTGCTGTGTGTGAGCAACCTGCGGCCGAGTGTGAGTGCGTACGTGTACGTATCTGTAACGTTTTTCACACCATATATATTTTTTTATCTTAAAACACTTTTTAAAAATTAAAAAATCACAGTCCAGAAGATAAACAGTCACATCTGGAATAATAACTGTAACTCACATGTAATACACGTAACGTAGATATCATTTCAAATAAATCAATCGTGCTAAGTCTGATTCCCCTGTTCCTCTCTCGCTGTCAGGAGTGAACACCGAAGCCATGTTGAGAGCGAGTCCCCGTGGGCACCACGCTGTTCGTGCAGACTTCTGCGTCCTGGGGGCATGGGTCTGGGTTGATCGGCCTCACTCCAGCCTGGACGCTGGTACCTGGCAGCAGCCTCCAATCCCTACTCACTTTTGAATTTTCGGTATTAGCGCAGTGTCTTATACACATCATATGCGAAAGAGCATACAGGGAATGAATTAGTGAATGCATGCATGAATTAATAACATTTTTAAAAAGTCACCAGTACCATGCTAGAGCTTACCAGATGTGGCACCCCACTTAAATACCTTTAAGATACCATATGATGATTTCTACCGAACTGAACTAATTTGTATGTCATAAAATATTATTTTCTAAGAGTCACAACTATTATTCCAAATAAGGCTGGGGCCCATGGGCATTGCCCGTGCGCCTTCACAGCAAAACTTGGTCATTTCTGCTGGACAGATTCTGACATTTAAATCAGAAGAGTCTCGAGGTAACATCCTGTATTGCTCAAGAGATGCATTTTATTTCTGATTAAGCAAATGAACAATATACAAATATTTACCTGGAAATTAGTTAACGTTTCTCAGCTGTCACAGCAGCGGCATCTATGAGCGCTCGCCGGGGCAGGAGCCAGTCATCGCCCTGGTTGCTCTGGCGTCTTTGTCACACTTTGTCACGCAGGGAAGTCTGTGGGTTCCGGCCGTGCACTGCCCAGGCTCCTCACTCGTGTGACGGGTCCTCCCACCTGGCCGTTCTCAGGCGCGGAGGTGCCCTGAGCCCCCTCTTCCCTCATTGCTATGTCCAGGACACAAAAGATGTTCTCACTTGGGGGTCGTGTCACCCCTGCCTGGGCTTTCAGGCCATAACCAGCTCCTGCTTGGTGACCCTGCTCGTCCGGGACCGGAGGACCTCTGCGTGTGAAGAGCCTGTGGGTGACAATCCGATGTGATCTCACACTGCACGGTCACTGGGTCCCCGTCTCGTCATCTCTGAACCTCGTTCTACGTTTTGCCTGAAATGATTTCACAGCGAATTCCTCATCATCTGCTATAACCTAATTATAAAATAGTGGAAATAAATCATGACAGGAAGAAAA
>NW_006440135.1:1820617-1822717 GCF_000325575.1 Pteropus alecto
ATGTAAATCAGGCGAAGGAAAACCACGGAAGCTCACGCAAGGCCTAACCGGTCAGCTTCGCCCCAGACACCTAACCCCTAACCCTCAATCTTTGCCTTTAAAACCCCTGATTAAAGTCTGTCCGGGAGTCTGGGGTGTAAGCGATGGCCTCCCGTCCTCCTGGCACGGCGCCCTGCCGATAAATGCTTTAATTTCTCTACCGCAGGACTCGGCGTTCGGTGTCTGGCTCTGCTCTGCTCTCCTGGTCCGTAATGTCTGGTCTCTGACTGATTTTTAAAATGTGGCTCAATATCCTCAGATTAAAATATATATGGAGTCTCGAGAAAGCTGAAAAATGAAGTTGTGTCATAAACTACAAGAAGAGAGTAACCTGATTCCTGATTTTTGCAAGCATACTGGCTACGTCTGCCATTACAGTTAAAAATAATACTCTATTTTAGAGCCGTCTACAATCCTAATGCTTAAAACACACAGCATATTCATGGGAGAACAAATGTTTCCCCTTCAGCAAACAGGACAATAAAGCCTGCCTCGCTTGGGAAGCAGAATGTGAGTGGAACGCACACAACCGTCAGAAACTATTTCAAATGAGAGAAGGAGACTTGAGAACCGCACGTCCCTTGACTGTCACCGCGTTAGCTCATCTGTCTCAGGATGGCGCATATCGCTCAGAAGAATGAACATGCTCCATTACGGGCATCAATTTAAAACTTGCCATGTAACAGGAAAGAGAATTAAGAAATTCACACACGACAGAAGGAGTCGGGGGGAAAAAGAAGTACAAATAATAAAACCCCAGGTCTTAATGTATTATCGGGAGAATTTCTTTCAAAAGAGAAATTCAGGAGCTTTCAAACAGCCATTTGCTCAATGCATATAAAATATACTAACATATTAGATCAAAATTACTCGGCTCATGGTGAGAAAGAAGTAGACGAGACGCGATTAAAATAACCCATCGATGTTACTTCTATTGAATACAATATTTTACAATGGTTATGCACATAGAGTTAAGAACAGTGATTTATGAAACACCCACCGGAAGGTTTTATATTTAGATAAAATCGTATATTAGAACACGCCAGACTAAAGCAGCACCGTCTACACTGTAACGCTCTGCAGAGCGCGTAGGAAGCTCGGCGGGCCGTGCACTGCCCAGGCTCCTCACTCGTGTGACGGGTCCTCCCACCTGGCCGTTCTCAGGCGCGGAGGTGCCCTGAGCCCCCTCTTCCCTCATTGCTATGTCCAGGACACAAAAGATGTTCTCACTTGGGGGTCGTGTCACCCCTGCCTGGGCTTTCAGGCCATAACCAGCTCCTGCTTGGTGACCCTGCTCGTCCGGGACCGGAGGACCTCTGCGTGTGAAGAGCCTGTGGGTGACAATCCGATGTGTGCGTGTGCAGCACGCACTGCTGTGGCAACTCCGAAGGACTCAGAAACGCAGTTTCTAGAGTTTATACAGAAAGCCGTTGGAAGAAAAACAACCACATGGTTTACCTGAGGCCTTAGGGCCAAGCTCTGGGCATCGTGGCCCACGGCGCTGTTAGGTGCTGGGGACAGGTCAGCGGGAATGCCTGCTGGGGCCTCGGAGAAAGCGAGTCTTGAGCAGTGGTGTAGGGTTTGGACGGAAGGAGGGAGTGCACAGTGTGCATTGTGTGTGTGTGTGTGTGTGTGTGTGTGTGTGTGTGTGCGCGCGCGCGTGTGTACATTCGTTTGCCTGTCTTCTTGGGAGCTGTGTCACTGGGGAAAGGCCAGCCACTGAGCGCTGAGCTGACTCCCGATTCAGAGAGGGCAGCAGAATGAGATGACAGTGACCGGCCCAGCGCAATTTCAGAAAAGACTCCTGGAGGCCCAGCGTTTGAAATAGGTCGAAGCGAGGGATCCTCCACGTCCCGGGCAAGAACGGGGGAAGGAGGCTAGTGCAAAACTGTAACGCAGAGGGAGAGAACCAGGATGAAGAATAATCTTGAAATAGACCAGTGTTCTCCAGAGCAGCAGCTCCTCCTACCTCTGAGAGAATTTAGGGGTCAAAACACAGTGCATTGGCCTTGGTCTGCAGGCCGATCCAGTTCAATATTTCTGAACAGGGTAGGGACGCTG
>NW_006440135.1:1827328-1828981 GCF_000325575.1 Pteropus alecto
TCCCCGGGGCAGGAGCCAGTCATCGCCCTGGTTGCTCTGGCGTCTTTGTCACACTTTGTCACGCAGGGAAGTCTGTGGGTTCCAGCCGTGCACTGCCCGGGCTCCTCACGCGTGTGACGGGTCCTCCCACCTGGCTGTTCCCAGACTCGGAGCTGTCCTGAGCCCCCTCTTCCCTCATTGCTGTGTCCAGGACACAAAAGATGTTCTTACTTGGAGGTCGTGTCACCCTGCCTGGGCTTTCAGGCCATAACCAGCCCCTGCTTGGCGACCCTGCTCGTCCGGGACCGGAGGAGCTCTGCGTGTGAAGAGCCTGTGGGTGACAATCCGATGTGATCTCACACTGCACGGTCACTGGGTCCCCGTCTCGTCATCTCTGAACCTCGTTCTACGTTTTGCCTGAAATGATTTCACAGCGAATTCCTCATCATCTGCTATAACCTAATCATAAAATAGTGGAAATAAATCATGACAGGAAGAAAAGATAGAAAATGCCTTTTAATTCATCCGCTAATTGTTCATCAGACGTGTAGTTCCTGGCTTTTAAGGAGGATTCCGTCATCTGATGCAGACATTAACGTAGCCTCATCACCCTTGTTGCTCCCAAGGGTAACCGGACAGGGGACAAAAGCCTCGGTGGCAGTGGCAGGAGTCACTTCTGCCGAGAGAAGGAAGGGGAGCGCTGGCAGCATGTCCGGGGGTAGTCACTGAGCGCTGAGCTGACTCCAGATTCAGAGAGGGCAGCAGAATGAGATAACAGTGACCGGCCCAGCGCAATCTCAGAAAAGACTCCTGGAGGCCCAGCGTTTGAAATAGGTCGAAGCGAGGGATCCTCCACGTCCTGGGCAAGAACGGGGGAAGGAGGCTAGTGCAAAACTATAACGCAGAGGGAGAGAACCAGGAAGAAGAATAATCTTGAAATAGACCAGTGTTCTCCAGAGCAGCAGCTCCTCCTACCTCTGAGAGAATTTAGGGGTCAAAACACAGTGCGTTGGCCTTGGTCTGCAGGCCGATCCAGTTCAATATTTCTGAACAGGGTAGGGAAGCTGGGGTGGAGCCGGGGAGCAGGCTCACTGGTTTCTTGGGGAGCAGGCAGGAGAGCCTCCAAGAAACTATGGGCAGCTTTGTAACAGAAGTGCCAGGCTCTGACAATGCAGATGGAAGCAGGCAGCGTGGGACGCAGGCAGATGTGGCCTCAGAAATCCTTATGGCGAAGCAGGTCAAGTCTGCTCAGCTCGGCACAGTGGTCGGAGCCTTTCCAGTCAGCAGACCTGGAACTGAAACCAGAGCTCGGGACTTTGAGAGAGGCATTTACAGGAAACGGGGAGCCAAGGAGAGATCGAGTTGGTCAGAAAGCTGATCCTGGAGAAAGCATTTTGCTAAACCCATTCGGTTGGGAGGGGCAGGGCAGTGTCACAGCCTGGGACTGGGCCCTGCCGTGTCCCCTCACTGGAGTTAGTCAACCCCTGAGCTTTGAGTTAGTCAACCCCTTTGAGTTAGTCAACCCCCGAGCTTTCGTTTATTGGGGATAATAGTATCGTTGCTCGTAGTGTCATCGTGAGTTTAAGTGTCTTCTGTGCACAAGGTCTGGCCCACAGGAAGTGTGCAGTAAATTCAGCCCATAAGAAGAATAGAACTAAGAGGGAAAAAATAAGA
>NW_006440135.1:1833244-1840285 GCF_000325575.1 Pteropus alecto
TGGTGGCAGCGGCAGGGGTCGATTCTGCTGAGAGAAGGAAGGGGAGCGCTGGCAGCGTAGCCGGGCGGGGCGGGGGGGCCGCTTCCCGAGAGACGAGGCTGCCTCCCCGAAGTCAAAGTCCGGAAGAGGAGGCGGGAGCTGTTCAGTCTGTGGACTCCCTTCACGGTGTCTTTGGAAAAGTCACTCCCTGTGTCACAGAGAACGCGGGGTCTGCTGCCGGGCGGGGCCGCCTATCGTTTTGTACCTGATTCTAAAAGCATAGACTACAAACTCCTCTGGTGTGAAGGGACAGGGGCAGAGGGCGTGGGAGACAGCGCTGAATGCCACTGAGGACCCACGTGCTCTTCTTAGCGGTGGCCAGGCCGAGCATCGTGACCCTGAGACATAGAAGGTGCCAAGTGAGAGCATGCCACCTTCCGGGCACCAGGTCGAGGGACGATGTTGGAGGAGAGGGACAGAGAAGACTTGAGCCCCATGCAGCCCGGTCAGCTCACGCAGGCGACGGTGACAAGCACGGAATATGGGTAAAACGTGTGCTCCCAACCTGAAACACCCCCGTCTCCTCGCGCACCCTCCCACCGCACAAGCCTCTATCAGAGGAAAGTCAGGGACCACCGGTCGGTGAAGACTACTGGTCTATCCAGAACTGGGGATGGGGAGGAATTAAATAAATGTCTGAGAAACTTCTGGGAAACGCCTTCCATTGAAGGAGAGGAGGGAGCGGGCCAGGAGCCTGGGCGACGGGCGGCGGAGCCGGGCATCGCATGGCAGGTGAGAACCCAGAAACGGGCCGAGCCACCCCGCGCGTGGTGCGCCAGGAGGGCCCGTGTCACGCGGGTTCTGCGCTCTGCCCTGACGCCACGAGCTCTGCCACCTTGGGGAGAACAAGAGTCAGAAACTCTGAGAAGGAGCATAGACTCCTGCCCCAGTTTTCTGACTGGAGCGCACGCTCGTGCTGGTTTGCCAGGCGGCAGGGGTCGCCGATGGAAGCCACACAAGACCCTGGGCCTGGCGAGCTGCCAGGGCAGTGACCGCTGCCTCTGGTCTCCGCCATCCTGACACACGCGGTCCAAGCACAGCTCGTGGAGACCCGGACCCGGACCCGGAGGCGCGTGGCTCTCTTTTTGTGGCTAAATATACCTCCATGAGTCCTAAAAATTCTTTTAATAATAAGAAGGACTCTGTTCCTCAGGTGTAGTGATGCATCGCACGTACCTCCCCTCAATTTTTACATTTATTTTCCATTCTGTTCATGGAGAGATTTCTGCTTCCGTTCTAGATGGAGTAACAGAGACCGTATTCAATCTCCAGCCTGGGGAGAGAAAAGGCTGAAACAGTATTTTAAACAACGATTTGCAAAACGCTGGACAGGAGGCAAGGAAGGGCAGAATAACCTAAGGCATCACATGAGGTGAGCCCTGTGATGGCTCTGCCTGCTGCCCGGACAAGGCACCAGGCTGCAGCACAGGGAGGGGACGTGGACAGGGCCCGGGTGAGGACAGGTGAGCCCTCGAGGACTTCGAGAGTTCACAGGGCAGAGTTCATGCCGAAGAGGAGAGAACGTGGCCATCCGCAGAGGGTCTGCTCAGTCAGTGCGAGGTAACTTCCAGAAAGAAGCAGTAGAGGGTACAGTAAGATCGGGGGGAGCAGCACCCAGATCCCCCACAGGCTGCACACAGAGCCTGTTCCCACCAGACACGGGGGAAAGTGCCATTGTCTCCAGAGCATTCACCCGAGTGCTAAGACAGGTCACGGCCAAGGCCAAGCCCTGGGGAAGGTTAGCCCTGGGCCAGGCTGCTCTGATCCCACCCACGTGAGCTTAAAAGCAAGTCTCCCAGCCTTTACCGCCTCCAAGAACGCAGCTCAAGGATACTCACGAGAACACAAAAATATCCAGCACCCAAGGTACAATTCACATCAAAAACCACCCCAGCAAAGAAGCAGGAAAGTGCAAATCACGAGGCGGAGAAACGTCAGCCCGTCAAATACGGCACAGACCACAGAATTCGCAGACACAAATATAGTCAGCATCGTCGTGTGAGTGGAAACCATATGTTCGAGAACTCGCGGGAACGAGGAGCATGTAGAGACGTGGAAGTTATATAAAAAAAAATCAAACGTCTAGAGATGAAAAGCACTCCTCATGATATAAAAAACAGGATGGGTGGGCAGTACTAATAAAAGACTCGACATTGCAGAAGAAAAAAACTGGAAAATCTAAAGACGGAAAAACGATTAAAATGGAACACAGGGAGAAAGGAGAATTTTAAAAGAAACGTCACTGGAGGACGGCTTTAAGTAGCCAAATACACATCTGACAGGTCTGCCAAGGAGGGGAGAGGCGGGGCGGGATCAGAAAAATCATCCGAAGTACCAATGGCCTCCAATTTGCCAACTTTAATGGAAAACCACGAACCCACAGATCCGAGAACCAAATCTTAAAGACGGCCGGAGAGATGGGGCGGGGGAGGGGGACAGGTGGCAGTTGGTTTCCTGCCAGAAACAGCCTAAACCAGAAAACGGGAGAGAAACACCCGAAGTACTACAAGAATGTTGTCAACTTAGAATTTTTTACTCCCTGAAAATGCCTTCTAAACAAAGGGGAGAAATAAAGATTTTTTCAGATGCACAGAAACTGAAAGAATTTATCACCAGAAAACTCACCCTGTAAGAAAAGTTATTATGAGGTTTATAATCTTTATAGAAATAAAACACCTGGAGCAACAGCACAAACTCCAGGGACGGCGGAAGCAGGCTGCGAGGTGGCTTCTTCCAAGGTAAACTGTCCGTAAGTCCCTTTTCCTTTCTTTCTTTCTAGCTTTATTTGGAATAATCCAATTTTATTATGCTTTTTTCCCCTCCGTTGTTCTGTTAGCTACATATTCTTTTATTCTTCGTTTAGTCGTAACCCAAAGGTTAAAATACGCGTGCCCGACGGACACAACTTCATTCGGTTATGATTTTTACCACTTCCGTGATAAAGTAAGAATTGAGACCGCCATTCCCTCCCCAGACGCTGAGCGTTTCTGTCGCGCGTTTCAATCGCACGTGTATTTAAATCCGCCTGATGTGATTTTTGCCGCTCCCTCCACCCGTGTCCAATCAAACTCGCACGATTCGCCCCCCCAGTCCCGCGTCTTTCCCGCAGGTTTCCATCCGCGCTGAGTAGCCGCCTCTCCCTTTGGAGTTTCCTTCAGTGAAGACCCTTCGTTTTGTTTACCTAAACACACGTTGATTTTGCCTCAGTTTTGAAGGGCGCGAGCACACGGCAGATAATTCTCGGCTGGCGATTATTCGAGTCCAGGACTTTAAAGACCGGGATGCGATTCCATCGTCTTTTGGCTTCAACCGTTCCAGGTAACGGGTTTTCGACTGTTCTCCGCTGGCCGCTTCTTACATCCGTCTTGCTTTTTTCTTTTTTTTTTTTACTAGGATATATCCAGATGTTTGTTTTATTTTGCTTTACTTTTTTATTTCGTTGTGTTTGTAGAGCTTCTTAAAACCGTGGGCTGATGCGTTGTACCAATTTTAGAACAAAGAATGCACCTGCCCCATGCGTAAATGCTTCTCCGAGATCTCAATTATACATTTGATACACGTGTGTTTTTTTTTTCATTCTCTTGTGCTCTTTTCTGTATTTTCTAACTTTTCATTCCTTTCTCTCAATCATTTTAAAATATATTTTGTCGTTTTTTTTCCAGACTAGGCCCCATTCCCAGTTCCCCTACCTGTCTCCAGAAGTGGTTTTCAACATGGCCCCGTCTGCCAGGCTTTCTCCACCCGACGCCTTCCTCCCTCTTCATTTCCCTGCTCGCTCTTGCCTGACTGTTCCAGGATGGGCTCCAGAGTTCATGCGCTAACCCCGGCTGTTCCTCTGCAGCGTGTGGTGTGTCTTTCTCCTCATTCTGTCACGGGCGAGCATCAGAAGCAGCATCGTTTGCTCTTCTCATGGAACTGTACTGTTTCATTTGGAAATGTGTAGAGTTATATGAAATAGGAATATTAAAATTATTTCCGTGCCAATATTCCTTTTCTAACGTACTAACGTTTTCATTTTCTTCTTCTTGTTATGCTTCGAGCTCAAGGAAGCTTCCATCTGACTCCCCGAAAACTCCCCGTCGAGGGTGAGCCAATGGCCCACGGCACCTCTATTCTGCCTTCTCTTTTCTCGGCTGTGACTTTCTATCTGCGACCCGTGGCTAACACTCTGATGGGCGTTCTCGTGGCGATGTGCCGAACGGCTCATTTCAATATTCGCTCTTGAAGTGTACCTCCAGATTCTGATTCAGGGAGGCTACTGGGGCGCCCAGAGTAGGTACCCCACAGGATTCTGATTCAGGCAGCCCTGGTGCTGCCCTTCCAAAAGCACTAGCATTGCCCACCTCGGGGCCCATCGTCAGGAAGGAAGAGTCCAGCCGTGTGGGGCACCCCAGGAGCTTTTTTTTGTTGATCAATTAGGGTCTTTTAAAGCCCAGCCGTGTGGGGCACCCCAGGATTGCCCGGAGAGTCTCACAGCGCCAGGAGCCGAGGCGCCAAGGGGGCGGGAGGGCCGAGCACATCAAACACGATCCACCGCTCAGTGTCAGAACTTTGCAGACCCGTGTTTCTGAAGAACATGGGTAGGTGCTTTATAAATATTTTTACAATGTGGCATCTCTTTTCCAAAGGTCAGAACCTGTGGTTTAGAGATGTTCACCCAGAACCCACGCAGAATGATGCTAACAGGTGCGGCAAAGGAGTCAAAGTAACAGATCAGAGACGGGATGAGAGCGGAATCGGTATCAAGTCTCGTCAAAGCCTCCTGATCAGGGAGATTGGTCCTGAGGCCAGGGATGACCCCGAGCCCCAGGTCAGAAGAGATCCATCCCCTCTGTAACTACAGACCAAGAGAGGACCCAAAGGGGACATGACTGTTTTCTCTTTATTTTAACCCATTTTCTTTGCAAAAGGCAGATGCCTTTCATAAACTCCTGAGATTGCGATTAAGCTCCAAAATAGTCACGATCAGAAGTTATTACATGGAGATAAGAAATGCCAGAAAATATACTGGTGGTCCTGGGAGAGAAATTCCTCGTGAGTAAAAACGCTCTTCTTTGGAGAAGAGACAACTTTATGGTTTCCTTTCTTATTCCACAAAAACGAAATCAGTGTTGGTCAAGAGGTACTTCGGCTTCCCAAGTGCCTTGCTCTTGAACGTGAGCAAATAACTACCAAGGTGGCATATGTGACACTTGCTGTGCACGCCCCCATTCCCTCCAGCGAACTCATGAACTCATCCGCTGGAGGCTGCGAAGCACTGTATGAGACCGAGGCCTTCCCTACCAGACGTGGGATGGGTTGGCTTAGCAATTTTGGGGATGCTTAATAAAACCAATAATCCTTAAAAGGCAAAGCTCCTATCAGGAAAAAAAATTACAAAAACTATCTTCATTGGCGGTGGATGGAAATCTCGCAAGCTTTTTTTTGTTGATCAATTAGGGTCTTTTAAAGAGAGATCAAGGAATTATGCCCACTTTATTCGAACGAGCTTGTGAAACAGCTTGTAGAACTCTGTCCATTCATTTTATCGAGAAATTAAATTTTATGTATCTCTTACATTATAGGAACAGTTTTCATGTCAGAACCGAAGTTTCCCAAATTCCAGGGGAGGTTTGATTTCACTCAAACAGCTTGTATTACATTACAATGCCACGTTTGGTCTTTCCTTCGTTCCTGCCAAGAAATCATTATTTCTCTTCGGGAGTTAATTCACTTTCTTTACAAAGAAACTTCTCTCTTAAAAACAAAAACAAAAACAAAAACAAAAAACAAACAAACAAAAAAAACAGGGTCAAAAGCCTAGATGGCTGGGAAAATCTGAACTTTACTTAACTGCTCCACAGTTATCAGTGTGGCCTGATGGCACAATCAAGAAGAGGCAGTTTGTTATCTACGGTGTAAAAATCTCGACGTGCTCTGAGCATTTTAGGGAGTAACGGTTCCCGGTGGCATTCTAAGGTTGTATTTTGTTTTCGATCCTCCAAATGCAGATAAGAGCAGAGTGTCCCAGAGAGCACGAGAAGCATGCCCTCCAATCCGGGATCGCATCTGTGGTCCCTGCTCTTCCTGTCTTTAGATCAGGAATCTAATCGCGTTACTGGTTCTTGGAGGGTGTCGCAGCTCTGCACACCGTCGCTGCCCAGGACAAACGGGGACCAACTCAGTCCCAGTTTCAGCTATAAAAAACTGACAGCAAGCACGGTTTGTAACTAGCGATTTTCGTGATGCAGCCTTTGTTACTATTCAGGGCGCTATAATTAATACCATTCCGGTATTTGGGTTTTAACTCATACTTCACTCCAAGCAAAAACTTGGCAGCCATGTCAGGGGTATAAAAATAAGCAAAAGGAGAGACTATTTTTAGAATGCCAAGAAGTTTTGAATTAAATTCTGGGATGATTATGTAAAATATATGGCAGCAGTCAAGACCACGAGATCATTGTGTGCTCGCGGAGACGTATCCCGCATGCTGGAGGGAGAGGATCATTTATCTGGCCCCTGGCATCAGCCCGGCCAGCCTCGTGCATGCGGGGTTGCTGGTGTGCCTGCCCATCGTTCTCAGCTGGCCTCCGCATCTTAAGTGTGGCATATGCTAAAATGCATCCAGCAGCACCCTCCAGTTGTGACAACCAAGTGGCAATGAAGGGCCAGGGCATCTTCATTTACTAAACCTGAGTACTCTTAAGAAGAAGGTGGTTTTTTTTTTTTTGTATTCACAAAATAATAAGTGTCTAACCTAAGAACAGCTAAGCTTCACGTTTCTCTCGGCCAGATGGATTTTATGGAGCATCTGCGGGTGATTCTGTCAGTAGATATCCACCCTTCCATCTGGACGAAGCTTAATTATTACCAAATCTAGTACACAGTGACATAAAGACAAAAAGCAGAGGAGAGAGAAGGCCAATCGTTCACATGAGACATTTTTTTATTTTCATTTTTTTCAATAATGATAAGGTTAGGTGGGCAAATAAAACTAGATAATAAAACCAATTCATTGGGAAA
>NW_006440135.1:1840295-1845301 GCF_000325575.1 Pteropus alecto
AATACAAAATTACTTTTTCTTTCAAAGATCAACATGGTATCTTTGAAGCAAGTGATACATTTGGTCGGAATTTTGACATCTTCCATGAATATCCAGGTACCATGAGGTTCTTTCCTAAAAAGTATCCTGGAAGATATTTCTTTAAAATACATGCAAAAGTTTTATCTTCTCGATTTTTTCCTGAGTTAAAAGTAAGTTCTAAAACTTAAGACATGTCTGTCCTTGGATGAGGTTTTCTTTACACACACACATACACACACACACACACACACACACAAACATCAAGAATTTATTGCTTCAATGTCCTATAATTAAATATTTGCCTATATGTATATTTTTTCTATTGCTATCTTTAAAAATGACTGATTGAATAACTACATCATTCTTAAGTCATGAACTCACTAATATTGGAGAATAATTTATTTAGCCTACATTCTGCAAAGCCCAATCGGGTTATTCTCAGCAAGTCAACAAACAGAAAGTGTTGGTGAGGATGTGGAGAAAAGGGAACCTTTGTGCATCGTTGGTGGGGTTGTAAATTGGTGCAGCCTTTATGGAAAACTGTATGGAGGTGCCTCAAAAAATTAAAAATAGAACTACCTTTTGACCCAGCAATTGCGCTTCTGGGTATTTATCCAAGGAAAACCAAGATGATAATTTGTAAAGGTCTGTGCACCCCTATGCTCGCGGCGGCGCTATTCACAATAGCCAAGATATGGCAGCGACCTAAGTGCCCATCAACAGACGATTGGATAAAGAAGATGTGGTTCATATAGACAATGGGATATTACTCAGCCATTGAAAAAGCAAAATCTTACCATTTGCAACGACATGGGTGGACCCAGACGGTATTATGCTGAGTGAAGTAAGTCAGACAGAGAAAGACAAGCACCCTATGATTTCACTAACATGCAGAATCTAAGGGACACAAGCAATGAACAAACTAAACAAAAACTCACGGATACAGAGAACGAACTGTTGACTGCCAGGAGAGGCGGGGGTTGGGGGGCTGGGTGAAAAAGGCGAAGGGATGAAGACGTGCGACTTAGTAGTTGCAAAACAGCCACAGGGCCTCGGAGGGCAGTGTGGGGAGCGTGACCACTATCACTGCGACGGCTGTGTGCAGACGCATGCTGCAGTGACACGGCTGTGTGCGGACGCATGCTGCAGCATCAGCGGTCACTTCCCGGACCGCATGCAAGTCTAACCACTGTACCACATACCCGAAACTAATGTAAGATAAATAAAATTCAATTAAAAAAAAACAAAAACTCTCGCTCTGCTCTTGGGCAAACGGAAGGCTAAGAAGGCTCAGCCGTGTTCCATGTCCCCGGCCAGCGGCAGATGGAGGCCTTAGCCCGTTCCTTACCTTCCGGCCCACGGCGTTCTCCGCTGTATGATCACTAGAGCGATGTGGGCCCCGGTCCCCCACCTGTATCCTCTCCTTTCCAGTCTCAAAAATGAAGCTCCAAAAGTCGACATTTTAAGAGAAGATTAAAAAAAACAAAATGAACTAGCCGTATTTGAATGGATGTGATCAGCACCATCATTTACAAATTTCCTACCGCTGTGACTCAGACATCAGCACTGGGGCTGCACGTTTATCAATGTCGCCACCCCCGCCCCTCCCCGAGAAACAAACAAACAAACAAACAAACAAACAGCACCGCTATGCATGTCGTTATCCCGGTGGCAGAAAAGGAAAACGTGCTCTGGGACAGCACCGCCCCCAGTGGTCAGGGCCAGGGCGCTCTGGGCGGCCTTTCCCTGCGTGCCGTGACAGTGAGTTCCCCCAGATGCCCAGAGCCCTTAGCTGCCCAGAGCCCTTCCAGGGTGAGCCTGGCACGCGGGGCCTCACGCGCCCCCACCTCAGGGCACAGGTGAGAGCCCCAGCAAGCCCGTTTTCTGGGCTCCAGGCTCTGCCCCTCGTGGCTCAGACTTCTATTGTCTCTGAAAAGGCTGATGTGGTTTAGGATACGCCCTTTCCCAAATAATCTGTTCTGTTGTCGCTGAATAGCCGACAAACTCGGGACAGGTGTGCTGGAGAACCCGCCCCGGGCTCTGCAGAGAGAGTAGGTGGAGGGTCGAGCGCTCAGGGGCCCCCAACAGGCCTCTGAAGTGGGCCTCAGGGCCCCCCGGAAGTCACAGGAATGGGGGGCTTTCCCGTGCTGGGCAGCCTCTCTCTCTCAGTCCTTTATGCCAGTGGGTGATTTTTTAAATATATTTTTTTATTTTTCAATTATAGTTGGCATACAATATCGGTTTCAGGGGTACAACATAGCAATTAAACATTTATATAACGTGCAAAGCAATCCCCCCGATAAGTCTAGTACCCATCCGACACCGTATATAGTTACGACAATATTATTGACTATGTTCCTTATGCCGTACTTTACATTTCCTATTTTGTAGCTATCGATTGGTAATTCTTCATGCCGTCTTCTCTCCCTCACCTCCCAAACCCCCTTCCCATCTAAACCCTCAGAACGTTCTCCGTATCTGTAAGTTTGTTTGTTTATTTTATTCTTTAGATCCCACATGGAAGTGAAGTCATGTGACATCTCTCCCTGTCTGACTCATTCCACTCAGCACAATACCCTCTAGGTCCATCCATGTTGTTACAGATGGCAAGATTTCATTCTTTTTTTCGGCTGAGGTCAGCAGCTTTAAAAAAAAAAAAAGAGAGAGAGAGAGAGAGAGAGAGCGAGCGCTAGAAAGCAACATGACGCACAGAGCCAGGTCCTCCTTGGTGGAAATAAACTCCCACACAAAAGCTCGGCCTGTACTCGGGGTGGCTGCGGGCCTTGTTTTGACAGTGCTTTCATCTGCAGAGAGGGCAGGGCAAAGGCCCCGGGCTCCCCGGGGACAGTCACAAAGGGTCTGAGGACCACCTTTGCCATCCACCTCCCTCTGAGGGTGGGAAGATGCTGCCAATGCCTGCGGTGTTGGGGAGGGGTGTGCACACCCTTCACCACTGCAGTGCCTTCGAGGTCTGCCTCAAGGCCCTCTCTCTCTCTCTCTCACACACACACACACACACGCACATTCTCACACACAGACACACACGCTCTCTCTCTCTCTCACACACACGCACACTCTCTCTCACACACACGCATACATACACACACGCACACACTCACACACACGCACACTCTCTCTCACACACACACACTCTCACACACACTCTTACACACACAGACACACACGCACACTCTCTCACACACACGCACACACACGCTCTTAGATGTTATATTACAGCACACATGTCCTGTCCCTTCCCGTTGTGCATGGAACTTTGAATAAAATGACTGATGAGCAAAGAATATGATACAGGCAGAGCTATTTCGTACCAAGACTCGCAGGATGATTAAACAGGAGCCGAGAACTAACGTGCGCGCCAGCCCTATGGGTCTTCGGAAAGGAACAGACCGACCCAGACCTGCAGCCTCTGCTGTCATGGGGGCTGGGAGGGGACTGGGGACAAACCTGGTCACATGCAGATCTGCCCCCAACACCCTCCTTCCATGGCACAGGCACATGCTGACTCTCTGGGGCCCCAAAGACAGTGCAAACCAGATGGCAGGGTCAGCTCACTGGGGATTTACCTGCAGCGGATGCTTCTCACGGTCTGATTACAACTTTCACTTCCTTCTACCAAGAGTTTTAAAAATCCTCATTTTAGGTATCTGCATGAACTAGGAGGGAGATCGGAGTCAGATCCAGGATTAGTCCCACGAGTGTGTGGACGGGCGTGTCACACTGTTCAGAAAAATCTAGACATAGCCTAAATCTAAGATTCAGATGAGAAATTTGGGGTGATTTCTGCATATTCCTTCTGATCCGCCCACTGAAGTATCGCGGCGAAGTCGCCTCTGTAAGAGTTTGCGTGTGTAGAAGGGGGTGGCGGACGTGGGGGGACGAAAGCAAGATGGGAGTGTGAAACCACGGTGTCACAAAGTCTCACGCGCATCGGAAATACATCTGGATTCCATTTAGAAACAGAGTCCATTTATATACCCGTTTCCAAGGACCTCTATTTTTAGGCTTCCTTCACTGCGCAGCGAAGCCACTTGCGTCCCCCGAGCATCACTAGGACATCCTGCAAAACCGAGGAAGTCACCGTGACCCAAACTTCGGTGAGGAAGGAAATCGCCCTGGAAGTGCCCTCGAGGCTTGCTCACCACTCAGCGGAACCCTCTGAGATGACAGAGACAGAGAAACTCAAGACGACGCTAACTCCAACCGCTGAGAGGACGTGCTGGGGGCGCGTTGATGGAGACGGCCCTCCCTCGGGCGGATTAGGGCTCTGCGTCATCCTCGTCTGCCACACCTGACGCATCCTGCTTGGAGCGCGAAAGCTTCCCTGTCGCTCTGTTTTGTTCAGCTGTCAGTCACGCCTTCTGAAGCCCCTGCGCAGTGCTGCTCAGAAACCTTCAATCCGCCCAGTGCCGAGTGCCGAGAGCACTTGTCACTCTCGCTATCCACCCGCCCCCCATCCGCGACGGCCTCATTCTCAGACAGCCGCGGTCCCTATTTCTCAGGAACGAGGTAGGAATTCTCGCTTCTCCTCGCTTGGAAATGTGTTTGTTCTCTCCTTCCTTCCTTGCTGGGTCGAGTTCATCCTTCTAGGACCTGATCCAGCCAACGATCCTGTCTCCCATTGGTATTTTATGCTCTCTCTCCTGGTACAGAACTGACTGCCTCATTTTGTAAATATGCTCGTCTTCATAGCTTTTCATTCAAAACACCTGCTCTCTCATCTTTGCCACAGTTCTTGAGTGTCGTCAGAAGCAATGTCATCCATTGAAAAAACAAAACAAAACAAGAAACTTCCTTCAATCATATCCCCAGTGAGCCTCACCCTTATCCTTACGTTTGCTCTAAAGAATACTGGATCGGTCAGGGTCTAGTGGAGTAAGCACGCGAGGCGCCCTAGCGGTGAGGACTGAGCACGGGGAGCTGATCACACTTCGCAGGTGTCGACCCATGGTCGCTGGTGCCAGTTC
>NW_006440135.1:1845414-1851673 GCF_000325575.1 Pteropus alecto
GTGGGGAAGAAGGAAGCTTTATTCAGCACGAGCAGCTCCGCCGCGATCCAGCCCTGCCTCTCCCCGCCCCTGCCCTGCCCTGCCCTGCCCGCTCTTCTCCCCTCTGGTCCAGCGAGGGGGTTTCAGCTCCAGCCCAAAAACACAGCCGTAGGGGAAGAGGGAAAGTGCACCCCGTGGGCCAGAGAGATGACGAACACAGACAGAACCTGGTCCCCGAACGGTCTGTTCTCACGCAGACTCCGAATCCTCACGGTTTAACTGGTCTAAGAAACAATGTCCTGATTGGTCAGAATGGAGCTGCCCTGATTGGTCGGTGAGGATGCTAATGAGGAGATGGCTGAGCATCTCCAACTGGTCCGGGAAAGCGTCAGGCCTGTTGGTTGAAACACAATCCCAGGAACTCCTCTCCGAGGGACGGCTGGACACGGTGCGGGAAGGCCGTTCGGTGCAGGCTTCTCCCTGACGTGCGGTTTGCGTGAGAGGCTCCTGTTCAGAAATGGCCGGCAGGTTGTGCTTTTAAACAGCTGGTGGCCCAGCCAGCCGCCAGCAGCCCTTCCTGGGAGGTGTCTTCTTCCTCAGGAAGCGCAGCGGGCTGCGAAGGCAGACGGGGACACGCAGAGAGCCAAGGTGCTAGCTGCAGAATCGCCTCACACCACCGGGGCCGGGGAACAAAGGGAAGAAGTCGGCCTTATTAGATCAGACTCTGTCCACCGACCCCTGGAAGGGGCCCATGGAGCTCAGATTGTGGGAAAAGCTCGAAGTTGGGGTTGGCGGCGTGCGAGAGTCTCGGTCATCGGCGAGACTGGGACAGGAAACGAGCAAAAGTTCCCCTCCCGCTCCAGTCGTCCGGTCTGCTTCTGTCTGTCCGGCAGAGCCTGAGAGGGAGGGGGCGCGTGGCACGGGAGAAGCGTGACTCGCAGAATACAGAGGACGGTTTTCAAAGCTTCATCGCAGTCCTACTCGGCACCCCAACACCCTCTTCGTACGTGCGGACTTGGGGACACAACGCTGACAACTTCATGTCTTCACCTAGCAGAACAGAATCATCCACCCCTCACTCAAATGAGGACCCTCCTCCCCAAAGAGAAAACTATAAAGTCCCTAGAGTATTTCCAAAGATGGGTGACAGCCATCTTTGGAAATTGTGGGTTACTTCTCAGATTCCACCTCAGTCTCGCCTGAGCATCCTCTTACCTGAAGAATAAATGGATGACTGATTGATTAATGATTAATCTATTGGTCAGTTAAACAATTACCACTGAATAATGATAAGAGAATAAAGTAACGATGGAAGGAAGGAAGAGAGATGAGTTAACACACACACAATCACAACAAACCAGAGGGAGGTATGTGTCTGGGCACCGTGCTGGTTTGGGCAGCTGGCCTCAGCTCTGCAGTCGATTTAACGATCCCCTCTAACACCATGGGGATGACGCCGTCGTTCAAGGAGGACGCTAGTAGACCCTGTGACAAGAATGGCTCTACGGCTAAAACGCCTGTCCCAGGAGACTGGGGGGCTCCTCCCCACAGACACTAAAGCGAAGTCGGAGCAGACAGCCTGTGCTGCGCTGGGCAAAGACTGGCCTCGGAGACAGCACCCCAGGGGGCTCTCGTGGGCCGCGTCAAGCCCACAGCCCAGGGGAGGTCCTGCTTTCAGGTTAACGAGTCGTGTGGAACCGGAGCCCAGGGCCGCCGCGGTCCTCTGGCAGCAGGCTCAGCGGGCTTTTGCTCACCACGGGGCACCCCCGGGGCTCCACGCGGCCAGGGTGGGCGTGGCACGGAGCTCCGCAGGGGCCGAGCTGCGGTTCTTGAGCCACGTGAGTCTCTACACCTGCAGATGTGAACGAGGATGTGCGAGCCGGGTCTGCTCAGGAAACAACATGAAAGCCCTTACTGCTGGTGCTTAAGGGGAGGTGTGTGAAGACTGACACGTCTGTGCCTGCGGTTAAGTCACACCAGGCTGGGGCCTGGGCCCTGTCTCAGCGTGTCTGTCCTCACAGCACACACACATGCACATACGCATGCCGCACACACATGTGCGAGTGCACGCACATACAGAAACGCACACACCATGCATACTTACAAATGCAAGCACAAACATGCACGCACACACAGAAACGCACACACAGCATACATTCTTAAACATGAGAGCACATGCAAACACACACGCACACACAGAAATGCACACACCATGCATACTTACACATGCGAGCACATGCAAACATGCACACACAGAAATGCACACACCATGCATGCTTACACATGTGAGCACAACCATGAGCGTATGGACACACATCTGTTTGCACACATGCACAAACATTCATGCACTCAGAATCACACACACTATACATACTTATACACATGACCACACACAAACATGCACGCACACACAGAAATGCACACATACCATGCATACTCACACATACAAGCACACAACCGCAAGCATACAGACACACACATGCACACATGCACACATAAATGCACACACAACATACATACTTACACACATGAGCACACACAAACATGCACACACAGAGAAATGTGCACACTATGCATGCTTACACATGTGAGCACAAACATGCATGCACACACAGAAATGCACACACACCATGCATGCTTACACATGTGAGCACACAACCGTGAGCGTATAGACACACATATGCATGCATGCACACACATACATGCACACAGAAATGCACACACAATATACACACTCATACACATGAGCACACACAAACATGCATGCACACACAAATGCATGCATACCATGCATACTTACACATGTGAGCACACACCGTGAGCATATGGATACACATATGCATGCATGCACACACAAACATACCTGTACACAGAAGTGCACATACACCCTGCACCTTACACACTCACACATGCAAACACAGTCATATGCACAGCAGCACATACGCACACACACCACACTCCGCAGGTGTTTCTGAGGAATGTCAGTGGTTTTGGTGGCCAGAAGCCAGGGTGCTTCCAATTGCCCAGCCCCGCACCCCAAGGACCTCGGAGCACACCTCCACCATGCACTCCGACACAGCGCCTGCCTTGTCCCGGAGCAGACCTGCCTCCTGTCCAGCCCGAGGGCTCGGGGTTGGGCCTGCTGGCATCTCTGCACCCCTGCGCCCTGCCCTGGCTCTGGCAGGCGGATCTGCATGAAGGCCTCCCTCAGGGGGCGTGGCCCCCCGCCCCAGGCGCACGGTCCTTCCACAAGAAAGTCCTAAAAACGGTGCAGGGGGTGAGGCAAGCCAGGGCTCAGGGCTGCAATAACCAGAAAAAACAAAGCTTTCCAGGCCCTGCATTTCGAGCTCCCAGAGCCGGCGTGGCGGAAGGGTCCAGGGCCTTTGTGAAGAGAAACGAGGTCTGAGCGTTACTACTGTCGACAGCCGGGAAGGTGCCCTTGTCTAGCTTCGCTTCCTCTTCTTTATACCTCTTTACCTTCGAGGTAGGGTAGACATCCATTAGCTGATGTCCCTAAGCCTCAGTGACAATGCAGAGCCCAGGACACTGCTCCGATGGCGGTTCCAGTGTGTCTGCCCCGCCTGGCTGTTCACTTCCTCTGCCCTGTGCCGGGATTTATTCAGCAGCCCTGGTCTCCCCGGGTGTGAAGGCTGCCAGATGCCTGATGGGACCCCAGAATTGCACCCGCAATAAAATACACCGTCGCTCCGAGAAGCAAAGTGGCCCCAAGGCCCGGCCTCGCTGGCGTCTGCAGCCGCCTCAGCCAGGATGCTCCACGAGGTCGCCCTCCGCCTTCCTCCTCCGCAGCGTGCGCGGGTGCTGGGCGCGTCCGGGGCCTCGGGCGGCTCTGTGAGGAAGCCCCTGTGATGGTGCCTGGGGCACTGGCCGCACCGGACTCCTGGCCCGTCGGCAGCTCACAGAAGGGGCCCCTGGCATGTGCGACTCAGCCTCGTGCGTCTACCTTAGGGAAATGTAGACTTTCCACAGCCTCCACGCTCAACTCGTCCAATATCCCCACGCTCTCTTGGGAGGGGACAAGAGGGGCTGGGGGAGGGGAACCCTAACAGAGCGCATTCCCACAACCCGGGAGAATGACAGCCTCCGTGAAGCAGGACCCGGAGTTAAACTTCCCCGATACAAGAAAACATTATCCAAGAGTAGACTACGGGTCCCGGGGGAAAAAAGGGTCACGTGCACATTTGCATATCTGTTTATGACAGGATGAGGCGATGCAGCAGAACAAAGGACGGCCCCCCAGTCACTGGAGAAAGAGGCCTTGGAGTCCAGGGCTGCGGAGCCCCAGCGAGTCCCCAAAGGCCTCGGGTCACTGCAAGCCCACCTGACTCTGTCATCGCAGGTTCTGACGGCTGCGGAGGAATGCACGAAGGGAAGGGACGAGTAGAGTCACAGAATCGCCCCCTATGGGAAAAGGCACAGTTGACCGGCAAGTCGCCGCCCACGATGGTCACAAGGAGGCATTTATTCGATGGCGCCAGAGGGGCTGCCGGTCCGGCTAAACCGGCTCATGGGTGAAGTGGGGGGAACTGGGGAAGCAGGGGGCCTGGGCTTGCTCTGCCCCAGCCCCCCTCCGCAGCCGGGCCCTGCGCCCGGAGCCCGCACGCGGCGTGCGTCCGACTTTGTGGCCTTGACAGAGGCAGGGAAGCAGCCCAGACGCTCTGATGCCGGAGCGTTGGGCAGGTATCCCCAAGACACTGAGGGCAGGGCGACCCTCCCTCCCACCCCATCCTACCCCCACCGCTGGCGGCAACCCCATCCGACCAGCACGCAGCTGCCGCATGACAGATGGAAGGCAGGGATCAGGGAAGAATGAAGGTGTCGGGGTCGGCATGGCGGTTTCCCCCGGGGCCTCAGCCCCTCAGAACCACACCTGGCTCTAGCTGCCTGGGACAAGGAACAGGAGCCGGGGGCTCGGATCGCGTCTCTGTGCATTTACACTAAATGTTCCCACTTGCAAATCATCTCAAAAGATGATGCACAGAATGGCCGGACGTGCGAACACGTCGTGCAGGTGGAAGCAGGCGGAGGGCGAGCGTCCAAACAGGAACGACCCTCCCCTGGTCATACGAGGCGCGGGTAACGGCGCAGGCACCGTGGGCTGTGTCCCTCTGTCCCTCCCCCGTGTGTGTTCAGGGCCTCCGCGGGTCCCTCCCCGCCGCCCTCCGCGTAGACCCCGCCTCCCTCCTTCATCCCTTCCTTCCTCTCTTTCTCCCTTCCTCCTTTCTTTCCTTCTTTCCTTTAAGTTCATGGCAAAAATAGATGGAAAGCAGAGAGTTCCCAGATGCCCCATCTCCACGCATGCGCGGCCTCCCCCCAGCAGACGCCCCCCCTCCCCCAGAGTGGGACCTCACTTACAATCAGTCACCCTGTCGCCTCACGCCCATAGTCTGTTAGGTTCGGTGCTGGCGTCGCACACTTATGGGTCAGGACAAACGTCTCGTGACACGTTCCCCCTGTCGCAGTCTCCTGTCGCGTGTTTTCACCGCCCCGCAAGTCCTCTCTGCTCCTCCTGAGAGCCTCCTTCCCAACGCCAGCCAGCCACCGATCCCTTCACTGTCCCCACGCTCCCCTTCTCCCAAGAACGTCACATCGTTGAAACCAGACGGAGCGGAGCCTTTGCAGACTGGTTCCTGTCACTTCGTCACATGCGTCTAAGGCTCCTCCGTGTCTCTCCAAGCTTGATCGCTCATTTCTTTATAGCGCCCGCGGTCTGGGTGGACCGCAGCTCACAGGTGCACTCGCCCACTGCAGGATGTCTTCGTCGCTTCAAATGATCTTTAACAAACACAAATCTGTCATTTCACCCCGTGGCCCTGCCCCTCCCTGGCTGCAGGCCCAGGGACTTCCACCCCCTTCCCATCCACTTCCTTCCTTCTGGAGGGCCCCCTACCCCGGCTGGGCAGGGGTCTGAGTGAGGTCTCCCCTGACCACCCAGAGTGCCCCCCATCAACCCGATTTCTTAGCTCCCCTCTAGTTTCCTCCCCGGAGAACTTGTAGCTGCTTGATCGCTTCGCGCTTGTTGACTTAGTGTCTGTCTCCCCCTTGCACCCTGACTCTGTGCTGGCGAGGACCTTCTCTGTCTCCAGCATGCAGAAGCTGGCCCTGGACGAGGGAGGCTGGACGAGGCTGTAAGTGGTCACAGTCTCACGGAGCCAGGAAGGCCCAGGAGACAGATTGCTTTTCCAATACGCATGGTCGATGAAAAGGATCAGACTCACCCAGTGCACAGCACACATCATTATATCATAATATGTAATATAGA
>NW_006440135.1:1851688-1855775 GCF_000325575.1 Pteropus alecto
TATATATATATATATTTATACAATTATAAAACGCATTTGTAATATAATGGAGGGAAATGAAAGAATACTCCCCAGGAGATCTTTCTCTAAACTGTGCTCATTTATGACCATATTTGATCATATCGAAGATGTATTCTAACTTCGAAGTTGTTAAAATGTTAAGATACAAAAAAAGCGATGTCATCAATTCTAAGACTTGTCTCCATTTCTAAGATGTTGTTCCGTGTATCCGTCACTGCATGACCCACCGCAGACGCTCGCCGGTGTCAAATGACCACTGTTTACGATGCTCCTGGATTGTGCAGGTCAGAGATTTGCTCAGGACGTGGCTGCAAGGGCGTGTGTCCTCCCAGTGCCTGAGGCCTCCACGGGGTTGACGAGCTTCTGCAAGCGACTCCAACAGCTGGGGCTGCAACAACGCCTCTGATTTGATCGACAGGTACGCTTCGGCGCCTTCCACGTGTCAGACCCGGGGACCCAGAATGAACGGAATCCATCATGATCACCGTGCCTGCAGGGCCGGCGTCTAGGAAGACCGTCGGGCGTGGATCAGATGTTCCCCATGCGTCCGTGACAAGCGTTTCTATCACGAGGCAAGAGGGGGCAACGGGGTCAGAGTCTGCAACGTCCCCTAGGTAAGGACACTGTCTGTCCCAGCCGCGAAGGGAAGGTCCCCATTATGGCCATTGCCCCGTCTTCCCATTTGACTCGTCTCCATTTTTTCCATTTAGCCAACTGTCTTTATTGCTGGTTACACCGAAATAAAGTAAAACGTAAAAAAAAATGATAATAATAAAATAAATAAATAAAGAGAAACGTGTTCAGCGAGGCTGCTCTCCCAAGCTCCGGCTCTGGTCTGAGGACACGGGATGTGCATGACCTTCCTCTCCTCGCGGCCTGCGGGGAGCTCGCCAATCAAAATGCTCAGAACGGCAGCTCGCGGTTGCCAGATCCTTCTCCCGAGTCATCACGGGAACATTTTTAAACCCGCTGCGCCTGCCGTCTACTGATTTACTAGCCAATTTTGTCACATGCTTGCCGAAGCCTGCGAGATGCATGCTGCCACCAGGCCGCCGTCGGCAAGGTCAGCGACAAACCGGGAGAATGACGGGCGGGGTGGGGGCGAGGGGAAACGGAGGGACAGCCGTGGGGCCTGAAGCACGGCACTGTTCCCGCTGCGGCAGGTCCCTAACATACCGTAAAATCTACCGTTATTAGTTCACTTTACTTTTTTTTTTTTTTCACTAAACACATTCAGCAGCAATGAGCTAAAAAATAAAACTGCATGTTTGGTGAAAAATTATTTCTATTTTTCAAGAATGTTGGTGATAAATATGTAACATGCACACAAAAAAGCAGCCAATATTGACCATCCACCATGTCCCTGAGGGACACGGTGACATCAGAGTCCACATCCAAATCAGAGACACAGGCGCACTGTGGAAGTATCAGTGAATTTAAGGAGATGATGCCTGAAGATGCTCATTTAACACAAGGCGGTGCAGAAGGTGAGGTCACTTTTCACTCGAAGCAGCTGGACTTTAAATCAAACTGCTGTTTTCTAAATTAATTTTGACCATTTTCAATTTCAAATCTTCTTGTGCCTAGACAAAAAGTGAAGAAATATCTGTTAATAGGTCGGCTCCATAACAGAAAAACTTTGCAAGCAGTTAAATGATGCAGTCTTATATCATTGTGGTCGGATGTTTCAAACAGAAAACCAGATGATTACAATAACTGCTAAATACTTTATGCGATTCATGGGGTCAAAGGGAAGCCTTTGAAAGTTTATTTTGATGAAGGTGAAACATTATTATTTGTATTCTTGTGTATTCACTTAAAAATTCAACACTGAACGTAAACTAATTTGTTTTGTGTGATGTGAACACATATTTTAATGGAACTAACTATCATGGCAAAAGCAAACTTCTTACTGAAATAAAGTCTATCAATCAGAATTTCACTTTGAATTAATTACAATGCATCCATAATTCATAACAGCATTCACACCAGCTGAGTGGTTTCACTCGTCACAATAGGAGCTTAATTATTGGATGTACACATTTTTATCATATGCACAGAATAATTGAAACACATGTTTCTCGGTTAATGGTGATGTTAATTTTTTTTTTAATGTATTCGATCCAACAAATGGGACTGAGACAACTAGATAACCAGGGAAATAAAAATAAACCCTGATCTCTACATGATTCGGTTTAAAAATATTAAATCAAAACAGCTCCTAGACCTGAGCACAAAGCTAAAGCCACAAAGCTTCTGTCACAAAACGCACGCTTCTATCTTCATCATAACTGGTGGACACAAAAACTCTAACTAGAAAAGAAAAGAAAAAGGTAAGTTAGACTTCATCAATATTATGAACTCACGCTCCTCGGAAGACACAGTCAAGAAGGAAAAATGCAGGATCTGGGCAGGAGAAAATGCTCACGGCCCCTGTACCCGACAAAAGACACGTACCCAGAGTGTATTATTTTAAACTCCAACAGATCAATAATAAAAACAAACAACCTAATCTGAAAAGAGGCCAAAGATTCCAACTGACAACTCACAGAAGAAACTATGCGCTCATCTATGAAATCACGAAAAAGAACACGGTAGCATTCGTCGCGAGCGATGGGCAGAGTGGAATGGGGACGAGACGCGACTTTCTACGCGACGAAGGGCGACGTTAAAAAGACTGAAAATACCAGGGTTAGCCTGAATTCGGAGCCACGGGATCGCTTACATGTGGCAAAGAACAGTCACCCCCAAAGACAGACTATGAAGTTAGACGCTTTTACCACACGACTCAGCAATCCCAGAGAAATGAGAGAAGATGACCAGAAAGTGACTGGTAAAGTGAAACCCAAAGCAGTTTTATTGATCATAGCTAAAAACTGGAAGTCTTTCAACTTCCACCAACAAGAGATCGGATAAAAATCTGAGAAAAAGAAGCCAGACCCAAAACACACACTTACAAGTTCCGGTTCTTTGGACCTAAAGCTCAGTAGTCGGCAATCCAATTCGTGGAGACAGGAATCAGAGCAGTGGTCCTCTCTGGGTGTGGGGCTAGAACAGACCAGAAGCGGCTTTAGGGAATTTCCGAGATGAGGAACTATTTACGTCTGATGAGGATGTTGGTCACACAGGTGTCCATGTGCTTATCAAGCTTATGACTCAGACATTTTCTTCAACAAGAAAGCAAAATTAGAAAAATTCAATGCGTGGGGTATGCTCCTGACTAAATGTTTGTGTTCTCCCCAAATGCGTATGTTGGAACCCAGTCCCCAAGGAGATGGCGTTAGGACGTGGAGGCTTTGAGCAATGAGGAGGCCATGGGCGTGGAGCCCCAGGATGAGGTCGGGGCCTCGTGAGACAGGCCCCGGGGGCCCCCCTCGGCCCTTGGCCGTGCAAAGGCACCGTGACCAGAGAGCCCTCTGTGGACCAGGAAAGACATCTCAGCAGACACCAAGTCTTTTGGCACATTGGTCTTAGACTCCCCTCCAGAACTGTGAGAAATACAAACTGACCAAGACAGGGTATATTCATTTTCTATTATTCCTACAATAAGTTATCCCAACCTTAGTGACTTAAAACAACACAAATGTGCTACCTTACCATTCTGGAGGTTGGAAGTCTGAGGCGGGTGTCTCTGGGCTGAACTTCAAGCCGTTGACAGAGCTTGTCTCTTTCCGAAGGCCCTGGGGGGGAATGCCTTCTCTCCCGGCTTTGGGAAGCTGCCTGTGTTCCTTGGCTGGCAGCCCCTTTCTCCATCTTCAAAGCCAGCGATGGCAGGTAGGGTCTTTCTCACCTGGCACCACTCTGACGCTGACCCTTCTGCCTCAGGCTCCACCTTTATGATGACTTAGGGTCCAGGATCATCTTCCCATGTTCAGGGCGGCTGATTCGTGACTTTAATTCTGTCTGCACCTTAATCCCCCCCTGCTAAGTAATGTGACGTGTCCATAATGTCCAGGGGTTAGGACATGGACATCTTCGGGGCCATTCTTCTGCTTGCCATGTGGGAATAGAGTTCAAACGAGGGGCATCACTGTGGGAGTGTTGACTGGGAGGGACATGGGCGGCG
>NW_006440135.1:1855802-1857378 GCF_000325575.1 Pteropus alecto
AGATGTTATTTTTTTAAATCATGAAAGTCGAGCTGCACATTTAAGATGTATGCCCTTTCAGTGTGACATGCGTCATGAAAAAGTTTTCAAAAACGAGAGTGTGCCTTTGAAGCGCTACGTTTGTAAATCACTCGAGTCCTGCAGGAAGGCCAAACGTTGGGGGTTCTCTGAACAAACTGGAGAATTCTAATAATGCGAAGTGAGAAAACCATTTCCAGCAATTTTAAATTATCTAAAAAAAAACTAGCAAAAAGAAAGAATGAAATTTACCCTCAAAGTGGAATTAAGCAACTAAACAAATTTAAAGATAAGCATTTAATGGTGTTCAAAATACAATTTCTAAGTTTTACGTCTCAGCTTTTGTGAAGGATTTTTGGTGGAATTTCGACTTTTAATTGCTTGAAGATATTTCTGGCTCCATATTGGGATAAAACTGAGACCTATAATTATCAACACCAAAATCTGGTGAAGCATTTAAAAGATTCACTAATAGAGACAACTTATTTAACAAATTTTCTCTTTTAAAATATTTATCAGAGAATAGTATACTGATTGGAGGAAGACAGTCAGAAGCTGTGAAATTATTTGGCCTGAAACATTTCTATATTTCAAAATAAAAATTAAAATTGAGAATGTCCCTCTTTTGTTCAGGAATTTTCCCTGAGCTTACCAGGTTTATGAGCATCTGTAGGAAGAACATCTCAATTGAAAATGCTTTGGCTACAGAGAGAACTCAATTAGGACATCATGACTTCAAATGTATTAACCATAAAATGCAACCGTGTAGAATATTGCAGTTCATTTTTTAAATATCACGAAAATAAGACCATATTAAAAATACACTGTACAGAAAAATATCAGTGATCCAATATTAGAGATAAATATATATGCTAAATAACTGATCAAATTTGTGAATATGTACCAAAAATAATTATTCTGTTAATGTTAGTTTAATGTTCAGATTATCAACATGAAGATTAAAGTTTTCTTTAATGCACATGCTATTTTAATGTCCGGATAATTTTAACAGTTTTTAATATAGTTATTTCAGAGGTCCACCAATGTAATAAACTATCAATCAGCAAAGAAACACATTTTAAAAATTACATAAGTTAGCGTTTTCTTCTCTCTCGTACTCCCCAAACTGTCCCAGTTTGGATGGCAGATTCTATGCTCAAACCACTTAATGACCACATGGAGGAGGTTATGGCTCGTCCCTACCAGCAGAGATGAACCAGTGGAAGAATCCAACTAAGGGATGACAGGATCAAACCGACATTTGGCAAATACCACAAATTTGGGTATTTGCAAAGATGTGGGTCGCATCTTCTGAGAGGCAGACCCCACGCTGGGAGCTGGAGGAAGGCTTTGGGGCCCACCTATCGTTGCAGGCTGGGTTCCCAGATGGGCTCCCAGCGGCTGATCGGGGCACCCCTGCGACCAGGACCTGCGGGGAGACCCAGCCGAGAAAGATGCGCGGGAGATGCGGCCTTTCGCTGAAGCCCCGCCCACCCGGGGGCTCCCGAAGCTGGGACGGCCCTGGCGCTGGGTGCAGGTCACCGCCCGAGGGCGCGCC
>NW_006440135.1:1857465-1880990 GCF_000325575.1 Pteropus alecto
CCCGAAGGTGGCTCCGGGCCCTGTCCGGTTCAGGGCTGGGCGGGCTCGGGTTGCGCGCCCAGCACACGGCTTGGTTCTGGTGCAGGGACGATCGTGTCTGTCCTCAGCCGGTGGCCACTGCGCGCGGCTGACCGCGCCGTCCTCCCGGGGTGGGCCCGCTTCCTGGCCCCTCAGCGGGGAGGGCGCCCGCGCAGGAGCCCCCGAGGTGGCACCATCAGAACCCGGCGTGTCCCCGCGGGCCGACGCCGAGCCCCTGGTGGCCCGGGCAGGAACCCAGTCCCGCAGGGCGGTGGGACGTCCTCAGCCCGTGTCGCTCTGAGCTCTGCCCTTCCCGCCCGGGCCTTCGCAGAGATGGGGGTGCAAAGGGGAGCACAGACACCCCCTCCCCGGGGGGTCGTGGCCCAGCGCGGAGGCCGGACCACGGTTTCCCGCGGCCCCGCTTCCTGCCGGTGATGACTTCCGGTGCCTTATCTTTCCCCGGCCGCGTGCCTGGTAATGGTGTGTGGCTGGTTCTAATTCAGTCTCATCACTTCCTAATCACATCTGAAACCAGCAGTTTACCAAAAGGCCATTTAACAAAAGGCCATGCGCGCGCACACAAAAGAAAAAGCGACGAATTATCTTCACAAAGGAAAACAACCGAATTCCCAGAACAGCCTTTGCTGTGAAAGCTTCTCTCTGCTTTATGTGCTCCAACTGCTGATTCATTCTCCTTTCAAGGCCTGTTTTTTTTTTCCTGAACACTTTGGTGTAAAAGAACAAGAAAGACCAATTTTCCTAAGCAAAGATGGTAATTTGGTAAATATTGTTTTCCAAAACTCAGCACTATAAATCTCATTTATTGATCACAAGCAGTCAAAAACTTTTTCATTTTTAAGAGTTCTGTTCCCGGCCCTAAAACTCTGTCCAGTTCTTCCTTACAGATCATTTCTTTTTAAGCCAAAATTGTCAATCATCATGAAGGATGATTTGGATCAGAATCTAAGGAAGAGTTTTACATCAAAGAGAGCAGTCAGGGAAGCCTGTGTAGACAAGCTGTTTGAATACGAGGTACGGTGGGGAGGCCAGCCCCAGACAAGGCGGAAGGGCAGGAGCGAGTTCGAAAGTCTACAAGCATGGCACCACACGGCATTCTGCACCCACGGCTCTCCGTAAATGCTCAGCTATGTCCATTTAAACACACTGAAAGGAACTGAATTAGAATAGGTTCAACTCTCGGGGCTCCCCACACGAGACACCCTGAGCCAGCCAGAAGGATAGGAAGGGACCCTGGATGTCCCCTTCTGCCTGTGAGAGCAAACCCAGGAGGCTGTCCAACCCCTGAGAACTGGAATGTCGGAGCTAAGGCTCCCGATCTAACGTGAGCAGAACCCTATACTCCGTGCTCAGAGATTCCTGCCCCACCCCGGCCCCGGGCACAGACCGTGCTGACACCCCAGGCGAGCCCCGCAGTGGCCACAGCCCCTGGGACGCAGCTTCCAAAAGGGACAGAACGCACGACATAAGAATCCAGGTTTGCAGGACCCCCACCCCGGGTGTCTGGTGTGAGCTCGGGCCCCCGAGCAGACTCTCCTGAACCTCAGCTGTGGAGCTTCCCCCAGCCGCTTCCTGATGTCACCGAGACAGCTAAGGACAGAGTGGTGATTGAAAGGCACCCACCGCGTCTTGGCGATCAGAAGTCTCGATAACTCTTAATGACCTTCTTCCTCTGTGGGGCAGAACCTGTCCGTCCAGCTTCTGCTTCACCGTGGACACCTTCCTTGTCCTTCATTTATTCCTGTCCCCAAACACACTCAGGGCACCCGGGGCAGCTCACTGCCTCATGGTCCTCGCTCTGGCCCAGGAAAGTGTCTTAGTCCAGTGAGAACGGAGAACCACCCTGCCCAGTAGGCGTGACGTCCACCATCAGTCAGCCCGTGCTGATAACAGCTCACACAAGGACTAAAGAACTGTGACATCTCACTCACAGGCCCACTTACATAGATGACATCCATACAGCCAAATATCAGGCGACATCATGATTAGGGTGCCCTTCGGAAAAGGGCATGTCGTAATGGGTTTTGTATACATGCATCAAAACCTTATCCGTATGCTTGTGGATATGTAGAAATACATAAAGTGATTGTCTAAATCTCATTCACTAAACAAGCGAACCAGAGATGACAGCTCTCACAGGGGCCCTGACCCATCGTCCGGTCCACTGCCTGCCTTAGGAGAAAAGACAGCGACGCTGTCCTATGCTCTGAGAGTCAAGTTCGGGGCACCAGGCATAAGCAGCAGTCTACTTACTGTCACCCAGATCTTTTAGGTCATCGTGCAGATTCACTGGGAGGAGGGGCTAGGAAATGTCCGAAGGGCGTCTCGATGAGAGCACACGTTGGCTCGCTGTGCCACCTAGGCCTGGGAAACGCCACACAGGCCCTGGAGGTCCCCGGGCGCCGCCCCTCAGCTCCCGCCACAGCTCAGGCCGTGGCTGCTTTCCGAGACCGTTCGGCATATGGAGGAAGGTGGGAGGGAGACCCCGCCCCAGCCACCGGCCACTGCTTCCGGTTGTCCCCACCCAGTCCGGGCTGCCCGAGGTTGTCCTGAACCACACGAGGCCTGTCCTTTGCATCGCTCCAGAGACGTGAAGACTCAAACCTACCGCAAGGCCTTGGGGCCGAGAAACGAGCTCTGACTTGGAAATGAGGACCGCAGATGGAATGCCGTCTCCACGCGCCAGGCCGTAGGCGAAGATTTATCCCATTTCTACAAAACTCCCTGCAGTGCCGAACCCCTTGCACCTCATTCTGAGACGCACGGGCTTGGCCAGACCCATGTCACATCACGCCCCGAAGTGCCATCGACCTGGGCAGCAGCCCGCCTTGAGGCCGGGGACATCTCTGCACGCCACCCCCAGCGCCGATGCCTGCTGCCAAGGATCGCCTGCTCCGCCCAGACGTCTGTGGGCAGCGGGGCGTTTCTCCGACCCTCAAGGCAGAGTCCTGCTGCAGAGGCAGGTCATGGCCAAGGGTCTGGGGCCGGGGGTCCACCCTGCGTGGGGACGAGATGGTGGCATGAGGTCCAGCCAGGCAGAGTCTGGGCCCCTAGGGGGGCCCAGACATCATGAAAAGTCTGCACACCCTGGAGGGCGCCGATTCAGAACACCTCTGCGGCTGCAGCTGTCTTGGAGGGAGGGGTGGGGTCGTGGGAAGCAAAGGACTGCCTCGGTAGAAGAGAAGCTTCTAGAAGATTGTGTGACATTCCTAGAGCACGGTTTCCCGAAATGTAGCAGCAGCAGTATAATATCACACCCACGGAGCTGTGCGCCTTCGCCAGCGCCCAAACGCAACCTATGGTCGAAGGCTCCAGGTTTCATGATCACTCGAGGTTGCGCGAACGAACACAGAGGAAGCCGGAAGCTCCTTCGATGGACCGAGCGAGCAGAGCGGCAGTGTCAGAAAGTGCGTCTAGCCTGGCGGGCGACGGGACGGGGACAGGAAGCCACAAGCGTAGAGGTCCCACCGGGCGCGGGAGTCACCCCTCCCTTCCCGAGCGTTTTCAGACGAGGCACTGCACCTCTTTCTTAAGGAAACCTGCCCCTTAGGAGAGAGCCTTCGTTTCGAGGCCCATCGAGCATGTTGCCAGCACTGCCGTGGCCCACGGACGCCGGGTCTGCGGGCTCATCGCCCGTCCTGCGAACTGCAGCAGCCGCGAGGAGGTGGCCTTATGGCTTCGGTAATGGGCCCGGTTACGTGTCAAGGCGGGTATTTGGCAGCATCACAAACAGACCCGTGAGGAGAATCGCTGTGGCACGTGACAGGGATCAATAGCTCTTGGCGACAAATCCCACACATGCCTTTCAAAATCACTATCGCCGATGCCCACACGAGCTGCTCGCTTGAAGCAAAGGCAAAGAGACAATCCTGGTTCTCTGCTGAACGTGCCCAGCTCCCTTGTTTAAAACACTTGCTGTCTGCACTTTGATGTCTGTTTCATAGTGAGTTCTCAAAAAACAAAGCCACGGTCCTAATTAGTGAATGTGTACAGAATTACATGTTAACGTAACTACATGTATGAATGATCGCAAATTTAAGTATTAAAAATAGAAGAACAGAACGATTGTAACAGAAAGCTTTTTTTTTTTTTCCAAAAATAGAACTGGCCACAAATTCTTTTTCTCCTTGTTCTTGATTGGAAAAATAAATTTTACAAAATAGTACACGTGCATCGTGTCCATTTTTGCACAAGCAGATGACAGAATAGAAGAAAATGAAGATTGTAAGATAGACATGACCCAGAGATGTTCGCTGTGCTTCACCTGCTGTTGGGGAAACTTTATTACTAAGATGAAACAAATATGTCTTTCGTATTACGAAGTAGTCTTGCAAAAATCTATTTAACTGAAATGATCCGATTAAAACATATTCAGAATCAGCCTACGAGAGGTCTACAAAAATGTCATCTGGAGCAGCGAGCGTCTCTGTGCGTGAATCCGCCTGGGCACGTGAAGCGCCGTGTTTCCCGACGACACACGAGTGTAACACCTCTGCAACCAGGGGACCCCCCCACCCCGCTTCCCTCCCACCAACCCCCAGCACAAAGCAAAGCGCCTGGCATCTGGCAGCGGCTGAATAAACACAATATTACGCATTTCATTGAATACATCAGGGACTAGAGATGATTTAAATAACGACAAGTTTGAATGACGTGGGCGTCACCTGCCAGCTCGTTTCACAAGCAGCACATGCGAGGAGGTAGGGGACAAACGAGACAGCTCACGCGGAGGAAAACGTGTCGGGAAAAGCCGTGTCGCCCTTCACTCCCTGAGGATCACTTTTAAACGGCCGGGGAGGGAGTGTGGGGAGCGTGTTGGCTGGCGTGGTTTGTTCTTGTGGCGAGTCCTGGCGATGGCAGCGCCCGAAGGACAGACGCTGCAGCCACCCAAGGCCAGCGGCGTCATCCGCCCCACTGTGGTGTGGTGCCGTGTAGAGAAAATGACCCAGCCGGATGGTACGAGGGCCGGTTTGGTCAAGACGTCTGCATCCTCCAATGCCTGAAAGTTGAAAACGGGCACCCTGATCGCAGAAGCCCCGGTGCCAAGGCTGAGGGTGGCATCTTCTGTTTGGGGGGCGTTAGGTTTACTGCAGCCTGAGCGGACATGGTACGCCATGTGACACGGTGTCTTGCAAATAAAAGAAAAAGTGTATTTTCTTGTTATTTGTCTGCAACGGAAGCTGCCTGTCTTCTTGAAAGCATTATTAATCAGAAACATACCAAGTTAAAAAAAAAAAAAAAAAAAGTCTGAAAGAACAGCTACCTAAAATTCATGCCACGTTTTTATCCAGCGGCCGTGTCTGTGAAGTTCCACGGACGGAGGAAAGTATCGTGAAAGGGACGAAAACCACCAGCACTTGAGGACAAAACTACCAGACAAAAAAAAAACATGCAATTAAAATTGTAACGTGACGCGTGAGCATAGGATCAAGGGTGCGCGGGCAAGCGGAGCTTGCTTTCTGGCCTTCGTCAGCGATGTGGACTGAAGTCCGGGGCTTCGCCCCACGATGGCCGAGCACACACCCCCTCTGCCTCCACCGAAATCCGCCGCGTTAAAGGTGGCATACCAGAAGTAAGAATAAATGGAAGGAACGCGTATTGGTAACGGAGAATGGAATGATTTCAGAACCCTGGGGATGAGACTGCAGAGAAAAACGACAGAGCTAAAAAACAAACAAACAAACAAACAAACCGGGGATGAGACTGCAGAGGAAAATCTACAGAGCTAAAAAAACAAACAAACAAAAAAAAACCTACACAAAATACGCATAAAACAGACCAGGAAAAGGGAGTTTTCCCAGCAGTATTCCAAAATAACCACGTGATCTGAGCCTTCAAGAGCAGGAAAAACGAGTGACCTTGGGCTGCCTGGGGAGTAATCCGGGCGAGACTGGTGAACAGCTGTGCCACGTCTAGATCTTGAACTGCTGGGCTATAGTTTGCCCCAGGCGGATGCTGGAAGAACCCTGTCCTGTGTGCAGGAGAGGTCAGCCTTGGGAGGCCCCTGGGCTTCCATGAGACAGGGGACGTTGTCTCAGCCCGCACTGGCAGTGGGCGAGGACTTCTGACAGCCAGATGCAAGCTCCCCAGGGGCCCAGAAGAAAACCCCGCTCCTCCAGGCCAGTGCAATGACAGCCGACCACGCAGCATGGGGCTCGGTCAGCTTCGCCCACTTCAGAGACACCGGCACCGGCGAATCTTAGAAGAGCTGTGCTGGACAAGGGTTCTCTCATCCTCAGAACCCTCAAGACATCACGTAAAGTCATTCCAGCTCTGCCTTTCCGATGCGAGGTAGGAAACTGACCTCATCTCTTCCAGCCACCGCAAGGTAAACTCATCGGACCTATCCAGCAAGGTGGCCGAGAAGAGAGCAGATAGCACGGTAACGAGCATGCGGCACACTCTCAAAGCAGGGCTGCTGATCGACTTTTTCTGCCATGTTTAACCTGCCATTCTAGTTCACACGCCCCATTCCCGGCCTCCAGCAGGGCAGCCTGGTTCCACCCCAGGGGCCCCCTCTCGGCTGCAGCTGATTGGACCTAGTCGGCTGCCAATCATCCTGTTTCTTGAGGATGAGAACCAAGGGGCACAGAGGCTGTAAGAGCTAGAATGTGAATCATATTTGTAGAGAACGACCACAAACAGTGCTGATGGTAAAATCCAGGATTCAATGAACATGATAGAGTGAAAATAACCCCTTCTCTTGAGCCCGTTGAAACGGGTTCTGTTTGTTACAGCCAGTCGGTTGCAGGCGGAGCTAACGCTCACAGATGCCAGTTTCCTCTCTGCTCCTGTTTAATAAGAAAGTCACAGGGGAATATGGGTGGCTTTCATCTCTCCAAGGTCTTATGGTGAGTCAGGAATAGATCTGGGCATGGCCCCAAAGTCTCCTGACCCATAAACCAGACCCGTTGGTCTATCTCGTATTCATTTCCCATGTTTAGATAATGAGAGATTTCATTCGACAGGCTATTAATTATTTTACTCAGCAGGAGTATTAAGTAATTATATCATCTTACAACAACGAATGAACACGGGAAATTTTAGAACTGACCTTGTTGTGACTGATTGTACTTTTAATATTCATCTGTACACAGTGAAAATTCACCCATCGTTTAATCTCAAAATTTTTAATTTTTTAGTCTTCAATGAATAAAAGATTGTTTCATACTCAGCATTTTGGGAAAAATCCATTCAATGGATAATAATAGCAATAATGCTAGAAAAAAAAAACTAACAGTAATAAAAGCTAACATTATTGAGAGGCTGAGTGACGTTTTATAGATTAAGCTCAGAGATTGACTAATTTGCACAACTCACACAGCCAGCGGTGGGAGAGTCGAAATCTGAACCCACTCGACTCAGGTACACTGAGCCCCAGGGTGCCTCAGCCAGGCTCTCTTTGCCAGGCTGGCACCCACCTCCCCACTGCCACGAGCGTTGGCTGCTAACAGCACCTCGCCTAGGAAGTGATGCCCTGGAACCTGTGGTCCACAGCCGACAGCTTATTGATACGGGGTACAGAAGACTGTCCCCAGCCTCGAAGGGCTAAGGACTTGGCGGTGCGATTTAGGGTTCGCAGCTCCTTGGCCCCAACCTGGATCCCTCCTGAGACCACATCCTGCTCAGCTTTCTCCTCCCTGGTCTGAATTACTTTCTCTTTTACAGTTTTTTCCCCCAAGGCGCACTGCCCTCACGATCATGTGACCTGAATCTCTGTCTCAGACTCTGCTCCTCGGAAGCCTGACCTAAGACACTTGGTGCCACATCCTCGAAGCAGAGCTGTTGCATGTGGAAGGCGGCAGGAACAGTGGGGGTGCCCGGGCCACCACCAATCCCGGCGACCCGCTTGGGGGCCTGAAGTTCCCATCTCGGCCATTGCCGGCTCTGCGGCCAGTCTTAACTCAGTCTAGATGTCTTTTTCACTAAGAGAGGGGGTGCCACCACCGGGGCACAGGAAGAGCCCTCTGCACGGGAAGCCAGGCTGTCGCCTGATCACCTGGGCTGCCTATAAATGCGTCAACCTCACCCCTGGGACAACTCAGCCTGATCCCCACGAGATCAACATAACACTCATGCTCTTCGGTGACCCACGAGGCATTTCTCGGTGACCCACGAAGTGTTTCTTGGTGTCCCGCAAGGTATTTCTGGGTGTCCCATGCACACAGTTAACATAGGAATAGGTAATAAGGGTTTGGTCACCAGGGTCTCAGGCCCATAGGCGACAAGGGTGGGGTCCGCTGACCAGGTCCGCCTGGGCACACTGAGGCGCCGGGTCAGAGGGAGAAGAATTCAGGTTGGTAGAAGGGGAGGACACATTTTCGGCTATGGCCTCAGGGCCACCTGTGACAGTGGCGGGCGTGATTTCTCCACCAACTCTCTTTTTGTAAGTTTCCCCAGACTTGTGACCACAGAATCACAAACGAGTGAAGTTAATGGGGTGAAAGAGTGGGTTTGAGCACCGCGCGGGGGGCGGGGGGGGGGACGCCACAGGCAGCATGCGCCCCACCCAGATCCCCTATACCAGGCTGGCACCGCCACTCCCCAGGCGTCACGTGTGCCGGCTGGTAGCTCGCAGCCACCCCCTTCCCCGAGGATTGTCCTCTGCCGACTGGCACCGCTTCATCTGGGAAGTTACACAAAACCCTCCGAAGGGTGGCCTGTAACCAACGAGCGATTGATTTGAGGGAACAAAATCTGAAGCCCATGACTCAAGAAGCATGACTCAGCAGTTGATCCGGGCTCCAGAGCGCCCCCTGGGGGCAGAGCAGGGCTCGGCTCGGCCTGTGAGCCCAGCCTGCTGGGCCTCCCTCCTCCCGGACCCTGCTTCACAGCCTGTTCTGCAGGGTCCTGCAGAGCGTGCTCAGTAACCCAGGAGCAAATCACCGCTTTTGAACTCTGCTTTCAAGGAGTCCGACCTGAGCCACCGGGCGTTATGCTGATCTTCACTTAGTTACAGTCACTCCCATGAGAAGAAAAACACGACTTTCTACTCTGCAGTTGGTTTTTATAACTCACTTAAAGCTTTACTGGGTCTAATACAATTGCGGACTGTAGCCACACACGGCTATAAGAGTAAAAGATGGAACAATGTTCTGAACAGTGAAGTGTCAAAATTAAAGTCGCCAGCGTGGTATAATTGCTTTATAAAAATTCAGTACCTGCCTACTCAAAGCACTGAGTCACCAATAAACGACTTCCTGATTACCCGAGAGTCCAAGAGGATTGTTTTAATTTGTTCCTGTTGTCACTTGCTAAAATTCTAGCCTACTCAGGGTGTGAGACAGACTTCACTCCATGTTCTCAAAAGAAAAGCCACTCTTCCTTAGAACTGGCAAGATGATTTTCTTCAAGGTCTCTAGGGATGTGTCATCAAAACTTGAAAACAAACATTTTAATTATATTGTCTCTCTTGTCAACCATAATGATGACAACTTGTCAATCATGTGGGTTTGATCGTGGTTTAGAACTATGGAAAGCTTGGCAGAAAGTCTCCCGGCCATCCAGGACGTGGCGTTGGTCCACGTGTGTATCCGTTTTCACGTTCCAAAGGCCAGAGGGTTGCGTGGAGGCACCTGGCTCATTATCAGCCACGTTTTCTTGATCCATTCATCTGTCAATAGACATGTAGGTTATTTTTGCATCCTGGCTCTTGTGAAAAATTCTGTAATGAACATGGGAGTACTAATATCTCTTCAGGAGCCTGATTTCAATTATTTGGGGCGAATACCCAGAAGAGGGGCTGCTGGGCACACGGCAGCTCTGTTTTTATTTTGTCGAGGACTCCACCTACTGAATCATTTTACTTTCTCTCCAAGTGCAAAGGGTTTCAACTTCAGGGATGACACCACAGTGCCAGGAGGTGGAGTTGTGATTTCAGTCATTAAAATGAAGCAGAGTAGGAACAATCCCCTAAAACCTCTGACTTTTTCTGAGGTCAGCATCTGAAGGTAGGGGAAGAAGGTTAAAGGCACATGGCACACAGAATATACACCGTGCATCCAAAATGAATTTGTTTCTCCATCTGAGGCCAGCAGTGTCATGAAATCAATCACCCGTGGACCATGTGCTGCCTCGTCCCCACCCAGGTCCGGGAAGAGGGTGCAATGCAGGATTGACATACCTGGATGATAGCGTTGCTGAGTCACTTATTAGATACCAATGTCAACTGCCAACATGACAAAGGATGTGCGATCGGCCTAACTATACCCTATTAAAGGAGAAAGGGGTTAACTCAAGTACATGGGAACTTTTAATATTTCTTTCATAAAATATTGATATCTTTTAAATACGCAAAAAATTGCAGGGGAAGATAGCAAAGACCCACTCACACATCACCCTGTTGGGGATATTGGGGTGTTGACTGCAGGCACCATGATGGCTTCAGATATTTTTTTAAAACGCAGTATATTTGATATCAGCTCTTATAACTGCTCTCACCCCATTCGCAAAAGTCGCTACTCTTCTGAAATGTATGTTTGTCATACTGACGTTTACATTTTTTACTTTATATTTTCATGTACATAAATAATACAGCGGTCTCGTGTGATGTCGAATTTACATAAATGGCAAATTGTTGTGAATGTGTTCTTCTGCCACATGGTTTCCCATTTCAACAGAAAAGAAAAACAATGATTTGTATTCTATTTTTTTACATAACAATGATTTGTATTCTATTTTTTTAAATTCACCTTGCTATATGTAGATATGATTTATTCATCTTAACTGCTCCAGAAAAACTCAATCACAGCTCAATTTCTTCAGCAATTTTCCTACTGATAGAAATTTATGTCGTTTTAAAATATAGAATGATTTATAGCATAACCACAAATTTCTAAGATCTACCATATTTCTGCTGGAATATACTTTACTAGAGGTGTGTGTACATATAAATATAAAAAATATATATATTCGCTCAGTAATATACACATAAATGCATATATTTTATTTTATATATAGCTATTTTATGTCATTTTATATCTGTTTATGATTAAAATTGTTTGCTAATATGTTATTTATGATGCTTAAATATATGCTCCTTGGTAACACTGGCCTTTATTTTTTTGTTTTGTTTAGAAATGGGGCTGTCCCAGCCTCATAAAAGACATCGGCATGTTTTCCTGTTTGTTCTTTCTGTTTTCTGAACAGTTCGTCCATGGCAGAAGTTAGCTAGTTCATGACGGTTTGGTAAATTCAGTAAAGTCATCTGTTCCTGGTACGTTTTGTGGAGAGGTTTGAGAATTAATTCAGGGTTTATCTAGGTTTTCGCTTTCTTCTTGTGTCAGTTTTGGTGGTGTTTTTCAAAAACAGTCACCGGCATTAAACTGTCTCTTGATGTTGGCTTACACTGTTTAAGTTCTGTTCTATCTTTAACTACGACCTCCTCTTTACTCTTAATATTAATTTGTCTGTCTTGTCTTGATTGCTTTTGGCCAAACATCCTTTGTGAAGCACCAGCTTTTCTATGGTTATTGAGGCCCTTCTCTAAGGGTCAACATTTGTATATTTTATTATTTCTTCCATTTAGTTGTTTCACTATTTTTATTCTCTAATTCGAGTTCAGTATTTGGCTTATTAATTTTTGATCTTTCTTCTTTTGTGACATATGGATTTGATGCAATAAAGTTTCCTTTAGGAGTTTCTTAAACTGAATCTTAAAAGTTTAAATATATAGCATTTCCACTCTAATTTGGTTCCAAATGCCTTAAGTTTTATTATGATTCCTTCTCTGCCCAATGAGCTGTACAAAAATGATTTTAACAGTCATTCGTAATGCATGGTCATTTTTATCTGAGTATCATTTATTGATTTTGATTTTTTATGTTAGAGAGCTGGAAAATGTGTTTTCTATAATATCAAAAAGGCTTTTATATTTGGAAAATAACTGGATTATTGATCATCACAGAATTCATCTGTCAAGGCCTTGAAAAATACAGAGCGATGTTAGAATTTTCTAAAGAGTCGATGGAACTTTGATAGAAGTCACATCAGACGGTGCTCAGAGCCCATAGCAGAACAAAAACAGCTGATATGAGTTATCCTTGGGGGCACTAGGATGTTGCCATATTATAAGCAAATGATTTTAAAGGATTGTTCTCAATGCTGTCCTTTTATGCAGTTTCAAGACCAGCTGAGATATTCAGGAATAGATATTCATTGTAATGCAGATCCAACCAAGATAACATGTATCTTGAAGTTAAAAACTTCTAGATTCTGTCCAGTATAAAATATGCATCACTTAACAGAAGAAGCACCTTCTCTATCACGTGACCCGCAGCCACGCGGTCAGGAGCACTTACCGGCCTCCTCTTTTCACGGATGGGGAATGGAGAAGCAGCAAGGCCGGACACCCGGGCAAAGTCTCCTAGGGCCGTGCCTGCGGCGTTGGGCCTGGGTCAGCCCGGTTTCTGACTGTGCGTTTCCCTAACTCTAGCGAGGACTGGTGACAGAGTTCATGAATCGTTTGTCCCTCTGTGCCTGATGCACTTTCATCTGTCACTTTGTCTTTCGTGGACGTAGCTGGAGCTGGCCAGGCAGCAGGAGGATGGACACAGGTCTGTGCACTGCACCAGCAGGAGCCCCAGAACTGGAGCAATACTGCCCCCTCTTGACACCAGACAGCTGATATCACTTCTAGATTCTGTCCAGTATAAAATATGCATCAGTTAATAGAAGAAGCACCTTCTATTAACTGCATCAATCTCTGAAAAGCCATCAGGACCAGGTAACACATCTGCCCCATCAGGGACATACTCACTCTTGGTCCTTCCCTCCGGGCTGGAGGTGGAGAGATGCACTGCCCAGCTTCCTGTCCAGGTCTTCCTATGGAATCCCACACTCATTGGAAGTATTTTTTCCTTATCGTGAATGTGTCAGACTTATCTTAGGCGTGCAAATCTCCAGACGACTAATGGGACCCATTGCAGTTAAATCAATACCTCACTCATTGTTTGCGCATCATTTGTAGAGAGGCAGGCACTGAAACGAAGCATTCACCAATATTTTTTACTGGATAATAGCCAAAGCGGTGGCAAAGTGTGTTTTAATTTCGCTTCTTTATGAGTTTCCAAGGAGACCGGGCAGATAATGAAGGGTTTGTTCCGTCAGGCATGTGCCCCTCCGCCCCTCCGGCTCGATTCACTGGGAAAGCGCTGCTCACACCTCACTCTCTGTCTATGTCTGTTGTGAATGCGCCCCGTGCCGCAGCTCCCCCTGCCACGCTGGCTGGACGCCCTGGGCTCCCAGCACTGGCCCCGGCCGTAACAGCCACACTGGTCTCCAAAGCAAAGAAAAGGAGCCCACAACAAAACAGGTGAGATGACAGCCCTCACGGAGAGTCTGAGTTCCAGGTGGTCATTATTGGGTCTGTTCACTAGCGGCGTGACAGCAAACACCGCCAACCTTTATTAACTCTGTCAGGCAAAGGCCCATTCCAAGCCTAGCGCGGCCACAAAGCTTCTTCTCATCTCAAATGTATCGGCAGCGATGGCGTCGGCCGGTCCTGCTGAGTAGGAGCTGGCAGACGGCTGCGGGGCAGATTGTTGCAACAAAAAAGTCACCTCCAGAGGGAGCTGACACTGTGAAGCCGCCTGGGCCAGCAGACCAAGCTGCTCCTGAGCTGTCTCCACACCTGAACATCCGTTCTGAGTTCCCGACGCCCAGGGGCCTCTTGGGGACAGACTCGTGGTCCCTTCAAGCCCTCTGTCCCCAGTGCACGTCATTGTGCCCGACCTCTAATGCCTATCAAAATCCGTAGGGACTACTCAGGAACAAACACGGCACTGAACCTCTGTTGTCAGAGCAAGGCGATTCGAATAAATCGTCTTCCCCGCTCGTGGTGCCCATGAGCTTGTCCAGAAAACTATCCAGCCATAGTCCATCCAGCTCTTCACTTCACTCAAAACAGTTCTCAACGACCAGTAATTCTTCCAGAACCGGACTCGGCGACTCGCAGACACGGCTGCTCCTTCGGCGGGTGCGAGACGCCTTTGTCTTGTCCTCATGGGCACAGCCCAACCAGCGGACAGAGAGCTTCCCCTCGACCTTGCTTCCCCGACCCCTGCCTTTTTCATGCCCTTTCCTTTCAATCACGTGTTTGTTTTCAATCTTTTCTCTTTCCGTTTTCTCCTTAATCTGCTATTCATAAAGGAATCAAATCACTTGTTAAAAGATGATGAGGATTAACCTTTCAACTTAAAAGGTTAAATGTTTACGACGCCCCGAGGGATGGCTAAACCACAGCCGCCTCTCCCCGCCTCCCGAAGCCGCCCTCCTCCGCCCTCCTCCAGTGTGGATGACCCCTCAGACTCCCCGCCCACTCTGGCTCTTAGACACTGGCCTCGGGGCTCTCCCATGCTCCTTACTAAATCACTCTCCTGAGCTCTGTCGCCATCCCTGGCTGTCGCCGTATGGTCGTGACGAAGCCAACGTGCAGCTGCCCCGACGCTGGCCTGAAGCACTTCTTCCCCGGGAACCACCAATGTTCTCCATCATGGGGATTCTCAGAGTCCAGGCCAGAAACCCCCCAGATGAGCCAAAGGGCATGGCCCTGGCTAAGCGTCTTCGAGCACCAGCTGACCACAGTCAGTCCTGTGCCCAGGTCCCCTCCTGCCTTGCAGCCCACCCCCAGTCACAAGCCACAGGCCCTCTCCCACGGTCAGCTTCAATGGAAGGCATCAGCCTTTCCTGTGAGCAAAACAGGGAGTCGCCAGTTTCCTTAGTAGCTCTGGGGGGTCGTAGCAAGGTAAGGAAGGTCACGGCAGGGTTTGGGGTAGTGAGATTGTTTACTTTTCCTTGCATCTTGAGGTAGCTATTGTCAAGAACAACTAGGATTCGTAAGGTTTAACAACCAGGCGGTAGAGCTTTCTTACAGGGGTTTTTAAAAAGTCCATTGGACAGTGAGTGACAGATGAAAGAGAGATCAAGGACAATGTTTCTTTGATGTTAAATGATGGATGAGTTTTCCTATATAGGCTATTTTATTTGTGTCCACACCACTGCCAAGATAAGGTACTAGAATTACTCCCAAATGGCAGGCGAGGGTACAGAAACCTCGAGAGGTGAAGGAACTTGCCCACGGTGACATGGCCAAGAAGGCACGGAACTGAGGTTGACCCTTCTTAAACCTGGGCTTGAGACCACTGTGCTCTCCCGTCTGTCTGAGAGCTTGAGGGGAGAGCTGGACGGAAGTCTGTGTGCCACCCGGCTGGCATCGTGCAGCTCGACCCGCTAGCTGGGGCCGTGACCCGGAGAAGTGCAGAGTCATGGGACAGCGAAGGACAGAGGACTGAGAGAGAAGCAAGCTGACTCCTCTCTCTACCATGTAAATATGGGCTTATTTACAGTCCCACCAACCAAAATACCCATCGCCCCGCTCTTAGCAGGATGAGATGTTTGTGGAGAAAGACAACTTTGGCTCCAGGCTGCCCCCGTCTTACAGGCTGCTGCAAGCAGACTTCACGCAGGTGCTTTTGCCTGCCTGTCCTCAGCCTTGCTCTGTGCTTAGTACCGAAAGTCTGAGAGGCAGACGATGGTGACAACATGCCACCTGGACAACCCCTGGCTGTTCCTGAAATCTCGGCCATCTGTATGTCTGCTCATGCATTCAAAAGCACCCTGGAGTGAGTGGGGTGACAGAACATGGTGGCCTGCCTTCTGTCTTTCCCTCAATAGAGCAGCTACTCAACCATTGTGTCTTAGAGACAAGGCGAAATGTGTGACACTGGATAACGTCACTTGTGATAGAAGGTGTTGTTTCGTAGCATATGGCTGGCAAGTACAACACAAGGAATTTTAGAGGACACAGTAAGCTACCCGCAGACACTGTCTGGGTCTTTGCACAGTAACCACATTAGAAGGACGCAAGGAGTACATGACGCGAATGTAGAAATCGTAGGCACGGCTCAGTGATCTACCACTTGTGGCGATTCAAAAAGTAAGTAGACGGAACTTGCCATCTAGCTAGTAGGGGTGAACTCTATCCTTGTTAGGGGAGCTCAAGTTTGGGGATGTTTGAAACCCAGGATGCGTCTGGGCAGCCAGTGGGAGATGAAGGGAAAGGTCAGCAGAGCCCGGAGCAGTGGATCCCGCTGCTCGCTCCTGCCCGTCCCCTCAGCATTGCATGGATGGCTTCTGCGATCTGACCATCACGGCCGTCACAGAGGCTACCTCTAGTTCCTCCTTCTCTCTTATCTGGATAGCTTACAAGTAGAGAATGGTTACGAATCACCTAGCATGTGGACAAGACCCCACAATATATTTGTTTGGGGTGTTGTTTCCTCAGCAACCCCCCTCCACTAATTTCAGCCAACCAGATGCATCACTTTCCATGGGAGACCAGGTGGGGTGCACGTGCCTGTGCCACAAACAGCTCCTTCCATAAAACCACTCTGTGGAACACCCCGTGCCTCTGCCCCCAGAGCTGCAGCCCTCCTAATTGCACCCAAATCTACTCGATCTTTTGGGATGTGAATGTGCATCACTACTATGTAAGCCACTATTAACTTGTACTTGGCCCCAGTTCTGCTGCAGGGAAGATAATTATGGATTTTGCTGTCCATGCTGGTATTTATGTCATGTCAGCTTCCTCATACATGGGAGTACTATGAGAGCATTACCGGAACGTATCAGGGGAGACAGGTTTTAAGTGCATTGCAGTTTCTCCCACTGCTAGTGTTTTGGCGGCTCCAGATTGTATTTGACCGGTTTTCACAGACGCAAGCACTGTGCACCTCAGATAAACCACAGAGCTTGAGAAGCCTGCATAAACCCAAGTGTCTGCAAAGGTCTTGGAGGGCCTCCCAGACTTGAGAAAGGAGAATGCTGTCTCCAGGGATAGGTATGGCCAACATACGGAGAGATTAAGTCTCGATATAGCACACTTATTACTTTTTAACTAAAACTAAATCCTTCGAAGTTATTCTTTGCTCTTGTGGGCTTACCGTTTTCTCACATGCATACAGGAAATCTACACCTCACCTCTCATAACCGCCCAAGGTGGGCGCAGGTGAGAAGCCTGGCTCCGAGAACTTCATCCGAGCTCAGGTTTTCCAAATGGGTAATAGAGCGAAAACCTATCTCCTCACTTAGGACATCAGCAGTGCTGGGAATCTCCCCATAGGTGCTTTGTAAAAAGTGTATAACTTGAGCATCTCATTCAAGTTCACAGAGTTCAACCTTGGGGGGAAAGCAACCACCACAGCAAAGGGCGTTGGGATACCCATCAACGGTCGGAGAGCGGGCAGGGCAGCACCACGGACAGCTCCCCGCCTCCCGTTCTCGGGCACCTTCTGAGCCTCCGCCTCCTAGGCCACCAGGATGCTGATGCGCTGAGAGTGTGTCTGCGGCTCTCCGTCCTTCCTCTGACTGGCCCAGAGGCCTGCGCTCAGCCTTCAGGTCTCAGCTTCAACATTACTCGCAACCCCTCCCTTCTTGCGATTCTCTCTCTCTCTCTCTCTCTCTTTCTCTCTCTCTCTCTCACGATCCCTGCCCCTGGTCTGCTGTTGTGAACGAATTCTTGACCTCTGCTCCTCTCTTTACTCTCCTGCCTTATAGTTCTCATCCTCCCACGTGGCTTCTGCCATCCACTCCAACTTTAAGCCTGAATATCGTGCCTTGGACTCTCCGAGTCGTTAGTCGCCACACCCGACTGCTCGTCTCCACTGCTGTTACGTAATCATGTTAAACTTAGCCGTCCTCCAATTAAGTCTACCTCTAAATACTCCCATTTTCCGCTCTCTTTCAAGTCTCTTGGTTGAAAGGACTTCCTTAACGACTTAATAACTTCCTCTCACGCTGTTCCGGGTTGATCTGGGGAGCTAGTCTTATAAAAACTCTTCGATCTGTATTTCGTTTCTGTTCGCGTCGCCGTATTCATTATTCGAGCGTGGATTCTGCTGTTCTACTCTAACCGTCTCTATCTTGTTTTCTCTTCGGTTCATTTTTTGATGCTATTGCAAAGCCGATCACTGTAAAAACTTGCTTTGAACAAGTCACCCTCTGCTGAACAACCACAAATGACTGCTTGTCACCTGGCAGATGATGTGTAAGTCTCTAGCCTGAACACACATGATGTCACCGATGGCTCTCCTGCACCTATGGCTCTCCTAAACGTTATTTTATTTCCGTTATTTCCTTATTGATTCATTTAGTGCCTACTGTGTGCCAGACATCGGGCTTCACCACACTCAACTCATTCCCCATTCCTTTGGGTTTATCACGACAACCTGCCAAGGTAGATGCTGATGTTTCATTTTGCAGATGAAGAAATTGAGATGGAGCAAGGTAAGGAAGCTGTGGCCATCCTAGGCATTGGACTCCATGGCTATGGTCTTAGCCACAACACACGTCATTGTCCATGTCATCGATAGTTTTGTCCTTATGGCTAAACAGATAGCCCTGTGTATGTGGCTAACCAAGGGTTCAGTAAATTTAATATATTCAGATTAGCTCCAAGAATCTACTCCAGTTCACATCTTTGCAATAATGCTCAGAGCAATAGCTTCACTAAGCTCATTAAATCACAATGTCAAGATTTTCTTCTTTTAAATGCTAATTAAGTCCCCTCGAGTCCCTCACTTCCTATTATTATAGGGTCTATCTGGTAACAGAAAATAATGAGAATTTTGGTTTCATATTTCCTTTATTAAATCAGATACCAGCCAAGGGACAACCCTAGGTCTTGGTCACAATCAACACTGGGCATTGTCAGATAATGTCAGGGTCAGAGAAGGAGAACAGCCTCAGGACCCTAACACAGGAAGCAAAGGTCATCGACGGAATGCAGGCTCTCAGACAGAAAACACCAGCACCAATTGTTTTCTAAGTTTTCTCTTATTTTAAACACCAAAGAGGCATGGTTGAAAGATATAAGTGGACCCGCATCTTAATCACAAGTACTTTCCCGAAATAGAATCTATATCTTCAAGCTGTTCATTTTACTTTTACATTTCTGTGTAATTTAGTGTCTGCCCTTGGGAAGCTACAGATACTTAATTACCAGGTCTGGTGACCTAAGTACAGAATTAACTTAATCACTGCCCTGGTGTTCCTCCCAGAGGAAATCTTTGAGTGAGGCGAAGCCTTGCTCCAATAATGCAAACATGCGTTAGTCACAGGCTCACATAACTTACTTCTGTGTAGACCACAGAATCCCCCTGACACCAAGGAGATGTTGGCCAGTAATATGAGAGGTCCTGATATTTCCAAGAACATGGCATGGAAGATGGCATGACACTCAGTTGGGAAGATCGAAGGGTAGTTTCTGCAAATGTCTTTTGAGGTACGTTCGCTAACAAGAAGAATTTAGGCACGCAGACGGAATGGAAGAAGATTCTAGGCAGAAAAAGAAGAGTGAATCAGATCTCGGAGGTGGGAGCCTAGAAGGCATGTGCAGAATAGCAGGCTGTTAAATTTGATCCAAACAGAAATGTGAGGTAGGGGAAGAAACAGCGAAGTAGCTAGGACCTGAAGCCAAGGTATCTGGAATTTAATAGTCAACAGTAAAAAATGAAAAGTTTTCATCACAAAGTAGCATTATAATAAATCTGATAGAAAAATTCTCTCCTACACATATATAAGTAAGAAGCTGTATAACACGTTTGAAAGCACAAGCTTGGGAAGCAGATAACCTGAGTACTTAGCCCAATGTATCGCAGTTGGCATTTATATGCATCATAGGATAGTACATCATAGTCCAGCGCATCATAGCGCAGTAGCATCATGGTATAGTGCATCATCGTATAGGGCATCGCAGTAGGCATCACTGTAGGCATCAAAAAATGCATAAGAATTACTGTTCTAGCTAGTAACTCTGTGGGAAGTCAGGGAATGATCGTATTGAGATAAACGGGTAAGAAATAAGGAAGAGTGGCAATGAGAATAATGACAATAGGTTCCATTTGGGCCGATGAGGTTGGAGATATGGATGGGAGCCGGGGGGGAGGTATTCGCTCGCTAAGATGACGGCGGACCTGGAGTTCGGGAGAGAGACGGGGGCCAGAAATCGAGACTGAGCTACAGCCACACAGGTGAGAGCGACTGCATTAGATGAAAGGAGATGCTGAAGAGAAGGGGCTCAGGCGTGGGGTCCTGGAGGTAAGGCCGAGGAGGACCAGTCAAGGCGGGGCAGGAAAATCCGCAGAGCCGTGGTATGGAAAAAAGGATGAGACCCTCATGCCAAGAAGCGGGTATTGACTTTGGAAATGCCGCACAGAGGTTGAAGCCAGGGAGGGGCAACAGAAGGCCAATGGCCGCCACTTGTCCTAAGCCAGCCCAAGTCCAAAGAGAGCTTTGAAACGCTGACTGCTTCTGCTGAGTAGAGTCATCACAAATGCCTGAGAGCGACACATACACTTAAATATTTAAACCAACAACCTCTCCAAATTTTGAGAGGCTAGAAAAATAAGAGCACGATGCATCAATGATGCCTGAGCCAAGAAACCGCCTTGGCGAGATCCGTGCCCTGGCTAAGGAACAGGCACCTGCTCCGTGAAGAAGCTGATGCTTTGCGTGTGGTTCTACACCTGCCGTTTATTTTTACTGAGAGTGAGATTTGCTGGAGGGTCCCAAAGGTGATGAGGTTCTTGCCGAGAATGTTTTATAAAACGATTTTTACTCACACATCGATTCTCTTCCCTTGGCCAACACTTTGCATCTTGTTCCTGTGGCCATAAGTTATTGGTGGGATTATTTAGCCTAAGTGGAAAGGAGGGAAAATCTGTTCTTACTTTACTAGCTTCGTTTAAGAGCCATACCTCATGAGAATTGAACCAACAGGGAGGGTGATTTTGCTTAATTCCTATTTGCAGTCTTAATTCCTATAACTCATTCTACCCACTGCCACCCCCCGCCCACTGCATTAGATTAACACTGTTCTCTGTGGTCCGCTTACAGAAAAATCATTAGTATTTCCAAACCTTATATTTCAACCAGATGTTGCTTTTGCTTTGGTTTTTAAATAAAGAAATAGCCTTCAGCACCTTAAACACTGAATGCTGAATTTTGTTTTAAAAAACATGCCTTTAAAAACAATGCTAACAGGATACTTTATAAGCACTCGATGAGTAAGTACTTTAAGAACAATTCTAAAAGCAGTGCTAAGTGTCTTTCCTTCACCGATCATTTTCTGAATTGTTTGACCTCTCTCAACCAAGAAGGAGGCATCATGGGGGGAGCAAACACACCCATCCTGTGGATCAGGCAGCATCACTGCTTCGCATCCAGACTGCCCGCCTGGTCCCCCAAAGCGCCACACTGCCCTCTGGGGTTACAGGAGGGCCACCTGGTTCTCAGAACCAGTAGCGCCCAGCGATGGGGCATGTTTACAATATTTGTCATGTTAGGAACACAGAAACCAGCTCCCGTCCCAGCTCTCGAAGTAGCTGGTGCCGATTTTGTCTCGTTCGCTCATTCTTCTGTCTTCAGTCTGAGGACTCGACTAGACACAAATAACGTTAAAACTCAGGCTATGTGTGTATATGTAAATATGTGAACAGTATTCTCTCACAATAAGTGGCTTTTAATTTCGATTCTAAACTCTCAACTTTAGAATCTGATGTTGAGTTAAGTTAAATAGATAGTATTTTAAAGAACATACTCTAAAAGAAAATTAATGTGTATTTTCACCATAGAAAATTTAGAAACAATGCCAAACACAAAGACTGCATTTAAAATCACTTTGATTTCCTATATCCACAGAGAACCAAAGCTAATTCTATATTGATTTAGTCTTCTAATGTGACATATATATGAATACCATACATGTGTACATAAAATATACATCTATAATGTATGCACAATATATAAAATATATGATATATACACTATATATGTGTATACATATGAAGATGAAACAATAAAATGTTAGCCGTAGTTCTCTGTTATATAGAATATATATGCATAGATAAATATTACATAAATAGCTACATTTTATAGCATGTCTATCTGCACACACATTCCTTTGTCTGAAAATAGAATTGTGTTTCACACATGACGTTACTCTCTCTTTCCACTTAAACTGTGAGCATTTTCCCATTATCGAAGGGCCAGCATCGTCTCAGGAACTGAACCCTCAGAGCTGGGCCACCCTCTCTAACCGGCACCACCACAGCAGTGACAGCAGCCGGCTGTGCCGAGGCCTCCTCGGGGGGCACACTTTGCCCTCCGCTCTTCACGCGCGTCATTTCATCGAGAGCTCAAAGCAACACCAGGAAGTTGCAAGTGGGGAAACTGAGGCACGGGTGGCAAGTCGGCCAGAGTTATACAGATAATGTGCGTTAGACGGGTGTCATACTGTGACATGATATAAAGTGTATATTTGGTCGTCATCTCCAGTTCCTGGCACCGAGCTCCTAAAACCGTTGTCATTTCAGAGGCTTCTTTTGTTCTGATGAGGTGACTGCGGAAGGGCCCCTAGTGGTTTTAGGATGGCTTTAGGATGGTCACCAGAAAGACACTCGGAATTGTCAGCCCCACTTTCCATGCTCCAAGAAGAGAGGACGGACTGGAGACTGAGTTAACGGTTGATCGTAGGACACATGTTAGAAGTGTTTGTGTTCAAAAAAGCAAGATGTAAAACACATACAGTATCATTCTTTCGTGTGTGTATAAAAAAAAGTACATGCCCAGAAAAAAAGACTAGAAGGAACTATACCAAACTTTTAATATTGAAGTTGTCTCTGAATATTGAAGTTATGGATCATGTATATTTTCTTCTTTGTAATTTTCTATGTTTTCCAAATTATCTGTATTGCGTATGCACCCTTTTATCATATGAAAATATTTTTAATAAAAAGATGATCGCCCATGCCTATGTGAGAAAACCTCCATTCAAAAAATCCCCAAAGGGTGGGGTTCGAAGCGCTTCTGGGGTGAGGAAGGCACCCCCGTGCTGGGAGCACGGTGCACCCCAGCCCTACAGAGACAGGACCCCGCGCTCAGACCCTGTGGGCCTCGCCCGTGAACCTCCATGTGTCCCCACAGTCATGTCCTTCATAATAAGCTGACGAGCATAGTGAAGCGCTTCTCTGAGTTCTCTGAGTTCTGCGAGGCCAGTTCATAACCGGTTGGTCAGAACACGGGTGACAAACTACGACTTGCAACGGGTGTCTGAAGTGGGGTCGGTCCTGCGGGATGGAGCCCTTCGCCCGTGGGCGGCCTGTGCTAACCCTGATGAGCTGGCGTCAGAACTGAATTAAATTATAGGTTTGTGTCCACGAAGACCTGGAGAATCGTACGGTGCTGAAAACCTACTCATCCGGTAGGTTTTCCTATCACAAATCACAAAATCATAACTGTCTCCAATTTTTTACTAACAGTGACATAAAGAATATCCTTATTGCCAAGTATCCGTGCATATCTGTGCTTATTTCTCGAGGGTAACATTTTTATAAACGCGATCGCTGCACTGAGTGCATGTTTACGCTCAAGCCCGAAGGTGCGCATTTTCCTGATTACGCTCCATCCTGTTTTTTAATCTTGTGGGCCAGTAG
>NW_006440135.1:1881025-1881905 GCF_000325575.1 Pteropus alecto
TCACTCGTCCTGTGATGCATCGTAGTCGACCCGCCTTCGGTCGGGCGGGCTCCCTCCGGGGGACGCTCTTGTTTCTCCGCCGGACCGAGCTGACTCCAGCGTCGTCGCCGGTAAACAAGCAGAGGCTGCTTCCGTGGAGCTGGGACTGTGCCCGCCGAAGTCTGAAGCTGGCCTTTGTGCAAACGCGCCAGCTTGCTTGAAGGACTCACCATCGAGGTCTAGCGCTGTCTTTGCTGGCAGAGAGCCCCTCGTCCCAGCAGAGAGCCCCTCGTCCAGCAGCAAGCCCCTCGTCCCAGCAGAGAGCCCCTCGTCCTGGCAGAGAGCCCCTCGTCCGGCAGAGAGCCCCTTGTCCGGCAGCGAGGCTGCAGGCGGCAAACACGAACCCGAGTCCGCGTGCGCGTGGCCAGTGAGTCAGTCTCCTCTCATTCAAGCTGCAGCGTCGAGCCGCCTTTTCAATTTATGGTCCTGCTCAGCAACTCTTTCCTTTCCTTTCTCATTTACCAGAAACTTCCAAGTATAATGTGCTCAGCGCTGAATTAAATCAATATCCACATTAACATTTTTTCAAAGGCAGCAGCCATCAGCCCAAGTCCTCGCTTCCTGTGACCTTGCCCCGTGCGCGGGCTTGGCGTGAGCTGAGCGCCATCCTGGGACGCCCCCGCCGGCGCAGAGCAGGCGACATCTCCCAGATAATGTCCAGGTTAATTAACCTTTAGGTGGAAACGCCAGGATCCCTGTGACACTCGCTTCCTTCTTGCTCATTACATTCCGACCAAAACCCAGCAAGGAGCTGCGATGCTGCATTAATTAGGAAAATGATTAAACGCAGTGGCTTTTATTACCTTGGCAGTTAATCTTCTCGGCAAGGTGCCTCAAAAGT
>NW_006440135.1:1881988-1898129 GCF_000325575.1 Pteropus alecto
CCCTCGGTAGAAGAGGAAGCCGGGCTTCCACCGCATGATCACCACAGAAGTAAGGCTGTTGCCCGAAGGGCGTGCGGCCACCCTCTCTTCTCTCCACGCGACCTGCCCAGGTAGTCTCAGAAGAAGGCATGGACCTCCGTAGCCTGAGCTACCAGCAGAGAGTAGGAACCCCATCACTCACAGGTGCGGGCGCCGGATGACTGTCTAGTAGCTCATGATGTTTGGGGAAGGAGTCTGTGTGTGGTCTGTGTGTGGTCTGTGTGTGGCCGGTGCGAAGGCCCTCCGGACACAGGTCCACGTGACGAGGGCCGAGAGGTGACAGCAGACACAGGGTCATCGGATCCAGGACGCAATGGGTGGACGGGGTAAGGCTGGAAGTGAGACCGGGGACAACGGCTGCGGGTCCCCATGGCGGATTTGGACTCTGAGGGGTGCCGCGAGGGCGTGACGGACCAGGCTTCTGCGTAGCGTGCCGTTGCCGGCTCATGTTTCCAGGCGTCGCCAGTAAGGGACAGGAGCCAGAGGCTGTGGCGAGAAGGGCAGAAAGGGGGAGGCTGCCACCGGGCTCAGCGAACGTGCCGCCAGCCCCCCAGCCCTTCCCGTGTGGCGTGTGCGCGTCCCCACAGCAGCGCCAAAGCATGTGCTTCGGTCCCCGTCGGAGGCTAGAAAACAGACAAAGGTCGAGTCATTTGCCGAAAAGGTGCAGGTGGCCCACCAGGATTTGCGCTTGTGTCCGTCTAACCCCAAAGGCCATTTCCTGCCCTCTCTGGTCTACGGTGAGATGTTAGAGATTAAAAGAAAACATGTCAGACTTGGTAACGGATCACCTGGGAGGAAAGAAGCAAAGAAAAATGCCCGAAGCTTGAACAGTCACTCAGTGCATAAAAACAGGGAAGTCTGTGTGGGGATTAATTTGGGGACAGATTCATAAGCGCAGGACAGAAGAGGAGTGTCCGGGGTTCTCGGGAGAGAAGATGCATCTGGAGCGGGGGCTGAGTGTTTGGAGACGGGATGTAGAGGTGTTAACCTAAAAATAAAAGGCCTTTCAAAATGAGAGACAGAAAGCGCTTATTGAGATCAATGAGAATGGCTATTCAGGAAGCACTGGCTCAGGCAGAAGCCCCGACGGTGTCCCGACTAGGCCACAAAGCCACAGGATATTTGAGAGAAAGGGAAGGAAGGAAGGCATTTCCGTCAGGGCAGAGAAGCTAACGCAGCGCCCCTAATCGTAAACAGTGCTCTCGATTTCCGGTCTGGCAGCCATCAGCCCAGGAGACATAACATCTCCTTTCTTGTCATCTTTGCAGTTTGCCGGGACGCGATGTCGCTTCAGGCCCAGGCCGAGGCGATTCTGCCCTGTTTTGACATTCCAGAGCCTGGAGCCACGAGACGTGCCGGGCGGGTCCTGTGGGCCGGCGGCTTCGCCTTCATTCTACGCCGGCTCTGTTTATCGTACTTTTTGACAAAGGTTATGTTGCAGGTCTGTGCAGACAAGATGGCTAGGGTCAGGAGACAGTGGAGGAGAAAGCTTCCAGAAGGAGTAAGAGTCCGTCATATCGAATCTCTCAGAGGTCAAAAAACAGAGACATAAACAAAAATAGTCTTAAGTTCGTGATGTTTCTGAGTAGAAAGAATCTACGACTGTCAACAGCATTCCATTAAAAAAGTACATCGACAAAGGTTGGCTCTCAGTGTGACCGATGCAGGTACCTCCCTCAGGAGTCGGGCTGAGGCCCCGCCTCACATCCCAAGTGTGGGCAGGGCTCAGGGACTCACCAGTAGGGCTCAAGGACTCACCTGCAGGGCTCAGGGACTCACTCGCAGAGGGTATGGGAGGGGAGGACTCAGGTGCGAGGGCCTGCAGCGTAGCCCCCCGTCTGCCCCCTCTCTCTGGGTGGTCTCCGTCTTGTAGATGAGCCAGCAGTGGCCGGGTTTGGCGGGTGGGCCGAGGCCGGCTGGCTCCTCACATGGGGCCCCTCGGGCCAGGCGTCTCTGAAAGTGGTTGACCTGCAGACCAAACGGATGCGCTCCAGTAAAAACGTGGGTGACCAGAGCATGGCGCTGGCTGCTGGAGCATGTGAAACCAGGCAGGAGCCAGCGGCATCCTCGGCGGGCAGAGACTTCCTGCCCGTTTCATCCGGTCAAGGTCCACCGCCGCGAAGTGAGAATTCAGTCAGAAACGGCCGCATCGCCTCCAGTTGTTGACTGATGCCGGTTCAATGGTCTGAATCCCGCGGTCCTTTTTACAAATGGCCTTAAAACACCTCATCCACAAGTGACCAGACCCTTCTGTTCTGAGAGCTCTGCATCCTCCACGCCGCTTAAGGGTTAAGCCACCAAAGAGACGCTTCTCGGCCCGCTGTGCTCAGGCCCTAGGTTGCTCTTTGCCTGGGAAGGAGACCCGTAGGGAGTTGTCGGTGGCAGATGACATGCTGCAGTGGTCCCGGGAAAGGCGAGCAGGGCCGAGGTCCGGTGTGGGCACCTGTGCGGCATCCGTGTTGATGAAGTCCCGGCCTGGAGCACGGCGCTTTCCGAGGCCATGTCTTCACCAGAGAGGATGCAGCGTCAAAGGGACTCTTCCAGCCTCCCCACTCCTTGGGCTGTGGCAGAGCCCACGGGAGTCACGGCCAGAGACCAGCTCTCTAGTCCAGGGGTCCAGCGAAGGGAGGTTAGGGGCTGAGTAGCCCGGCCAGAAGGAGGCGTGAGATAGCCTCGCAGCCACCACGGTGGGACCCTGTGTGAGTGGCAGACGGGAGCTTCTTAAAACGCTCATTAGGCAAAGTGTGCGTTTAGCGAGCATTTCCTCCACTTGCCTGACCAGGAGAAGCACCGGGAAGGTCTCTAAATTCAGAACCCCGGGCCCCCCCGCACGCAGGTCCTGATTCAGGCTTTATTCCCACCTGGGATCATGCGGTCACTCAAGTCAGTGATCGAAGGCACAGCCTTCACCTGGAGGGCCAGATGGTCCAGACGTTGCTGAGGGGTGTGTCCACGCGCAGAAGACACGAGGTGACCAGACAGAGTCAGCTTCCCTCCTCTACCCTTTGTGTGGGGAGCCCGGCCCAGCCACCGGTGCGCCTGCCCCAGAGAGCGTCTGGGGTGAGTGGCCAGCCTGGAAAAGAGAGCCAGGCCAGGCATGCAGGCTTGGGAAAGGGGCCCGTGACCTCCACATGGCTGCAGGACCCTCTGCCCACCGCGGACAGAGCAGCACTAACCCAGCCATCCTGCTTGCCCTCCCCCGAGGTGGACTTCCTGCGGATGCAGGGCTCACGGGATCAAAGACGCCGGAAGCCTGTGCCAGGAGTGACGACCTGCCTCTCTCTGGTCCCAATTCGTGCAGAAACAGCCATCACAGCGTTCCTCCGTGCGGGCCACAAACGGCGGCACGAGACATCCTCTGTGCTTGGCCGCGTGGAGCTTCCATTCCAGCAGGGGGCACAGTCACCAAACTGCCCTTATGTGTCATCGTGGACACGTAACCGCGAGCTCTACTGAGAGCTGGGAAGAGAGAGGGAAAATGCTCAGGGACAAAGTGCCTCGAGCCCTGATAAGGAGGCTCGGAAACCCCAGCCTGAGCTGAGGGGAGCGGGTGGAGCCCTCCGGGCAAGGGAGCCCCACGGGAAAGGCCGTGTTCAACATCCACTACGTTTCACGGTTTAACATGCACAGTCACGCCAAGCGTTCGCGTGGGGCTTGCTAAAAGCTCTGCTTTACAGTCTTTTTTTTTTTTTTTTTAACACCAGTCACACTAACTCTGAAGTCCCTCTTTCTCACCTGGTGACATCCCCGTGCCCTGGCTTCGCAGGGCTGAGGCTCCGCTCCAAAGCATGCCCTCTCTCCATGCCTCTATCAAATATTATAATGAAGTTTTTATTTCACTGTAAAAATTCAGAAATACAAATAAACTAAGAACAATTAAAATCGCCAGTAAAAATGATGCTGAACGGGCGTCGATACGTGCTGAGCCCTGCGTAGAGGGTGTCACATGCGTCATATCATTCAAGCGTCACACCGACTCACAGGCTGAGTGGCGTGCCCAGCCACGAAGCCGCCGGGTGGCTCTGGGCCAGCCCGACACCCGGACTGGGCCACTCGTTTCACAGGCTGTCACCCCACGCCCCCCGCACAGAACCCCCCAGCTCCTCTCTGAAGGAACTGGCTTCCAGGCTGCTTCCCTAGGTATCCAAAAATGGAATATCACACAGATGGCTTTTCAAAAACAACTTTTTTTGAAGCAAAACTTACACAAAATTGAACGTTGTAAATAATTCAGCGGCATTTAGTACATTTTCTATGTTGTACAATCATCAGCATCTCTATCTAGTTCGAAAATATTTTCATCGCTCCAAAGTAGAATCCTTTAATCATCGATCAGTTTCTTCCCATCATCCCCTCCCCCACCCCTGGCAACCGCCAGCCTGACTGTGTCTCCATGTTGCATCCTGGACACTTCATGTCATGAAGTCATACAGTACGTGGCCCTGGTGTCTATCTTCTTTCGGCTGGCATAATGTTTTAGAAAGTTCATCTGTGTAATAGCACGAATCAGTACTCCATTCTATTTTGTGGCTGAATAACATGGCTTCGTGTGGGTAGACCAGCTTCATCCATTCATCCGTGGATGGACATTGGGCTATTTTTACCTTTTAGCTATTATGCATATGTATTTCTACCTTTAGGCTATAAACGTGGATCTGTTGAGAACTTGGTTTCGGTTTTTTTGAGTCTATACCTAGGAGTGGGATGACAGGGTTACATGATGATTCTGTGGTTAACTTTTCGAGGAACCACCAAACTGTTTCCAGAGTCCGAACCATTTCACATCCAACAGCAAAGTGCAAGTGTCCGATGTCTCCACATCCTTACCGACGATTGTTATTTTCCATCTTTAAAAAAAAATCTTACAGTCATACGAGAGGGCGTGAAGGGGTATCACATTATGATTTTTGATTTTTGTTTTTCTGACGACTAATGATGTATTGTTTCATATGCTTGTTAGCCCTCGTATATTTTCTTCGTAGAAAGTTCCATTCGGGTCCTTTGCCCATTTTCTTAACTGGGTTATTTGCCTTTTGATGTTGAGTTCTACGTGTTCTTTCTATATCCAGAATACTAGAGCTTTATCAATACACAGTTTGTAAATAGTTTTCCATCGTGCGTGTTGTCTTTTCACATTTTCATAATATCCTTTGATGCCCAGAAGTTTTTAATTTTGATGAAGTCCAATTTATTTTTTTTCTTTTGTTACTCGTGATTTTGGAGTCATATTCAAAAATCCTTTGCTAAATACAAAGTCATGAAGATTTATCCCTATGTTTTCTTTTTAGAGCTTTGTGATTTTAGCTCTTGTATTTAGATTATCGATCCATTTTGTGTTGATTTTTGTACATGATGTAAGGGAGGGGTCCAACTTTATTCCTTTGCATAAGGATACGCAGTTGTCCAAGCACCACTTAAGAAGAGACTAGTCTTTCCCCCACTGAATAGTCTTGGCACTCTTGTTGAAAACCAGCTGTGCACAGATGTAGGGTTTATGCGTAGACTCTCGGTTTTATTCCATTGGTATTTGTCTATTCCTGTGCGGCGCTGCACCATTTTGGTCACCGTGGCTGCACTGACTCCTTTTTTAAGCTTTTCGGTTTTCCTTGATAAGCATGAGAACTCCCGTAAGACTCCACATTCTTCTATAACATCATAGAAAGTCAAAATTGCTGCGTTTAACTGTCCATATTTCTTTATTATCGAAAGCACTGGAATATGCACATTTGCAGTTTAAGGGATGCGAGAGCCACAATTACCCCTCAGGGTAACTTCCTAGAAGTAGACTTGGTCCAACGATACGCGAAATTCCCAGGTTTTGAGCAGCTGATGAATTTCCTTCTGGAAACACTCCGCTTGTCCATCCGGCCCTGGTCAGAAAGGTCCAGCTCCGCCCGCCCGGCCTCCTCCCCGCTGCCCCGCTGAGACCCAGCGTTGCTACCTGCTCTACCTTCTCTCTCCGGCTTTGTCACATACCAGCCAACTCTTAGAGTTTTAAACTGAGTCGCCACTTGGAAAACGTAACACTCCCTTTACCGTTTTTGGATGAGAGATTAAAAAGGTGCACCTCTCTTGAAAAAGCCTGAAAACCTCATTTCTCACTTGGCTGGCCCAGCGAGGACCATGCTGCCTTCCGAGTGTGTCCTGGCTGTTGGCTCCACGGAGCACGATTGGAATGACGGTGGCACCCTGCACCCCAGTCAAGCAGTGTCGATGCATTAGTGATTAATGGATGAAGCTCTGCAGCATAAACTTGCCAGTCTCCCCTCAACTACGCTGGTAAACAAGCCCGCTCAAGGCCCCGGGCAGGAACCACACGGCAGAGGAAGAATGCCTCGATGGACACAGGAGACGTCCATTCCTCCCCGAACCCCTGAGAAACGAGAATCCTGAAAATCCTCCTCTGCGGCTGACGCACCATCCGAGCCACACGGGCAGTGGGGTGTCGCTTCCTTCGCCGGTGGACTCGGAGCGGTGACCGCTGACAGGCACGTGGAGGGGAGGGAAGCGGGGCTGGGGGCAGTCACGGAACATGAAAGACAATAAAACGTCTCCACCCCGAGTGTCTCTGATTCTCAGATGCTCCGTGCAGCCCGGAGGCTTCCAAGGAAGTCTGCTCACCACGCCCTTCGCCGAATAAAAACACTTTAAAGAACCCTTTGCAGCATTTAGTACAGAAAGGTGAAAGCACCCAGCGAGCTAGTCGTGAACAGCTCCGAAGAAGGAGTGAAGCGGGGCCGGACTGAGCCACGAGCCAGACGTCGGGCACACTGGCCACCGGCGCCCAGTCCCACGCTTGCCCCGACGTCACCGGCTGACAAGCGAACACCTCGCTGGTGCAGTTCCTCTCCGCGGTGCTCCAAGGAGCCACGGCTGCCGTTCTGAGGTCACATGAGAGGAGGCCCCTGGCCGTGTCCAGGCTCGACACTGCCTTCTCCGCGCCACACGGGGTGGACACTCTCTTTTCACCTCCCCTTGTCCTGTTCCCATCTGTCCCTTTCCCAAAAGGAGCTACCTGAGCATGAGGGGAAAAGGGGGAGAGGAGCTGGGAAGCCCCGAACACTTTCTCGGCCTGGTCGGACCCCCGGGGACAGGAGTGCGAACGGGCTCCTGTCTCTGAAGGGACGTCTTCTGTCCAGCAGGGGGACCTGCCGTTTGAGTCCGGTGGGCACTTTTGCTTGAGAGGCGTTGGTTCTGGCTAAGCTGTCAGTCCCGGGGACACTTCAGAAGGCGGAAGTTCTGCAGTTTGCATTTACTTCCACGCTCTTTAAAGAATATGTCACGAAACACGGGGGACGGGGGACGTGAGGGACGTAAAGGAAGCTGGGCGCAGACAGGACGGAGCGCGAGGCGGAGGGACGGAAGCCGCGGTGTCCGAGGCGACTCGAGGAACGAGGAGCAATGAGCACGGGCGCAGCTTTCCATTCGTACTTTCGGTTCACGGGACGCTGTCGAAATCGTCCTCTAATCCCTTAACTACGCCTCTGGGGCAGAAACTTTTTTCAGGAGAAGCGATGCGGAGCGGCCCATCGCTGGACTGAGCAGGGCACGGAGCTCGTTAGCGGCGGCAGACGTGACCGGCCCAGGCGCCCTGACTCCTGCTGGCTCCTCAGCTAGTGCTTAAAAGACAGAAGGACAGTGAAGAACCCAGGTTTCGGAGCCTGGGTTTGAAGCGGGGCAGAAGGGAGTCGATAGAATGACCTGGAGCGGAGGCAACGTTTGAACGGCACAGACGCAAACCACCTGGGACGAGAAGCCAGGTGGGGACAGGGACGGGGCGCGACCCCGGACGTTCATGACACAGCTCTCCCAGGCTCTAAGGACGGACGTTAGGAAAAATGACCCTGCTGAAGGCGAATCGTTCGGAATGAGTCGGTTGAACCATCCAAAGACAGAAGGGAAGAGAACAACGGTGAACACAACAGGTGACGGAGCATCTTCCGAGTGAAGCCCTCGGAGGACACGCCTTCCCGGAGGAGACGCGTGCTGAGGCCCTGGCGGACGCCAGACCGAAAACCAGCGCAGGGACTTTCGTGATGACGGGGCAGCGTTTCGGGTTCGGAGCGTCTGCCGGTGGCTACGTACCTGTTTACCTCTTTGACGTTTACCTCCCACGGGCGTTTTGAGAAATGGACATGAAAGTAACCCAAAGATTTCCACGTAGAACCACCTGATTGGTGATGACCCCCCACTTCTAGCATTTTTATTTTAGGGGTTTGCATGGCCGGCCGTTCTCCTCGGAGAAATGGCAGAACACAGCGGCTTGCGGTGGCCACTAATCCCGGGACCTCGCTCACTGTTCTCTTCAAAGAGGGCGAAGCTCAGGAGCAGGTCTCACACGAAAGCTCTGCTAATGAGCCGGGGCAGACGTGTGGTTTGGGGTAATGAACCCTGAGGCTGGAATCAGCTGCTCCGTTAAAAGGCGTCCCTAGATGAGGCAGCCCTCTGGACCTACAAACACAGACCTCGCCTGGGACGGCTCCCTCTCTCCAGGTAAGCCTCCTCCATCTGTAAACCTTGAGTGCTTTGCCTGCTCCCTCCCTCCCACCCAGGACCGGCCATAGCGGTCTTGGGATAATGAGTCTATTTATTTATTTTAGAGGTTCTCAAGCAGAGGTGATTTTGCCTCCCCAGACACTGACAATGTCTGGACACATTTTTGACTCTCATGACTGACAGGAGACAGAGTGGTGCTATTAGTATCGAGTGGATGGACGACAGGGATGCAGCTCGCCATCCTACGGCGGCCCCTAGGACAATAGTCCAGGCCAAAATGTCAACAGAGAAACCACGACTAACTGAAGCACGTGAATGAATCAAAGCTGCCCGCCGCCCGCTCCACAATCTTCACGAATCCACAGGCGTCTGTGCAGCTGCCACCCTGTTGCTACCCTCCTCCACTGCTGAAGCATCGTCTTCATGTTCCAGATGATGCTGGCAGGTGAGTCAGGCCCTGATTACACAGTGGTGGCGGGGGGGATGGTAGGGGAGTGGATGCATGGGGGAGGGACACACCACAAAGAGGTAACTTCAGCAGAGTCGCTACGTTAATTTTCAACAAGAATTCCAAAGGCCACGTTCTTACCTGTCTCGCTGGCTGCGTGACTCTACAGAAGTCAGTTTCTTTCTGGATGCCTTCTCCTGCCCTGGGTGTCAAAAAGGGACGCTAAAAAAATGAAGGACACTCTTTAATCCTGGACAAGAGGCTACGGAGAGATAGCAGAACATAGCAGGTGTCTAGAGGAAGAATAAGTCGTGCGTTTTTTGTAATCTGTGGCAGAAACAACAAAGAAACAGGACTTTAAAAACAGGCGCATCACAATAGGTGGGAACAACCCAAATACTCACCAACTGATGGATGGATAAATAAAATGCAGTATACTCATAAAATTTGTCCGTAAAAAGGAATGAAGTGCCAAAATATGCTACAACATGAAGAAACATTGTAAGTATTATATTAAGTAGGAAAAAAAATAGACGCAAAGGCCAGATATCACGTAATTTCACTTATATAAAATGTCCAGAATATGCAAATCAAATGGGACGGAAGGAAGTAGACGAGCATCATCAGGGCTGGTGCGTGTGGAGCAGGGGGCGACGGCTCATGTGTGTGGGGTCTCTTTGGGGAGCACTGAAAATGTCCTGGAACTAGACAAAGGTGACAGTGTGCAACATCATGAACGTGCCAAGAGCCACTGGAACATACGCCTCAAGGTGTTCGAATTCAAGGTGAATTATATTTTATATAAATTTTATCTCAGTTTCAAAAAATATGTGTTTTGGGAATCTTCACTTGGGAAAATCTGGTGAAGCAAGTTCTGTTGAATGGGAGGAAAGTTAAGTATGAAAAAATATTTAGGGTCTATGGACTATGAAAAATAAAACCAAACAAACAGCAAAAATTATTAATACGCCAGGTGCTTGAGGACGGGAAATTAAGTAGCCCATTCCCCGTGGCGCTGGGATGGGGTGAATGAACACCTGTCACTGGGCGAGTCATTCCCTGATTCACTCCCATTCTAAGCCCCCCATGCAGCTTCCTTTCGCTGTGACTTAGTGAGACTTGAGAATAATCATGGTCAAGACCAACCTTCGGGACAGGTGGCCACCTAACCATCTAAGACCTTCCTCCCCAAGCGTATCTGCACCCCTGGCATCAGTGGGTTCCCAACCCTGGGGTCGAAACCTTGTCTCTAGATGGTTCTGAGGAGGAGGCAGAATGCCCGGAGATGTCATCTGTTAAGTCTGCATGACACTTAGCCAAGTGAGCAGCGTAGGGGACGAGGGCCCGGCTGAGTTCCCTAAAGCACAGCACGCTCCTGTAAAGACTCACCAAGCTGAGGGTCCCCGAGGCCTTGCATGGGCAGAAGACAAGATGTCTGAAGCACGGCTCATAGTCCGGCGGCTGGCGGCGGCCCCTCTCCTCCTCCACCACCCACCCCAACACTTCCGCTCCCAAAGAATAGCGATATCCCTTTTTTATACCCAAAGTTCCATTTATGCATTTTACACACTTGTGTGTCGTTGAGGGCGCCAAGTAGAGATACCATAAACGAGACCTATTTCAAATCACCCACGTCAGAATCCAGTCAACAGGGCAACTTCGAGCTTCCCGAAGAACTCATTTCCAGCCCTGCCCATCAAATCGTGCCGTTCTCACGCTTTCAAGTTCAGCATTCGGAAGCACGTGTTTTTCCTGCTTTTTGATGAAATATGACACGTACACACAGGATGAACCACAGAAAAACAAAGATCTAGTAAGAAATCAAGTGAGTCAGTCTCCCTGAAAAGTTGTCCCCGATGAGGCATTTCCGTGATCCTGAGTGACCGAGAACACGTAAGGAGGCCCAAAGCATCTTACAGCTCTGGGCTCCTGCTGGTGTCCCCGGGGGAATCGTCACCCTGAGCTTGTGCCTCTTTCTCTCTGGTCTGTCAGGAGGAGCTCTGTCCAGTTCAGGAAACAATACAGTCATGACCGCCCATGACATTCCTGACTCAACCCACATTCGCCAGTAACTCTGAGAGAGCCCAACTAATGCCGATGGCGCTGTGATACTCACGGCCAGGCTGGCGTTCTAAGCCCTTATGGAGTCAGACGACAGGGGTGGCACCCTGACTTCAACAGCACCCCTGTGAGGAGAGAGCCGTGAGCAGGCCCTTCCCAGAGTCCACATCACGGCTTTCCCAGAAGAATAGTCCCGAACTAGAAGAGTAAGACTCCATTACGGAGAGTTTCCAAGTCGACCAAGCCAGGTAATAACAGTAACTGCATCCCAGGGCTTGAGGATTAAACTAGATTAGAGGTGAGCACCTGGAATGGAGTAAGCTCTAAAATCATAGGCATCACCATCATCGTCGTTGTTATCAGCCTCGTTATCATCATTGTTCTAAACACCGTCACCATCACTATCATCACCATCATCACCATCACCATCATCACCATCATCATCACCATCACCGTCAACATCATCATCATCACCATCACCACCATCACCACCAATCACCATCACCATCATCACCACTCACCATCATCACCATCATCATCACCATCATCATCATCATCAGCACCATTCTGGAGTTGGTAGATTGCTTCTGCCTTCTTCTTTATTTCTTTCCAACTTCCCACACTCCCGAGTGCCCCACCTGAGATCTCTGGAACGAAATGTGCTCAGCCGCAGAGGCACTGGGGAAGTGGCACGTTCTCCATCTCTGACCGTATGAAAATGGCAGAGATGCATGTCAACGGCCGACAGTGCACTGCGTGAGCCAGACACACCACAGACGGGCCTGATGCATGGCCTTGAGCTCGATGGACACAGAGCAGGGGGACTTCAGTACCAGGAGGCAGTGCGAGTAGGTGGCTGGGATTACGAAAGGAGCTTCCTGCGATCTTGAAAGTGCCACTGACTTGCAGCCCACAGGGAGCCTTTCTGAGACTTCGTCTTGATGTTCTGAACAAAGCTCATTGTGATGCCAGCCTGTTCCATTTATTTATAGTGATGAGATGAAGCCCAGGTGAATTATTTGGCAGCAGGGAATGCTGCTGTTTTTAATCAAAGCAAATAAAAAGACAATCTCTTTATTGAAAAGATGCATCCTCAAGGCCTTTTACAGACTGCAGATGTGTGCACCTTAATCTTCCAGTCCTTTGAAAAGAGAACACACTTGAAAAGCAATCTAAATGTTCCTAATTTCACAATAAAATACTTACCTAGTGCTGTCTCTCTGAATCAGGAATGAGACCTGATGACATGGGCGCCATCATATATCACCAGGTCCTGGAAGGCGGTGATGTTGAGGATACCGAGTTCGAGGTCACCAAGCCTCAGGCTGCTAAGAGGCAAATTTGATTTTACACTGTAAACACGATAAGCTAAGATGATGACTGAAGTACGAAGACACAAGAGGACAAATAGGCCAGCAGAACCTACTGTGTCTGAGGAGGTCACGACTTTAAATTCACCGTCAGAAAACACTTCACATGCCTGATATATCCCACGGGACAGCAACGGATAGTGAGCACCGTGTAGGCAAGTGGATAACGATGCTTAGAAAACAGTCAGAAACAGATCGACCTCTAAGATTGCTCTCAAGGAGAAATCTGAAAAGCCAAACGCCCAGAGAATAAGCCCATTCCCAGCTACTGCAGACAGAAGCAGCTGTTTCCACACTGAGCGGGGACAGAGAGGACCCGTCATCATCACCACCATCACCACCGTCATCATCACAGATGATAGAATATTGATATTCACCATCGTCAGGGAAAACATTTACATTCTTAAATATTCAGGTCTCATGACTATAGAGGACAGATGAGGCATAGAAAACACAAAGTCGCTGGATTTCTAACACGATTTCTTCTGGCTGGCTAGACCAGAAAAAATATATAACCACATTTCCAAGTTACTCTTTGTTTCTTAGAAAATGGCTCGTGTGAGATCGGACGGAACGGTGTCATCTCTTCAGCTGTCCCACAATTCTCAAGCGACTCTCACCCCAAACCCATCAATGCTATAAGGTCTTAACCACAAAAGAATAAGTCAGTCGAGCAAGATGAGCGCAGCTGAGGGACGTGGACTTGAGCCTGAGCCAGCTGGGAGAGGCCAGCCATCTTTCCAGAGACTCGTGGACAGGGAGGGAGGCCATCCTGCCCCGTCTGGAGAGCCGATGCAAACAAGAGCAGGTCCCTTCAGACAGTGGTGTTGCAGGGTCGCCCCGCAGGGCGGGACCCAGGCCGGGCCAGGGCTCGGGCCTCGGGGCTGAGCGCCGGGCGGTGCGGGCGGGGGTCGCCGGGGTAGCCGTGTCTGAGAGTCAGACCGGAGTGTCGCAGGGACCCACGCGAGAGTCACCGAGGGAATGAGGGAACCGTGCTCTCGACCACCGGTGCCTCTGACAGAGTCGCCGCCTTGTCGATCCTCCCACGGCCCCTCAGACGTGGCAGGAGGGTCACGCGCAAGCTCTAGATAAATAGCAATAGGAAAAAATCGCAAAAGATATTTAGAATCAGAGCGAATTCAATCAGACAGATTGAAACGCCCTGACCATCATTTTCTGAACAAACAATTCACCTTCGTTCAGATAAACGTAGCTCCCAGAACTAAGAAACTTAGGGGAACATTTGAAACAGCATCTTTAGGAGCGTGTCCCTCGCGAGCCCACTGTCTGACGGCCAGGATGCTGCGCCGGCCGGTTCTTCCCCAGACGACAAACCAGGGCTTGCGAGGAAAACATCTGGGCTGTGTGACCTTGTCTTCGGCGGTGGCACATTACGTAAATAAATATCTGCTTAAACATGCATCTCACAAGTGCAGCTGTGTCGTCAGCTGCCCAGCTTCTCAAGAACAATCTGAGATGAGCCACCGGGAAAGGGGAAACCGGTAGACTCGTCATAGTCACTCGGACCCCGTTGTGGGCTGGCAGCGAGGACCCGTGTCTTTCTGGGCGCTTGACGCTACTGGACGTGCGGAAAGCCCGTGCTCCCCCGGGTCACGTCCGAGTACTTGGCGCACGCATCTCACATGCACAAGCAAATCGAAATTTTCTTTTCCACTTGAATAGGAAATGGACAAATTAAATATTCGAGTTCAGAGTATAAGTGGTGTTTACACATCGGGTGTGGATCGTCATTGGAAAACCTCACCTGTACTTGTACACTGACCTAGGACATACGTGGTGACATCTCACGTGCTAGCCCTTCATTAGCACAATTCTGACAAAAAGCTATCAATATCTTCAGTTTTCAAAACTCCCCTCCCAAATAAGCCCAACGCGTGGGCATCCAATATTGAGGAGGGAAATTAAAGACCCCCACAGATGCAGTTCCCGTGAATGTTCGGGCACCTGGGTCACCGGACCACGGGCCTCCCTGTCCCACACTCGGCAGGGCCTCTGCTGGCCCGAGGGCCCACCGGTCCCCCGCCCTCGCCCCCCGCCCCAGGTAAGTGCCGGGTGCCGTGGGCAAAGTCCATTTCCAGCAGTTCTCAGAGCAAACCTAACACAGGCCCGTGATGAATGTCAGGCTTCGTTTTGTAAGGTCTTGGGGGACAGGAGGGCGGCCTGCAACACCACTGTCTGAAGGGACCTGCTCTTGTTTGCATCGGCTCTCCAGACGGGGCAGGACGGCCTCCCTCCCTGTCCACGAGTCTCTGGAAAGATGGCTGGCCTCTCCCAGCTGGCCGTCTGCCTGTGCAGACCGACGGCCCCATTTGGGAGACGTGGGTTTCTTTTGTGGGCCTTTGAAAAGGACGGAAAGCAACACGGTAGCTTCTGGCGCTGTTCGGCTGGACCCTGCAGAAGGTGCTGGCAGGTGCGAGGGCCCCAGGCTGGCCCGTGACAGACCATTAGTGGGTCACACTCATTTTCACACTTGAGGACAAGAAAGAAAATTAAGGAAGGAAGGGACAGTGTGACAAAGGACGGAGCACAGACCGAGGTGAATTCCAGGGTTCTTTGCTTGGAGCCGAGCAGTCTTTGGTGATGTTGATATTCCGAACATAAACTGAGCTACAGAGCAGACCTGGCAGGCCCAGTGACCGGAAGGCCCCTCGCAGGGCGGCGATCACGGATTACTACCTGGGCGGGTCACGGCGGGCAGTCACGCCCCAGGCCTGCGGCTTCTCTACCTCATGCGAGCCCTGTCCCTCGCTGTTACGCACCTAGGATGACATGCTGTCAAGTAAAGCTCGCCGCCACCAGTTCAATGCCACCAAGAGTCCCCAGACCAGGGTGCAGTGAGGGGAGAGACTTCATTCGGTAAAAACAGCTCAGCTGCAAAACAGCTCGGCCGAGGCAGCCCCAGTGAAGCCGCCGCTCGTCACTCACAGCCCCGAATCCAGGGCCATGGCCACGTTGTGCTATTTGTCGATAAGTTGGAAGGGTTATTGCAGAAACCGATGCCGACTACTTTGTGTTTCTTGGGCAGTTCTCAGGCACAGGCCTGGCCCAGGGGTCCAGGTGATGGCTTCTGGGAGAGCAGCAGGTGGAGGGAGGAAGCAGGTGACAGGCCTTCACGCCAGACGTGAGGGCAAAGGGCAGGGCCAGGGGCCGCGGAGGGCGGGAGGCCACTTGCGTGGGGACAGCAGAGGAAAGTTGCAACGAGGGGGAGCCTTCGGCTGTGCTGGGAAGCTTAGCGCTCACCCAAGAGACGGGGGAGGCGGAGGGGGTCCTTGGCCATGGAATAGCGTGAGCACCATCACGGGGCTGGGGGACAACGGCCTGCAGGGAGGAAGTGACCCAGCGGGCTGAGCACAGTGCCGGAGGGGCAGGAGGATGCGAGTCTGGAAAAGCCAGGAGCAAGCGATGGGGGTCTTCCCCGTGGCCCTGGCAAAGGGTCAGTCCGGAGAGACAGGTAGGATTGAGGCTGATGATCTGCAGAGACAGTGAGCTTAACACACTGATGAGCAGCGCCGTGTGAAACTGATCCACAGCTCGGGCGCAGCTGACGCCTCCCTGCCCGTCAGCTCCCAGGCGAGTGTGAGGACGCGGACAGGACTCCCAGCGCCCCAGGCCCCACGCTGTCTGAGCCTTTGAGAAGGAAGGAAGGAAAGAGAAGAGGCAAAGGAGGCGGCAGGGGCGGGAGCCCGTCTGGAGGGGGCGGGGCGGG
>NW_006440135.1:1899071-1901788 GCF_000325575.1 Pteropus alecto
CGGATGGGTGGATGGATGGATGGGTGGGTGAATGGATGGGCAGGTGGATGAATAGATATGCATACATATAAATATACAAATATGTGTAACTATGTAGATATTTAGATAGATCTTTCTCATATATATGTACATATATATGAAAGACTGAAGATACGGTATATATAGAGTCACTTTTTAACCAAGCTGCTAAAATTAACATTATAAAGGCTGAGGCATCAGAAAAAACTCTTATTCTAACTAGCCTTGGAACTTAAACTTCTTGAACTTTCCACCTTGCGTCAATGCCTGGGTATACATCTGGACGTACCCTGGACCTCCAGGTAACCTTCTGATAAGTGCCTGAAGGACTCGTGTATCGAGGCCACCAAACCTGAGCAAACGTCCGGGCACTCATCCTCCAGAACACCTGGCACCTATCATGCAAACCACCTGGCACCTATCATCCAGACTGCCTGACATCTGACTGATAACTGTCCTGGGCCAATCCTAGGTCTAAGAATGCAGGGCTGATCATTCTCAAGAAGGCGCCTTTTACTGTAGGGACTCAAATTTTCTTTTTTCAGAGCACTTCTGGGTATTTGCCTACCTGTGTTCCCAGAGCGCAGACTCTAATAAGACTCTTAAATAAATCTTTATTATTTATGTTGAGCCAAAGCCTCTAGACTCTTTTTTGTTTCATCATTCGACATATATAGATATATAGACATACTGATAATTCTATCATCTATCATCTGTCTATCTATCTATCTATCTAATCATCTATTATCTATCTATCTCTATTGTATTAATCCAGGTTCTTCAGAGACACAGAACCAATAGGATATATAGTCAGAAATACATAGTTCTGTGTTGCTGGAGAACTCGTACTAATACAATATAGATAGGTGATAGATTAGATAGATTAGATGATAGATAGATAGATTGATAGATGATAGATGATAGAATATTGATATAATCTATTTATATGTCTATAAATATATAAAGCGATATCTCTATCATCTACCTATGTATCATCTATCTAATCATCTATCATCTATCATCTATCTCCTATCTATCTATCTATCTATCTATCTATCTATCTAATCATCTGTCTATATTGTATTAGTTCAAGTTCTCCAGAGACACAGAACCAATAGGACATACAGTCAGAAATAAATAGTTCTGTGTTGCTGGAGGACTTATGCTAATACAATATAGATAGATGATAGATTAGGTAGATTAGATAGATAGAATGTGGGTATAATCTATTTATACAGGTCTATCTATAAATATGTAGAGTGATAGCTAGCTATCTATCATCTATCATCTATCTAGAGAAAGAGAGATTGATTTTAAGGAACTGTCTTGCATGACTGTGAGGACTGGTTAAGTCTGAAACTCGCAAGGCAGGCTAGGAATTCAGGTAGGGGGTGATGCTGCAGTCTTAGTCTGATTCCGGGCTGGAAACTCAGACAGGGTTTCTATGTGGCATTCTTGAGGCAGAATTGCTTCTTCTGCAGGGAACCACAGTCTTTGCTCTCGAGGTCTTCAGCTGATTAGGTGAGGCTCACCCACATTATCAAGGATAATTCCCTTGATTTAAAGTCAATTGATTGTAGATGTTAATCACACCTAGAAAGCCCCTTCACAGCAGCATGCAGACTGGCATTTGACCAAATAACTGGGCACCACAGCCTACCCACGTTGACACCTAAAGTTGACCCTCTCGCTGGCATGTATATATTCTTTCTTCTGAACTCCACAGGACTCCCCTGGGCCATCAGCCTGCTGTCCATGAAGCAGAAGGCCACTGCTGGTGGTAGGAAACTGCAGAGGGCAGCAGGCCTGAGGGAGAGGTGGACAGCACCCGTTGTCTGGGTGGTTCTCAAGAACAGCCTCCCCCACCTCCAAAATATCCTTGTAAAGGCAACTTCCAGTTTTGGGTCTGCTCTCTATGTGGGGGGCAGGGTAGGTAGCAAAATTACTTAAAGTCACACAAAGAAAAAAATTTGAACACGATTTATCCACACTGAAACACTCAGGTCTCAAGAGAACCCTCCACGGGTTCTATGAATGTCTATTGAGGCACAGATCATTTTCATGAGCAGGAAGTTGCCTCTGTCCCTCCCCGGCCAACCCCCCGCTCTAAAGCAAGCGCTGGTCTGATGTCTACCACCACTTTCACTCCTTTTTATTGCCGAGTGATACTCGACAGCATGAACAAAGCAGTTTCTCCATCCTGATGGTCGCCCATCCAGGTGCGACTATCACGAACATCTTATTAAAGTGTTTTTATGGACGTACACGTTTGTTTTGAGCAACACCTAGGAATGGAATTACTGGGTCATAGGATAGAAGTATATTTAGCTCTTTAAGAAACTGAGTTTGGCGAAGTGGTTGCACCGTCCCATGCTCCCGCACCTCATGCTGGTGGAGCGTGTGTTAACAGCTCGTTGGGTTTTTAATGTGCATTTTCTTGATGATTAATGAAGTTGAGCAATTTTCATGTGCTTATCAAACACTTTTATGTCTTCTTTTGTGAAGTGTCTCTTCTCCTTGGTGTTTTTAAAACGTAACATAGTACAATATCACAACCAGGATACTGACATTGCTGCCATCGAGGGACAGTGTGTCCCTCACTACGAGGACCTCGCATGCCGCCCAGTGTAGTAACACCTAACTCTCTCCTCTCTACCGCCATCAGTGACCCCCAATAACTACTAATCAGTCTCCTCCCC
>NW_006440135.1:1902401-1912077 GCF_000325575.1 Pteropus alecto
TTTGGTTTTAGAGTTACTGTGTGTATCCTGAAATTCACCATCTCCTCATACATAGTTCTCATTTTTTCAAATAGGTCATTTAGCATAGTTCTAGAATTACTAAATTTAAAAGTAAATGTATCATTACCGCATGCTTACTTTTACTCAAATTTCAAACAAGATCTTATGATTAAAAAATGCTTAAAATTATTTCTAATTTCCAAGAAATTATAATTTCTCAGAAAATTATAAGTCAGTGAAAAAGAAATTGAAGAAGATACAAATAAATGGAAGCCTATACTGTGCTCATGGATAGAAAGAATTAACATCGTTAAAATGGCCATACTACCCAAAGCGATCTACAGATTCAATGCAATCCCTATCAAAATACCAATGACATTTTTTGGAGAACTAGAACACATAATCCATAAATTTATATAGAACCATAAGAGATCCCAAATAGCCATGGCGATCATGAGAAAAAAGAACCAAATTGGAGGTATCACGCTACCTGATATCAAACTATATTATAAGGCTACAGTAATCAAAACATCATGGTACGGGCATAAAAACAGATACGCAGAACAGTGGAACGTAATAAGAGCCCAGAAATAAACCCAATCCCGTATGGTCATTTAATTTATGACAAAGGAGGCAAGAATATACAATGGGGTAAAGACAGTTTCAATGGTGCTGAGAAAACTGGACAGACACGTGCAAAAAAAAAAAGAAAGAAACTGGACTACCTTCTTACACCATATTCAAGAACAAACTCACAAAGGTAAGACCCGGAACCATCGAACTTCCAGAAGAAAACACAGACAGCAAACTCTCTGATATTGCTATTAGTAATTTTTTTTTTCTGCTACATCTCCTAGGACAAGGGATACAAAAGAAAAAATGAACAAATGGGAGTACGTCAGACTAAAAAGTTTTGCTCAGGAAACCATCAACCAAAAGAAAAGACGACCTGCTAAATAGGAGAAGATATTTGCCTATGAAACATCTGATAAGGAGTTAATACCTAAAATTTATAAAGAACTCATACAACAAAAAAACAATCCGGTTAAAAAACGGGCAGAGGACCTGACTAGATATTCCCCAAAGACACACAGATGGCCAATAGACATATGAAAAGATGCTCAAGGTCACTAATCACCAGAAAAATGCAAATTAAAACCACAATGAAATATCATCTCACACCTGCCAGATTGGCCATCATCAATAAATCAAAACACAAGTATTGGTGAGGATGTGGATAAAAGGGAAGCCTCGTACACTGTTGGTGGGATTGCAGATTGGTATAGCCACTGTGGAAAACAGCTTGGAGGTTGCTCAAAAAATTAAAAAAAGAACTACGTTTTGACCCAGCAATTACACTTCCAAGTACTTACACAAAGAAAACCAAATACTAGTTTGTAAACATTTCTGCACCGCTATGTTCATGGCAGCACAATTTACAATAGCCAAGACATGGAAGCAACCTAAGTGCCCATTAATAGACGATTGGATAAAGAAGTTATGGTTCACATATATAGTGGAATATTACTCAGCCATAAAAAATGAAATCTCACCATTTGCAACCATATGGATGGATCTAGAGGGTATTATGCCGAGTGAAACAAGTCAGTCAGAGAAAGATAACCACTATATAATTTCACTCATATGCAGAATCTAAGGAACAAAAGAAACAAACAAATTAAATGATAACAGACTCACGGAGAACAAACCGGTGATCGCCCAAAGGGAGCGGGGCTGGATGAAAAAGGTGAAGGGATGTAGAGGTACAAATTAGTAGCTACAAACCATTCTGGGGATGCAGAATGCAACATAGGGAATACAGTCAATGTTATTGTAATGGCTGCGTGTAGCGCCAGCCGGATGCTGGAGTAATCAGAGGGATCCCTTTACAAATTATAGAAATGTCTAACCACTGTACTGCATACCAGAAACTAATATAAGATAAAATTAAATTTAAAAATAATTTCTAACTTTAAATTAACCTTTGAGCAGACATATATGCTTTTAAATAATGACTAGAAATTGTCTAGTGTTAATTACTCTTACGGAATTTTATGAGTAAAAGGTTAAAGTCTGCAAGCTTAATAATTTAGAATGGAAGTACATACCAGATCTGGAACCATACAGAAATGCTGTGAGGTGGTCTGAGGTAAAGTCCACTTAACAAAGTGGAAGTAACCTTGAACTTTTTAATATGTGCTGTTTCCCTTTCTCCAGGGAAGAAGGAAAACTTCACATGTGGACACATGCGCACAGCATGGGCACTGACTGAGCGGGGGACATGGGTGTTCAAACCAAGGCAGATCCTGCACTGAAGTCAGAGACCTCGTTTTCATCCAACTCTGCCACTGGCTAGCTCTGTGACCCCCTGACCTCACACCAGAGATTGGGGGAAACCGGGCAGAAGGGCCACTGAGAGCACAGGGCCCATGGCCGGGTCTGGGGAGCAGCTGGGGCTGAGAGCGCTCCTGCCTGCCCTGTATTCACCTGCTTCGTGTGGTCAGCTGGCTGTCCTGCTCCACTGGCCAGGAGATGCCAGCATCTCTCTTCCTCCAAGAAATGCCAGGAGATGATGGAAGTGACTACAAACCAAGTGTGACCTTCCAGCCACATTTTGTCCTGCCTTTGCTCAGTCTGCTGAGGTGAAACACGGGACACAGGAAATACTTTCTCCTTGACCATTGGTACGTCACGAGGATGCCAGGAAAAGTGACGTTTCTATAATTGTACTTCGTGCTTTTCACAAGTCCATATTTTCACTGATGTCAAGGTCAACTAGCCGGCCTGTGCCCCAGCATTAGAAGCAGTCACAGTGACAGCAGTCCCTGATCTTCAGAAGGGACTTTGTTTTAATAAATGTAATTTATCTGGAAAAACTATCATGCAAAAGGTTTAAAAAGTTAATCAAATAAAATTAGTGGCACATAATGACTTCAATAGTTAAAGAATATCGTGATATCCGTGCATGACCTTGAACATTTTAAGCAAATTCCCATTCACCTCCGCCACCCATCCCCCCCAAAACAGAAATAACAACAGCAAGAAAACAATAAAGGCAAAAAGAATCAACGGAACTAATTTCATGAATGGTGACCGATTACCAGCGCCGTGACGAACGATCCGGGGTAACTAGGTGAGCCAGGACAAACAACGAGATGAGCCAGGATGACTCGAAGCAATGAGCGCTTTGCTTAGGCAGAGAAAAGTCACCTGGGCTGAAACATCTGAGCTCAGTCTCCCCATCCAAACGGCCTTTTTATCAGGGGCATTGTCTGCATTTTCCATAGAAAAAAGGTTTGGAGCCCCAAATTTCTTGGGTGACTCTTAGAAAAATATTACTTATGGCACACACGTCTTGCTTCATCACTGCTACGTCAGACAAAAGACAAGTCCCAGGAGCGCGAAGAGACCTGTGCGGTCACGAAACAACAGACGTTCGCCACTGGGCCTGCGCGTGGGAGGCGGGCACGTGTTCCTCGCCCTATTTTCGCCACAGGCATCCCAGGGAGGTTGCATGGTGACCGTGGCAAACAGGAGGGTCTGATTCCTCAGCGCTGTCTCGGAAGCTCCGTGCTGGAAGTCCCCTCCCAGGCCCTCTGGAGTCATTGTCACCGCCAGCTGACGCAGCCCTGACTCCCCTGGAAGATTTTCCTTAGAACAGGCGCTGAAGCACGTTTGGAGAAAAGAGGGCATTTTGTTAACCTGAAACGTACCGATGTCCTTTAGTGTCTCCTGAACCTGGCTTGTGGGGACGGTGGAGGCCTCGAGGTGGCGTTTGGTCCTGGGTCCATGAGCGAGGCGCGGGCGCCCCCTGCCGGGAAGGCGGGGCGCCCACAGGCCTCCCGACCGCCAGCGAGGAACTGGCAGGTCGCCGTGTTTCTTACTGAAAACGCTCGCATGGGGCCAAACACAAAAGGAGCCCCAGGCCGGAGGGGCCGGGCAGGAGGGCTTTCCTACCTCGTGAGCTTTTCCTCCTCTCCTTCCTCTCCACTCGGCCAGACTGTGGAATCCGGGTGAGAAGGGTGTCAGGTGAAAAACAAAACACGAAGCTTCATGCGTGACTAGAAACGAAGCTTTCACAGTAAGCTTTCTTTTTTCTTACGTGCATTAAAAAATAGGACTGTCCAGAAAAAAATCAGAAAAAAACACAAGGTGAACTCAATTTTTAGAACTGTATTGATCATACTTTAGTTTTTCAAATGCCAGGGTCTCTATTTAGAAATTAGTTTTGCATTTCAAAATTGCACCAAAACCCAGAAAACTTACTTCCTCATGCAAATAGGCTTCGTAAACAGAAAGCTGCATCGAAGTGTTAAATCTGGGGGAGCTGCACGTGGTAGGAGTTAAACTCCTGTCTCTTTAAAAATGCGAAATGGGAGGGGCCAGGAGCTAGTGCTCTAGCCAACCACTGGATTTCCTGCTCCACTGCAGGCCGAATGGATTTTCAACAAATAAAGGCTGGGCCAGTGCTCTGGATCCAGGGTGGCCGTGTGAGCACCTCGTGGGGACTGTCACGTGTGTCCCCCTCTCCTGTGAAGGCAGCTCTGCAGCACAACCCAGAGCAACGGAGCCGGGTGCTCTGACCACTGGCCTGCGCAGGGGTCCAGGCGTCGAAGCGCTCCTTTGCAGAGGGAGGTGGGGACAAGGGCCACACCTGGCTGTCCCCAGCATCTCTCCCTCGGCCGGCCACACATCCCCGGAAGACACCCGACTCCAGAGCGACTGCCACAGCGGAAGCCAACTCTGCTGTTCTAGATGTTTCTGTACTGACGAGAGTCTGGAGGAAATGAACACCCCACAAGCGGCAGGTTCTCCCCGACCTTGCAGTCGCTTCCCTCTCCTCCCCGCTGCCCCCCAGGGGTGGGGTGAGAGCAGGAGACAAACCACGCCAGCCTCCGAATTCTTGATGGGAGTGTGGCTCGGACCATGGCTTGGCGGGCACAGGGCCTTCCGAGCCCTCCCCTCAGCCTTCTCCTTGACCTTCGTCATGCCCGGGTCAGGGGTGGGGGCCGGCAAGGGGCTCCGCTAACAAAAGAACCCTGCAGGCTAAATGCCTTTTTGTGAAAACTCCATCCTCTTTCTCCAGAAATGAATTTTTCCTCCAACGGTGATGCGTCAACACAATGTAGGGATACAGGGCACGAGGCCTTTCTCTCCACAGAAACGCACAGCACTGAGCACTTCCCGCAAAGGAAGCTTCTGGAGGTCAGATTCGGGTTGTCCAAACATTTGCGAACGTGACTGTTTTCTGTTACAGTAAAGTGAGCTCTCAGTTACCTGCCCGTGGCCGGTGACCGGGCCCAGGTGGGCTGTCACCGTGCCTGGGCCAGGAGCCCTGGGGAGGGCGGAGCGCCTGGCAGACGGGGTTTCGGCCTTCTGTCAATCACTCACTGTTTTGCCAACACCCAGTCCCCTTCCAGGAGTCCTCACGACCCGGGGGGGGCCTCACAGTGTGGACAAAGCAGGTGTAAAGGAAGTGGACAGCGGTGCGACACGTTACGTCATCGCAAACAGCGCACATCCCGCCTCTGAACTCCAGCCCCGAAACATTACTGCGTGGTGGTGTCTTCTTTACCCCGTAAAGGTTACAGAACTATAATGTGATTATTCCTTGACAATCAGAAGGGTGACTTCATCCGCGGCTCTGCCGCGCGCTGTCACTAATCGGGTTTAAGACTCTAACTGGCGTTGGGCTGGCCCGAGTCAGGGCCATAGGGGCCCAGCACCTGCTGGCCAGCCCTTCGCTCCAGCCCTGCGGCTCTGGACAGCCGCCCTGTGAGCCCCGTGGGGGACAGACCTGAGCGCGGGCAGACTCCCCACCTGGGTCAGTGCCGCTGTCCCGCACTGCTGCGTCCAGAACCTACAGCCGAGCACGGACAGCCCTCCAGCGGGGCGTCCTGGCACCACGAGCTCCTGAGGGGAACTCTCGTGGTCAAATGTGCCTCAGCTTCTCAGATGACTTGGAGCCCGCCTGTCACCCCTCCCACCCGAAGGAAGGGACAGCTGCCGGCGTGAAGTGTGGGCACGCGGACCCCATCCCACCCTGGCGGGGGCGCACAGCTGCAAGGCGAGGGGAAGCACCTGGTGCGTGCTGTCGCCTCCGGGTGATCAGGAGAGGGAAGCGTGGCCGTCCTCGTCACAACACGGGGTGCTGGAGGGGGCACACACCCCGCCCCCCAGCTCCCGTGGGCCTGGGGCCTCCGGAAGGAAGCTGCTGCCCAGAGCCTGGTCACTGAGCTGTCGCCGAGAGCAGGCCCGAGCGCCTGGCATGAGAGGGAGACATTCCAGTGTGTGACCTGTTGCTTTTAATTTTTAATTTACTACACACACAATACACGGTTAACATGAAGAAATTAAATAGCAAAATACATGGGATTACAATTGAAACTATTAAAATGCATATGTAATAATACAAATTTACATGTGAACACGCGGTCGAGGGGCGGTTCCTACGCGCACACCTGGACACCGCCGAGGACACGGGGCAAGGTGATCTCAGAGCAGCAGTGCATGACGACTTGTTAGGAAAAAAATATTCTTAAGACCACGGAACATCTTTAAAACAGAAGCGACAGGGAGTACACGCAGCTGAGGACGGTGGGGGGCGGCGGCCACTGTCTCCTTCCCCCCACACTCCCAGCGAGGTGGACCGAGAGGGGGACAATGGATGTGGAGAGGGCTGAGCCAGAGCGGGGGGCAGCGGGGGGCGGGGGGCCCAGGGTGGGATGGGTGGGAGCAGCTCTCAGGGTCCCCAAGCGCTGGGAAGCCCTCGCACACACCAGACTCCCTGGAGGGCGTGGGGTGAGGCCGGACCTTGGAGAGCTGTTGGCTGGGGGCCAGCCGGCCAGGCCTGCCCGTCCTCATCCCCAGTGCACAGGGCCCCTGGGGCAGGGGGAGGTGCGGCCGGCACAACCTGCCCCAGCAGAAACAGAGGCCACCTGGCCCCGCGTGTAAACCCTGGGGTGGGGGGCCTCCTGTCACCCACAAAACCCCACGTCCTTTCATTTTCATAAAACTGAACGGTAGCATCTCTCGACGGCGTTTCACCCACAATTCTATCTTCGCCTACGAAGAACTATTTAACTGCCCAAAGAACTGACAGTGACAGTGACAGTGACGGACCTTCCCAAAGACAAGCCGAGCGCCTGCGGTGGACATGCCACGCGGCGGAAGGGCCCCCTGAGACGTCTCCTCGGAGGCGGGAAAAGGGACTTCCCACTTCACAGTCGAGACCAAGCCCACCGCATCTTTCTGCACGAGCGCCAGACAAACGGAAGAAAGCGTTTAAGCGCGCGGTCTCACTTTCTAGAACGTTCCACATGGAACCGCTTCTGGCATCCGTGGTCTGAACTAGGCAGGCTGACTGAGCGCACGCTCATGAGCTCAATTCACACTGTGGACTCTTTACAACACGGTTCCACAGGAAAGGGACCGAGCGTCTGATGGGGGCTACACAATTAAGTTCATTGCGTTTGTACCTGACCGGGAATCAGGGGACCCGTGGTCACTTGCCCGCCTGGCCACTTTTTTTGCCTTTGGTCAAATCATTTTGCTTTAGGATCACTAAGAAACATCCAGAAAGAATTTGATCAAATAGGCCAAGTATTTGCCTGTATTGGGGGGGGATGCTCTCACACACCTGATGTGACACGTTATCCTTCCTACACTCTTCACCGTCTACTTTCGGGGTACGGTAACGCGGACCCAGTCAACACCCCCAAGAACCGAACGGCCCCCTCCCTGCCGGCCAGGCTCCCAGTGCAGCCGCTGGGGCTCCGCCAGGCGCCCTACGCAGGACGCTTCGGGCCCCGGCCGCTCTGCAGTGCCCTCTGCTGGCCACAGCGCCGCTCTCCACCCCAAAGCACAGACCTTGCTCCTGCTCTAAGGTAAACTGAGATACATGGTTACCTCCTGTCTTAAAAGACGAAGTTAGCCATGTGACCAAGCCGTCTCGGGGTAGAAAACGACAGGCTGACTGCGTGCCCGGGGTGAAGAGCCAGGACTGCCCTGGCGGATGGGCGCCAGGTGAGGCGCAGAGGTCCTGGCCACACTGCTCACTGCCCCTCACCGCCCCCGCCCACTCGGAACAGCTGCTCCGGCTCGTGGGCCGCTACCACCAGCGTGGCCAGGCCTGTCGCAACTGCTCAGTAAGGTCATGGCGCTCCGCCTGGGTGCGCAGATCCTGGACACTTCCTGGTGCACTAACCTGAATCCCCACCTAACTCCAGGTCCAAATGTTCATTCACTTTATTTGTAAAAAATGCTAAAGCCCTACATCAATGTTCTGCTTGAACACCAGGAACTAAACTTAATAACAGCTTAAAACTGCATCACCCTCTCAGGGTGACACAGCACCAGAGGCAAGTCCAGGCCTGTATATCATCAGGTCCCAACGCGGAGCGCAGATGCCCACAGGGAAACGCCGCGCACCAAACGGTCAGAAAAATGGCAACCAGCAGCAGATGTCAGCTGCTAACTACGAACACAGGAAACTGCCGAGGTTAAAACAGTTTTAAACCGGACGACAAATGTCTTCCCTAGGCAACTTTTCCCCAAAACGTGTCTGCAGACCTGCTCCTCTCTCTTCCTGATGTCCCCGTCACTTTGCATTGTTGTCTAAGCCACCTGCTCTGTGGGAAATGCTCAGGTCACCTCGCCCACAGCCATGTGGAACCCAGCGGTCCCCTCCCTGGCTGGCTCGCCTCACCTAACCCTGCAGCCACAGGTGGCCAGCTGCCTGCCTTCTTGGCAAGGGAACAGTCACCGAGGCATTACAGCCGCCTCCTGCCCGCCTTGGTGTCCCCTCCCCACACACCCCTCCCAGGCAATTTCAAATTACAGGTGGGAAGCTGGGGCACTGAGCGACAACACACACGCACACGCACACACACGCTTCAAATCGCACCCACAGGCTATGGCTTCCAGCTTCTGCCCTATCTCACCTAACTCCATACTGGCCTGTAAAGGCTCCTTGTCACCTCCACCTGGATGTCTCAGTTCCCAGGTCCCAAGCAAGCACCTAGGACTTGGGATCCCTACCAGCAGCCTGTGTACCTGTTCCCAACCCGAGGAACCCAGGTCGGTTACCTGGGAATCTCGAGTCCTACCTGTCCCCCACCCCCCAGTTCAGGCATTGACCTGAACCGCACCTGGCCCTCGCCCCTCGCGTCTCAGCGCTGCCCCCACCGTGACTGCTACCTGACAGGTCCCCGCTTCACCTCTCATCCTTCTCACACCGCTGAACTTTAGTCCACGTGACACCTCCAGGAAGGACACTCGGCCCCTACTTTCAAGGCTGGCTCCTTCCTCTCAGGTCCCGGCTCAAGTGTCACCCACACAGAGGGACCTCCCCGGACCAACATCTAGAGAGAAGGGGGCGCCCGCCACTCTACGGCAAACCTCCGTGTTTTCTTCACTGAACTCAGCCAAATTGCTGCCTGTTGATTTTTGGGGTGACCGTCAGTTTTTCTCTACAGACGGCAGGGCCTCCGAGCCCGTGCTCCTCCCCACGGGGTCCGCGCGGAGCGCATGCTCCCAGAGAAACTGGGGGGGGGGGGGAGCGGGAAACACACGCATCAGCCAGAAGCTCCCGAGGGCCGTGCGGAGCTGTTCACAAACCTCCGCCGTTTGTTACAGTTACTCTAACAACACAAAGGAGAACAGAGGTCAAGGGTAA
>NW_006440135.1:1912526-1917731 GCF_000325575.1 Pteropus alecto
GCCGAAGGGCGGACGCGCCGTCCAGACGAGACCTGCGCGGCCGTCACCCGCAGTCCCGCTTTCCCGACGCGGCAGTTTCGTCCACGCAACGGCAGCGACGCGGCGAGGACGCGCTCAGGTGAGTTTCGAAAGGCTCCCCGCGCTTGCGCTTGCGCTTTCCTGTCGGCTGTGCACTTCACCTGTAGCCCATTTGCAGCTAAGACGTGGAAGAGGCTTCCAGCTCCTTTTCGGCCAATCCAGTTTCTCCTGGGCAGCTGGCTGAGCACAAAGCCCAGAATCAGCTCAGGAGCCAAATCAACGCTTTTACATTAAATTCATTATAAAATGCCACTCATTTTTTAAAAGCGACTAAAAGGACACTTTCTGCAGCAAAAAAGGGCTAAGTTCAAGTGTTTGTTGTTTGACCAGGACAGAATAACACGATCGGTGTGTCATGGAATCACAGCCTTTCGATGAGTGAAATGCGTGGGGCCCGGGGAGCACGGCGGCCCCGCCCACCTCTCCTGCCCCGGGCCAGCGAGGAGCGCGTCCCCGCGTCCCCCCTCCGCGCGCTCGCTCTGAAACCAAACCGCAGTTCGCATCTGACAGCTGACGGATCTCTCTGTACTCAGATCATGTGAAGGCACTTCTCCGGACGCAGTGGCCGGCCGCGGGCTAGCCGAGCTCCTCCGCGCACAACGCACTGACTTCCTCCAGGGAGCTGACCACTGCAGAGGGGACGCTGTGGCCGGTCTCTTTGCGCCAAGCTTCTAGGATCTTGGATATTTCCGCTGGATTGCTGGGACTCAAGTCACAAAGCGCGTATACAGCTGCTAGCTGTATACCCCACGGGATATCTGAAAAGAATTTTCACAGCAGTCATTACACAAGACAATGTCTGTTTTTCACAATTTTAATGGTGTCATCTACTAAATACTATTCAAAACCAGAATGCTTTTTGCCAGCAATGAAAATTAAGTATGCAAGGCCGACGGTGAAAAAATGTAAGACCTGTCTACAAGTGGGGGGAAAAAATGGAAAAAGCAGACGCACTCTCTGTGGGTCCCCGGTGCTGGCCTGCGTGCCCGGGACTGCCGGGGCGTCAGCAGCAGGCACAGGGTGGCACACGCCCGCCCCTCACAACCCGCGCCAGCAAAGCATGTGTCAAATAATTATCGCCCCAGTAAGTATCCACGGGAAGTGTTTATAAATGGACTTTGGAAATATAAAACATAATGAAATGAGATCAAATAAAAACCTATCCTTGTATCATAGTTTATGATTATAAATTATAGCATGCACCTGTAGCTTATGTGCTAGGATAGATAATGGTATATTAGAGTTCTGATTTACTGTAAGTTTATTTAAGAGCTATTTAAAAACAAACTGTAATTCACTGAAATAATTTAGTTTAAAACTTTAGGTGTTATTTCACGAGCATTTATTATTAACTATTCATTGCAGATTTTCGCTAGTGGTGCAGTGCCCGAGAGGGCAAACGGCTACTACTGAAACTAAACAACATCGCAAAACCCACATGTGCGAGCGTCGCTGCTGAAAACGTGGAAAGCAGCCACCGCATCTAAGATGTCCCCCGCTCCACAAGGCCATTAGGGGAGCAGAGTAGGCTCCTCCCAAGGACTAAAACGAAAACAAAAATAAAAGTCTAAGGCTAAGAGAAACACGGCGATTTAGAAGCAATTTCAATTAGTCACAAGGTGTGGCCCGGGGCCAGGAGGAGCTGAGCTCTGGGTCAGCTGTCAGCGCATCGGTGACAACCCTCCCCCTGTGGCAGTGCAGCAGAGACAGGCAGAGCGCGGCCTCTGGTGAGGCTCAAAGCCACGTGCAGTACGAGGGCGCGTGACCTGTGAGCAGAAGGCCTACCTTCCTCCCGGGCGTGCTGGATGAACATGCCGATGACGGAGCTGATGTTCTTCACGGCAGACGGAAACCCTTCCTTCAAGCCCAGCTGGCCTAACCGACCTGCGGAAGAATGAACCAAATATAAATGATCTTTGGTTAAACGGTGATTAACTTTTCACTAGAATTTCATTTTTTTTCCTTTCATAAAACACTAAATACACTAAGCTGAACGACCCTGAACTGAGAGGTTCAAATGGGTCCCTGTTAAGTGCGAACAGGCTAAACGGCAAGGCCTCCGGACGCAGTAAAGCAACTCTCTCTCAGGGTGACCAGAATGACCGGTCGTCTCTCCTTTTATTCCCACGTGCAGACGCTCCGCTTCCCAGGAAAGTGACGAGACGTTAGCAAAGGAATTAGAAGAGGGAACGAATGTTCGGCAGGCTGGAAGCGAAGGGGCCGACTCCACGCCTCAGGCTCGCTGCTCTGACGGAACACGGAGCTGTGGAACACGGCTGTCGCATGGGGTGTGGTCCTCAGACCCCATGGCGTCCTCAAGGTCAACACCCCTACAGCACCAGCGGTCTGTGCCTGCTCCCCAGCGCTGGGAGGTGGCTGACGGGAGAGCCATGGCTGGTCACAGACCCTCCGCACCAATCAAGGCGCCACGCCGCGTGGAGGTCACTGTCCGTCACCGGGAGCTTGCACACGAAGCAGCCAATTTCCTTTAAGACTGTCCTTGCTGGAACGGCCAGTTGTTCTTAATAAATCTCGCCCCCGAAGCCCACGGCCTAGGATGAGGTGTGGCGTGCCAGGAGGCAGTCTCCCTGCACACCGAGCGCATGGGTGTCTCCAGGAGAAGCACTTGTGCAGAGGCTTCAGACGCAAGGAGGACTAGCTGCCCTTTCCAGAAACACCCACTTTCCCCTGAAGAATGACTGACAAACTACAGCTATTCGGACTGAAGCAGGAAAGCAGCTCGGAGAGAGAAGCAAATGCGTGGTGGCAACTGTGCTGGGCTGTCTTTAACCATGTGACACAGAGGCCTTTGATCAAAGGGGCCTCACGAGGTCCTTCCTTGTCTACCCTACCTAGTTCATCTATGATGATAGCTCCTTTCCTGGAGCAGGTCCTCCGCCTAATTTCTTTTAGACAGTGAGGGGGAAGGTCAAAGGCTCTTCCTGAGTCTTGTGTTTCCTGACAACCACGAGCTTAAAACAATCAAGATCCCAAAAGGCATATTTAGGGGGGCAAACTCTGTTCTCCCACTCTGTAAACATCTCCCACGTTTGTCTGTGATCCTAGTCCAGCGACCCCCTCTCTATTTTGACAGGACAGTAAAGGGATTGTGGTTCCTCTGAAGCCCCTGCAGGAACTAGCTTCAGGCTAGTTCCATGCAGCCTGAACGCTGTGACTGATGCAATCACTAAATTCCCACTGATCCACGCACACCTGGGTAATTTCTCATCCAGGATGCAACTGTGAGCATCTGGGGAATTCCTAGAGAGCAGAAATTCCAAGTCGCGGATCACTCTTAAACATCCGTGTGCAGGCCCAAATGCTACCTGCACGCCACCGGGCTGGCCTCTAGAGTCTGTCAGGTCACTTCGATGCGTACCCGCGAGCAGAGGCATGGACAGGACGCACGCCTGACACGCGGGGGTCGGCGGCCATGGAGGTGTGCGTCCGGGCAGTACCTGACAGCAACGCGACTCCCTTTCTCTCAGCCCCGAGCGCTTGATGGACCGAGCCCTCGGGGCGGAAGAGGAGGAGGAGGAGGAGGAGGTCCTAAGCCTGAGGGAGAAGGCTGGGTGAGACTTACATTCTCCACGCCTGGACAAAGATGGGGGCAGACTTCCTGAAGGATGGGGAGGAAAATGCCCCAGGAGGAACGCGAGCCCAGGGCAGCTCAGCCATATGACAACCCAGAGAAGAAGGTGGTGCAGGCCCCTGGGGACGCGTGCGGGGGCTGAGGGCCTGCAGGGAAGGTGGCCTGGCCCGGACCGAGAGGGCGAGAGAGAGGGAGGGGGAGTCCGATTTTAATGCAGGTGTGCTGAGGGAAGGGCGGGCTGAGGAGTCCAAAGAAAAGCAGAGAGACTTGGCCAGAAAGTGGACAGAAACTGGCAAGTCATGTTTTCTCCGGGCAATCAGAAAAAATACTATTAACACACTCTTCCTAATTCACACAGGGGTTACTGTATCTTGTGGCGTTTTGCTTGGAGCCTGAGAATTGAAATTTTTCAAAAGCTTCTAAGGCAATTGGGACGACCAGCCGAATCTGCTGAGCAGTCACACAGGGGACTGGAGGAGACGCACATGGGCCGACCCTCTACCAGAGAGAGCAGCCGGCTCTGCAGGGGGCCAGAGTCGGCCACTGGAAACGGCCTTCCGCCCTCGCTTCCTGTCACAACCAATAAACACAAAAGCGACAACCAGTGCGACAGTGACGGCAAAAATCAGATGTTTTTTATAAATGCGACTTTAAAAAGCACCAGATTCTTTTGAAAATTCCATAGATGTCCCATCTAGGTCAACACATGTATTTATAGACTTAACCTCTCTCTTAATTTCTTAAATTCTCAAAAAGGTTCTGCCATTTAAGAAGAATTAGTTCAAAGTATGAACATTCTTTCCTGAATCCCTAAGAGAAGCTACTTGAAACCAGAATTTCCAGTCATACAGATGCCACCTCACTGCTGAAAACGCCATCGCCGGCTCTCCTGTGTCCTTACTGGTTCCTGTTTGGGGTGGAAACTGTTCTTCAGGGCACCCTGAACTGAGAAACTCAGCAAAAAACGTCCCGGGAAAGCACCGCCCCGAGCAGCTCGCTCGCTCCCCTTCCCAGGCCTGCGTCCATCTTCGCACGGACCTCGTCTCCTCCCCACGCTGTCACGTTTGGTAACGTTGACTCCAAGTGTATTTCTGATGATTTACAGTGAAAATTAGATGTCGACCGTAAAACCTATCTGTGGTCTTGAACTGTTTTATAGATTTACTCAGCACAATGTTTCTACGTTTGCACGTAAAGTAGACACAGAGCGGGGATGTGTATTTGCTGACACGGTAACCAAAATCCACATTTTCTACTGTGATTGATTTTTAAGGCTGACTTATATAACTCAAATACTCTCAAACTTTGAGTGGTATTGCCTTGGACTTTTAATTAATTAAACTACAAAGACACTTATGGGTCATGATAACTACTCGCAAGGACCTAAAGGGCCTGGCTGCAGAAAGCGGGTGGACCTTGGGCTGGACCTTGGGCTGGACCCAGGGGCATACAGCACGTGCTGCAGACACGAAGGACAGCGCAGCGGAGCGCTGGTGACCAGCAGACGCCACCACTGACGTCTCTGCGGCGCCTGA
>NW_006440135.1:1917753-1949917 GCF_000325575.1 Pteropus alecto
CGCGGAACCAAATGGCCGCTGAGGTCCTTCTTGGGTCTGAGATGACAAAGAATCTGTTTCATTGAAAATATTTTTAAACAACGGTTTTAATTTCTGTATATTCAGCTTAGAGGAAAACAAAACAAAACTAGTTCCCAGTGATGGAAGTACATAGAGCTATGCTTACTAGGCAAGGAGGGAAAAAGCGGGGGGTGTGTGTGGGGGGGGTGTGGGTGTGGGTGTGTGTGTGTGGCAGGGGGTTAGAAACCAAATGAGACTACAGTGTAATTTACAGAAATCTATGCATCCGGGTGTATATGTGTGTACGCCACTATAGACATTAATATTAGTACCTGAGAAGCAAGACTAAATATACTAATACTAAAAACCTTAACTTCTGACAGATGGATAAAATTATTAATTTATAAAGAAAAAGTATGCGTAAGGAAAACGAATTAAATACACAAGTATGTACTGATGGCTGTAAAATCAGTCACGGTGAAGTTTCAGTCAACATGTATTATCGTACACTTATTCCCCCACCAAGGTGTCATCAATAACAAGACACAATTTAATAAGAGCGACAACTCACCGATCAGCCTCAGAATGGATGCGATGATGATGTCGGGGATGTATGCGATGTTCGCGTGTCCTTTCCGGTATTTTATCCACTTATCCATTACAGGCCACAGCTCCTTACTGTAAAGTAATAACGACAGACATATACATAAATGAAAATGTGTATGCGCATCATCAAATATTAAGAATCTATCCTAAAAATGATCCATAAGAGATAGACAGTGAAGACAAACTTCTGAAAATATAATTTTTTGGCTTAAAACGAGAGGAGACACTGGAAGCTCACACTCTCCAACGACTCAGGGTACCTGTGCCTACACTGGCTTAAAAGAAGCTAAAAATGCCCATGCTTGCATCTTTATTCTCCATTTCAACCCTTTTTACAAGACTTAATGTAGAGAGGTCCAACAATGTCCCCAATTCACAGAACTGGCAGTCGAGGAATCTGGGTTTTCACTTAGACCCTCCGGACGTTAAGGTAGCACCTGCGTTCTAGTCGCCTACAACTTCCTTGGGAGGAGCAAGGAAAAACAGACTGCATTTGGAAAAAGAACTAAACCAGGGGAAATCACCAAACTACGCTTCACATGGACTAGAGGAACCATCTCCTCACTGGAAACAGTGCCATTTCCTTTTGCTTTCTCTTCTTTCAAAAAACGTATTTCTCACATAGCATTTACGATCTTAGAAAAGCTAAATGCAGACAGACAAAAGAAAAGTGGACATTAAAAGGAGCCCGGACTGCACGCCGATAGTGAGCACCCTCCTGACTGCGCCTCTCTTTCCACACGCCTCCCCCTGGCACGCGTGTGAAAACACGGCGGGAGTGACCGCTGTCCCACGTAGCAGTCAGGGCCCGGAGTCGCCCAGGCAGACCTCCTGCTATGCAACACCCTGTCATCAGCAGTGAGGACTCTGAACAAAACGCCTCTGGCTGGCACCGCCCCCGGCGCTCTCCTCCATCCCTGGGGACAGAGTGGCCCTGCTGCCTGGGCTCCCACTCCCACGAGTCAGGATGATGAGGCCCACCGCGGGCACACACACGTCACTCCACAGGCGGCACTGTTGGTAACAGACTACGCGACACTTCAGTACCCTGCAGACCATAAAGATCCAGGCGCAGCTCTTTCGGTCCAGCTCATCACGGAAACGCGCCATCATCCAATGCCCCACTGCTGACGTTTAGACGGATGAGCGTTCCCTTGTTTAGGAGGGAAGAAAAGAGAACAAATCTCCACAGAATACACCCCTCGAGGACCTCGAGGACAGGGACAGCCACTCCTCAGGCGAATCCCCTCCAGCAACTACTTTCTCCATTCCCACAGACGGCACACAGCTGGTAGCAGAATTCTCGACGCACAGGGAAAAGTGAGCGCAGAGCTTGGCTCTCTCCTGGACCCGCGGTGAGCAGAGCGGCTGCCCTGGCACATGGACGCCTCTGCCCACGCGGCCCCGCGCAGGTCTGCGTTAAGGTCACGGTCACCGCGCTCAGCCTTGCAGATCTGCTGAGCGCTCCCTTGCGCGGGGACTGCCCCACAGCCTGGGGGTGCCGGCGGACCAAAGGCCTCCCTCGTCAGAGTCATTTCTCCTTGAGATGGCAGTTAACAGACTATAAGGAAAGTAGTGACTGGTCCCACCAAAGAATAAAACGAGATGTGGCAGCGGCACAAGTTCTTCAGGGGCGGCTCTGTTAACTAACCCCAATCCAAACGCTAGCTGTAAACGGCTCCTCTGCACTAAACGGCACACACGGTGCAAACCACAACTCAACGGCTCCAGTGTCCCGACTCCAAGCTGGCAGCACCCCTGTACCTTATGATGTTATCGTGCGTCCAAACCCACTTCTGATGGCAGCAGAGCAGGTCGATGGCGAATATGTACTCCCACGTGTTATCACTTAAGTCTTCACCAAATCTTTCACTGGACTGAAATTCTGTTTTTGGACATAACTGTATGGTCAAAAGCAGCTTAGAAACCATGAAGCCAACATCTGCAGGCGCATTCTAGCAAACAAACAAACAAAAAATTCAGTGTCAAGTATAACCCATCTTACGGTAGTAATTTCAGAGTTTAACAAGTATCAGATGAACAACCACTTCATCTTAAAAGACACCATTGAAAGTTGTACTTTGAGTAACGAAGTGTTTATCTGAGTTATGGCCTGTGTCCTAAAATGATGAGAACGGGGCTGACAGGCCCGATGGCGATGCTCCGGCAGGATGCACAACCCAGGCAGGCAGGAGACAGACCGGCTGCAGTCCAGGTTGGAACGCAAATTCTCAGTAACTCTAATTAGAGATCTAAAGTTATAAAGTTAACTTATGACAAAAAAAATCAAACCCTTAAAAAATATTTTAAATTCTGCTCTTTCTGACCCTAACTATCAATGTGCTTTTTCTGGAAATTCATAAACTTGGGTCGGACAGTCGCACTCCTCTACCTGGCCTCTTTCACACCTGTGCGCGTTTTCTGGCGTGTCCCCACGTCCTCGTGCACGGGTGGTCCCAACGCTCCTTTTCATGGCTGAGTGGACCATTATAAGAGGCCAGAGTCCACCCACTGGCCTGACAGACACCTAGGGAGTCCCGGCTTTCGGCTCTACTTCATAACGCCCCTGTGAGCATGCACGCACAGCCCTCATGGGGACACAGGCGACTTGTCTTGGGTAAATACCAACAGTGGATTTATAATTTTTTTCTTTCTCGTGTTATCTTTTATTGGGTTTTGTTATTAAAAATGAACAGGGAGATGTCGATCTTTTTCTACCCCTGAAAAAGACTGGAATCACTTGGTTCTTTAAAGACGAGACAAAATTCAGGTGGATCCTAAACATGCTTTTTGCACAGTACGTTTTAATCATCTTTTTCTAACCTCTTTGATAACCAAAAACAACTGGTTCATTCAAGTGTTCTACCCCTAAAACCAATTTTGGTTAAGTTTCACTTCGCTAAGAAATCACCCCGGGTTTCTGAACCTGTCGCTCTATAGCTGCAAGAAGCAGTCTTCAGCCATCATCCTGTATCTGTAGATGTCTTTTTTCTCAGTTGGAATCCTGGATATTTTTGCTTTTCTCTTTTTTTATTAACTTGAACTGAATTATCAGTTTGTTAGTATTTGTACAATGTTTTTTTTTCCTATTTTTTTTATTTGATTACTGTTACTTTTTAAAGTATATTCTTTTTTCCTAGATTCCTTCTCAGACTTTTAAGATGATTATCAGCCCACTTTATTTATTATCTGTTTAATAATAAAGACACTTAAAACCATTTTAATGAGTATAGATTTTCCCAAAACTAGAGACCTAAGGTACGAAAGCTTTTCCTTTTCAATGATTTTTACAAGACTGTGATTTTACTTTTGACTTTCTATTTGTTCCCAGATTGTCCAAGGCTGTGTATCTAAATTTCCAAGTAATTTTTATGAAATCTGAATTACTTATGTCTAATTTTATTGAATTATTACCAGAAAATTTTGAGTGCAGAATCTATACTTTTTAAAAATTAAGCTTTTCATGTGGCCAAACTCATGACTGGTTTTTGTAAATGTGCCACAGACATATGTGAAATACATATTCTTCATTCAAGTTTACCTGTTGTAATACTGAATTCCACTATATGTGTACTGATTTTCATCGATCAGATCTGTTGAATTCTGCAAGAGAATTTGTGAGTCTTGAAGTATAATGGTATTTCCAGCCCCCTTAAGTACTCCTCGTTTGTTATTTGCTATAACAGGATAATTAAGTACATTTATCAAAATTCTTCCTCCTCTGTAAATAATGTCTCTTATCATCACATCTGGCCTCATCCTGAACCTGCAGGGGTGGGGGGGGAGTGTGGTTCTCACAGTGGAGGCCCATGGGGGGCGTGGAGGTGTACATCAGGGGAGGCAGGGGCCTGCTGCCCGCTGGGTGCCTCACACGCACACTCTGGTTTGTTAAGATGCCCTGCTGAAGAAATGATTACACACTTGCTTTTTAATATTTTCCTAACTTTTATCCAATAACCCTTTCCTTTACTCTTTATAAGTCTAATAGTGATGTCAAAAATACTAAAACACCAATCTAGATACTATATTAGCACATCGGTTACTACAAAAAATAAAACAATAAAAGAAAACATAGAAACAAAATACTTAAAACAAAAGAATTCTATCAACTAGAAAGAAAAAGAATACGAGATTCAGATCATGACAGGAAAGGGCTGCGATACCAATTTTTCCACATCTCTCAGTACCTAGTGTGGAAGCGAGTGATTTACATCTCTCCTTGGAGCCTTCACACGTGTGTAAATATGTATGAGCTTCACTAGTCACTAATTAGTACACGACAGAAATTTTGCAGAATTAACACAATACATAGGTCCAGTCTTCCCAAAGGGTCTCGCGCATACTTAATGAGCAAGATGCAAAAGCAAATGCCTCTGAATGAATACAGAACCAAACGCAGAACCCAACAACATTTCTGTACGATCTATAAGCATGATATTACAAAAAATGAAAAGAAGCCTCACCTTTTCCCAGTTGAGAAAAGCTCTCAAACAGTTCAGAACCTCTCCCTTAGCACGCTGCCTGGCAACTAACTGCATCGCCTTATTTATCACCGACGGAGAGATAAATACATCATGCCACATGTTTGCAATGAACAAAGTCAATTTTTCTGACTCTGGAAAATCTATAAGAAAGAAAATAAGACAATAAACCTCTACGTCTGATCAAGTGAATCAATTACGAACAGAATACATTTCAGTAACGTCGCTGGTGCCTGGCGAGGCTCCCTCTGGTGGAGGGAGCAGCCCGCTGGGCCTCAGTTAAGCCCGCTCCTCTGTCCCACTGCCCTTCGGCAAGCACTCTTTAATTAAATTTTAAACATAATCCGGGGATACGCGCCACCGTATGAAAAAGGCAATAAACTCTAAAACGTGAAGGCGAGGCCAACACCCGCGCGGCGGCCTGGCCCGGTCCCGGAGCCCTCCCCTCAGGTTTGCGTCATCTCGGGCCATTCTGTTATGCACTTCCGAGAGAAGTCACTTGAAGAACACACAAAGCTTTCGGTTTGAAGAGATAACTTTTATGAATTATGGATGATAATCTTTTGTTGTAAATGCCTTCTCCCAAACTGTGGTTTGTCTTTTGTTTGTTCAATCAACTTAACAGAGGTATAGTTTATATACAATAAAATATACACCTTTTCAGCGGTTTGATAAATTTTGAGAAATGAACACACCATGTACTTCCCACCACAATCAGTATGTAGAACACTGCCCCGCCCCGCCCCCACCCCCACCAATCTCATGGCCTGAGCCTCCCGGTGAGTCACTGCTCTCCACATACAGGCAGCCGGACCTGCGCCCAGCCGCTTTAGTCAGCATGCCTAATTACGAGGGGCACGCGTACTCCTCCTGTCTGGCTTCCCCGATCCGCACACCGTTCCCGCGGCTCGTCCACGCTGCTGCACGCACCGGCAGTCCTTCATTTATACAAATGAGGAGTGTGCAATGGCTCATGCACCAGGCTCGCTCTTCATTCACCTGCTCCTAGTTATAGGCTATTATGAATTAGGATGCTGTGAGTACCTGTGTACTCGTCCATGTGAGGCCTATGTCTCTATTTCTTATGGATAAGTACCAGGCAATTAAATGTCTGGGTCATATGATAAACTAATGTTTTAATTTTATAAAAAACTATCAAGGGATTTTGCAATGGGGGCAGACCACTCAACATGAAGATTTTTTTATCCTGCTGGGCATGAAAATCTTTTTGGTTTCCTCAGTTTATTTGATCTAACATTGCAACGTGTTTAAAGAGTGGGTAACTCAAAGCAGAAACTCAATGCACTATTTTGATGTTATTTTTGAAATCTCGTCCATCTGGTTCAACTTCCTTATGGCCCGGGACTTCTTCCCATGTTGTTCCCTCTGCCTGGAATCTTCTCTCTCACTTAGGTATATTCTTGAGTCTTCATATCTCAAGTTCAAAAGTCACTCTGACAAGGAAAGCTTCCCTAACCCCCCAGATGCTCTCAAATCCGCCTTCCACAGGACAATCCGTTCACTCAACAGATGATGACCATGTACAAGACATTTTTCTGGGGTGGGGATACAGGGGGAACAAGACAGACAAAATTCCTGTCCTTACAGAGGACGCAATCTAGTGGCGATAAGAAACGAAAAAGTTAAGGATACGATGCAAGCAGGGTGAGTGCCATGAAGGACAGAGAGGGAGAATGCCTGAGGGAGTGTGAGCTCGCTGGGTGGGCCGTCCAATATCGTCCAACGTCGGGAGGGCCTGAGGTGAGAATGGGTCGGTTTGAGGAAGAACCGGAAATCCAGCCTGTGCTCAGCAGGGTCCAAGCCCTTCTCCTTCCTATGCCTGTGACCGCCACTGACAAAACGCGCTGTGCGCTCGCTGCATGAGGCTGCCGTGTTCGGGCCCCACTGCACTATCTCACCTAGGTCTGGTTTCGGTGCCCATCAAAGCCCTAAACTTAGCACCCGCAACTATCTGCTGAACAAATCAGTGACTGAAACAGTAAATAAAGAAATGAAGTGGGCAAAAAATAGCAACCTCATCCTCACTCCCGACTCTGAAAATGATGGATACATTCAATTATCCTGATTTATAAGCCCCACAAACATTATGGTAATAAAAGATCAGAAATCGCTGCAATCAAGATAAGACTTTCTGACATAACATGAGATTGCATATCATTTTACTATTTAAAAACGTCTCCACCGATGATCTGACATGAGGAAGAATGACTTCTAACGTCACCATGAGTGGAGACTGAAGAAATGGTAGCTGAAGGAATAGAGAATCAAAGGACAGCCCTCCTCGCCATTTCTCTCTGATCTTCTTCTTTCAACCAGCTCACGAGTCCCTCTTGGAGTTTCCGGCCTTTCAAGCTGGTGACACAGCAGTGTGGTTTGTCACTCACTTTAAATCATCCCTGTATCTTGTGTCAACTACATCTAATTCTAAAGTAGCTGCAAAAGGAATAAGACAAGCGCACAGTAATGTGAGACCCTCTAGTCTATGTAAGTGAAATGCTGACATAAGCAAGTTTAAATTACAGAAATTCCCCTACTGGACCCCAGGTATGGCCAGATCTAGCTACGGCTCTTCGTGCCCTCTAATAAAGGTACAAAACGGAACACGAACTCAAAAGATCCGTGGCAATTGCTTAGCTAAAAATGCAGACCCAAACAGAATGAGTTTTAAAGCAATAATATCTTTTGATACAAAAATGCCGCCACATGAACGTACCTTCCTTAAGGAGGCTGTAGCAAAACAAGCGAGCTCTTTCCACATCTCCGAGCTGCCGACAGATACCCACATACACTCTGCAGAGCGCATGGATGTAACTGTGCTCCATAGACACTTTCTGAAGTTTTAGTTCTGAGAGAATAGAGTGAAGCAAGCACTCTGCTAAATGCTGGAGTGGACGAAACAAAACAATGAAAAGGAAATGTAGACATGTTTATCTTGAGACTGCTACAAAATAGCTAAAAGTTACAACAGTAAATATCTATCAGAAAAACAGACCACTGACAACGCACTCAGCAGGTAACCAAGGGGCTCAGGGGGATAAGAAGTCCATACGTGTAGGCGCTGCAGGTGCAGACGGCAGGTCCGGGCACACCTGGCTGCCTGCTGTCACTACCATGGCTCCGATCAGTGTGCTGGCCTTTGCTACACGATCTGTGTGTAAGTGTATTAAACACACTCTACTCTACTCCCCTCCCGTTTTCTGAGCTCCAGTGCACTCTACATATTTATCCTGTTTAGATCTTAAAATATTAAGTAACATTTTTCCTGCTCAAGAATAGGCGCATTAAACAATGACACATTCATCCATTTGAAAATAGACATCTTCTAAAAATCACTTATAGTGCTCTATATGCTTTCTGAAAGTAAGCATCTAAGAAAAATAAACATGAGCATTACGAATCTGAGGGCACGACCCGTGCGACACTGGAAATCGCCCACACAAGGTGTCACCGCGGGTATTCAGAAGACAAGCCAATCAGTCCTCACTGCACGTGCGTCTGCACATTCACTGCCATCTCGAAGCTGAGCATCTACTCCTGTTTGATTTGCGACACACGTTAAGGAAGAGGGGAAACTCACACACGCTACCTTCTGAAAGACCCTCAAACTGTCAAACATGTGCATGACGCTTTGCACACACAGAAAAGCTCTACTAGGCAACAGTTATTTGACATTTGAAGCAAATCTTGTCAAGCCTTTAACATGCCGGAATCAATGGCAAATATGCAATCGTAGCCCTGACAGACATGTTTTTTTTTTAAGAGTTCGAGTTATTTGATGAATACAAATGATCAAGTCTCTGGAGTCTGACCACATTTCACATGTATAAAACCCTGGCTAGAAGTAAAGTACAAGTCACACTGCCCGTATGGGTAGCCTCTGTACTGAAACTCTGTACTGAGCCTCTGTCGACCTCTGTACTGAAACGCCTGTTGGGGTCCTCTGCCACCTTGCCTGGGCAGGCGGCCTGTCCCCATGCTCTCGGAGAGGAGCTGCCACCTACCTTCTTCGCTGTGCTGAAGTCGTAGACGACCTCTTTCTCTTCATCCCTCATCACCGGCTTTTTGGAGATATTTCCGACATACACGTGACTGCGGATGACAGGCAGCAGGTCGAAGGAGGACTCTGCAATCTTCCTCAGGGCATCAGCTATGGCTCTGTCGTGGGTCTCCACGGTTTCTCTGGGGCTCAGAGGCAGCTGTGAATCTGCACTGGTAGCTGCAACAGAATCTGCTCCCTCCTCTGTCGCTGTGACTTCCTCCTGAGGGAGGTCCCTGCAGGGGTGCTTGCTGACTTCTTCTGGGCTGGTGCTCCCCGTTTCCGGGCCTGGAGACCCGCTGTCCAGGCGCAATCTTTTAGCGCTCCTCAGTGTACACGATGGCAATGTCCTTTTCCCACCGGCAGCCTGGTTAGAGTCCCCGCCGGAGCTGCCCCCCGTTTTGACAAAGGCGGTGGACGTGGAAGTGATTGCTTTGAACCCTGTTATAGCGCTGACGGGCCCCGGTGCGTTCTGACGGTCAGCAGGCGGCCCTCGCGTGAGCTGGATGTTCCCTTTGAGGATGCTGAGGGTGCGGGCCCTGGCGGACAGCTCCGGGTACATGGTGTCCAGGATTTTAACGGAATTCTCCTGGGGAGCGGCCACGGCCGTGTGGGCCGACGCGCAGGGCGGCAGGCGGCCGGGCACAGGAAGGGCGTGCTTCGGCGTCGCCGCGCAGAACTGCAAGGGAGACGACAACGTCCTCTCCCCGGCGGGGGCGGCGGAGGGGGACGGAGACGTGCACAGTGGGGAGGCGCGCCCCGGCTCCTCCAGCGAAGGAGACGTCGCGGGCGGTGCTGCGACGTCACACAATGGAGAGAGCTGGCCGACGGGGGAGGTGGGCGAGGAGGGGCTGGAGCTGGAGATGAGCGGGGAGACCGGGTGCGAGCTCCTCGGAGGCGTGGCTATCAGAGGAGCCAGCAGGGGCGGCAGAGGGGGCCCCACCTCCTGCCGGATCTTGCTCAGCGTGTCGGCGGAACCGTCTGTGGGAGTGGACGTGTCGGCGTTGGCGAGGATCGTCTGCGTCTGCTGCCTCTGAGGCTTTGTGCCACCTCGGTCCCCAGACGACGACGGAGAGCCTTCCCCGGGGTTAGCTTCGGCTCTGCTGGATGCTGCCTTCGCCGGTTTGCTTGACTGATCTTTGTTTGAAATCTTTGCTCGAGGCTTATTTTTGCCAAACGGCTCTAGCTTCGAGTTGTAATACGTGTGATCAGACGCCACGATCTGAGACTCGAACACCTGGTCGTATATCTCAGCATTGATCCTTACACTAGGTTTGACAGGTCTATTTCGCAAACGGCTTTTATCAAAGTTGGAAGTCTGACCGCTGCTGGAGATCTCCTCCTGGGGACATGGCAGGGTACTGCCACAAGGGGGCTCCTGAAACGGGGAGCCACGGTGACCGGGCTCCGGGGACTTCTCCACCGGAGTAACAGACGTGAAACCGGCTGCCAGCCCTCCTCCATCCGGCGAAACGGGAACGTCTGCGGGGGCGTCGCACAGAATAACCTGGTCCACATTTGGCACGAGAGCGACCCCGTTTATGATGGTCCAGTTGTCCCCCTTCTCAATGACTAGGTTTTGGTCCTTATTTATCAGCACATTTATGACCTCGGAGGTCACTGTGGAGATCTGACACTGAAGCGTCCCTCCCGCCTGCTCCGCCCCCGAGTCAGCGCACTGGGAGGGGGGCGGGGCCGCGTCCCTGCTGGCAATCGGCCCGGTGGCAACGGAGCTGCCCTCAGGTCCGTCCTCGGTGTTTTCATGACTGGATGTTCCACCGGCGGGAGAACCGCCCTGAGCGTCCAGGCTAGGGGCTGGCGTGGGTGGACCCGAAGGGTGCGACGAGGAGCCGGCCGCTTCCGGAGCCGAGACTTGCTCCTCTGCGTGCTCGCCCCCCATGCTGTCGTGTATGCTGAACAGCAGCAGATTAGCGGCGTCTTTTCCATCCGGGTCCTCACAGCTGGACTGAAACTCCTGGCCGATCCTGCCCAGCACCTCGGACAGCGCCTCCAGCGAGCACTGCGCCAGCTGGCTGGCGCCCCCCAGCGAGCCGTCCTCGTCCTCTGATCCCACCCACTCCTCGCAGGTCTCCAGCGCTTCCTGTTCACAGAGCTGCTTTCCGTACTTTTCTCCCGACATTTCACTTTGCTTCATTTCTTCGTTCGTTTCTTTGTTTAGGATTTCTTTGCTAGAACATTCTGAAACAGAGTCCCCTGAACTATAATCTCTTAACTGACAGCTTTCAAGAAACTTGACCATGTCTGATGTAGAAAGCCTGTCTACCTCAGGGAGGAGGCTGATGCTGCAGCCCAGCAGGGCCGAGGCCAGGCAGCCCACCTCCACGGGAGGCTGGGCCTCGGTGGCACCACCGTCCCCGCTGGAGGCCTCGGTGGCACCGTGCTGTTGGTTCCCCACCGCCCCCTCCGGCTCGTTTTCACCCTCGCTGCAGCTCGGGGCCTTGCTCTCCACCTCCGTGTCGCTGCCCGCCACCTCCCGCACGCCGGTGTAGCCGTACACGGGGCTGGGGAGGCTGGTCTCGGGGAGAGTATGAGTCTCGTCGTCCTGTCTGCCAAGTGCCGAAGAAAAGGCAGCGCCTATGGTGCCTGGCCCGCCGGGAGAGGCGCCACCAGGAGGTGGCGATGGCAGCTCCAGAGGCTCCTCACGGCTCTGCCGCATGCCAGGAGCGTCCTGTGACACGGCCTGGGCCTCACTGCCAGATCTGACTGCGTCTCCACAGGGTACTTCTTCAACAGGACAACCTGCTGACGCTGCCACTTCCGCGGCTGGAAGCAGTTTGTCTATGCCTGTCCCAGAAGAGTCCAGATTTGTGGCATCTGGACTCGGATTCTGCTCCGGCGCCTCTTCCTGCATGGCGGGCTCGGTGATGGTGTCTTGGTTTTGAGCTGGGACGTTTTCAGAAAAGAAAGATAATTTATCATTTTCGAGACAATGAGAATTTTCTACTAGTACAGGATCACTTGGAGAGTCAAAATCTAGTTTTCTCCAAGAGGTGGAAACTTCTGGCGAAGTCCTTTTCACAGCAGCCACCTCCTTGACTTTCTGTGCTGTGCCCTCTCTTTCTGCGCCACGTCCGGCCACGGATGGTGGCTGACCCGTCCCGCCGCCAACGCCTTCTGCGGCTGAGGTAGGCTCACCACTGTGCGGTCTCAGGGGCTCCGGCCTTGTGCACTGCGTCCCACTGGGTCGGGCCCGCGTGGTGATCACTGACACCTGGTTAGGCAACAAGGAAGCCACGGCCCGGAGGCCCACGGAGCTGCTCCTTTCTCCGGCGGGTTCGGGCTGGGACGCGGCCCGCTGTAACTGAGGGGACGTCTCCTCACGTTCAGAGCCGGCCTTCAGCCTCTCTTCCTCACCTCTCCCTAACGCGTCGCTATGGCGCCAGGACACGCTCTCGCCAAAACCAAAACCACCCTTGATCCAGCCACACGGAGACGCTGCCGGCGGTGGGAAGGGTGAGTGACTTGGCGTGCGGGCGGCCCCGGGGCCCTGGCTCGCACACTGTCCACCCGTCAGGGCCTTCGCAAACACCGAGTGAGGCAGTGCGCGCACCTCAGTCACGCCTTCCACAGCTTCGGCGCACTCCGCCTCACTGCCGCTCTGCTCACGCAAACCGGATGCTCCCAGCTCGGGGCTCGAGGCAGGCGAGCTGCTCCCCGGGTCGCTTCCCCCCCGTCGACTCCCTGGTGGCTCAGACCGCAGGCCGGACGCGGCTGGAGTTCTGGCGCGTAACTTCTGACCCGAACGGCACACTTCGGTAGGGACGTGTGCATCGCGACACTTTGACGCAGAGGATGTCTGGGGGTCACCGCACACAGACGACGCCCCCGAGGTAGAAGAGGAAAACTTGGCTTCAGCATCGATCCCTGTGGTGTCCATGGTATCGCCTGCATCTTCTTCGGGTTCAGGTGATTCTCCTAAAACAAACCCTTGCGTAGCTTCTCTTTCTTTCTCCAGTTCTCTAGAGAGTTCCTGAAGACAGTCAGACACTGCCATGGGATCCGAGTCAGAAGTGATCTCGTTAGTTGGGGTCCACTTAGAAAAGTCTGATTTGGGTAGGCCCATCACCCGAGACAACGGGGTTTTCCCGTGAGGTGCCAGGAGCTCACCCAGTGGCCTCCTGCCCAGAGGAGAGTAAAGTGAGTCCGACCTCCCGAGGGCCACATCCTTGTCCTGGGCCGGGCCGCACGGCGGCTGCTTGGCACTCTCACTTCCGGTGGCGTGAGGAAGCGCTTCCCCGGCGTGCGCTGACCTATGCATCTCCCTGACCTCTCTTTGTCTCTTCACCGCATCTAAAATGCTGATTGGTCCATCACAGGTGAACTGAGATGACACTGCCCAGTGTTTCTCCCGAGCTAAGGAGAACGTGGCTGAAGGTTCTCTCAGTGTTGCCGTAAATGTCCCGAACCCAACCGTTGTTACTTTGTTTACTTCCAATGTGCTTAGAGCTTGGGCAGCTTCGTGTGATTTGAGCTTCTCCGCCACTGTACCACTTCCTGTTTTTCTGGATGAGCCAAAACAATCCTGTGCCTCAGGTGTATCCTCTTCTGAAACAGACGCAGCAGAATTTCTACGCTGAGCCGAGTCATTATCACTGGAATCTGTATACTCTCCAAAGTAGGTTTCCTTCAAAACAAATGAATTACACCAGTTAGTTAATTAAACACCAAGTCAGGCAACTAAAATAGCAGTTAAATACGTTAAAAAAGTACACGCTCCCTGAAGAACCTGCCAGAACACAGCTGAGCACAGTAGTGCCGTCTCTGGGCACGGCCTGGCTTTGCCCCTTCCTGAAAGCAGGCTGCCCAGGTGGCGCTCCCACACACGTGCCCCCCGTGCCAGGTTCCTCCGAGGTCCGGTCCACACGGCCCAGGGTGTGGTTTCTGGTCCGACCTCCGAGCACTCCCGCTTCTCGGCTCCTCCTGCCCCACACACTGGCTTCCAGCTCTGGCTGCACCGCCCTTACGTCCCTGCACCCGTAAGCCGCTCCTGCACACACGGGGCTCTGCGTGACGACTCGTGCGCACCCTTCCGCACACTGCCTGACGCCTCGCACTGCACCACGCCTGTCAACAGCTGGTCCTGCTCTGCCCCCTACGACGGCTTCTGCGCTGACAACTCTGCCGCCAGTGCGACCCCTCTGGTCGCCAGCTGGGCTCCAGAAACCCTCCATGAGCCCTAGCCAGCCCCTCCTGTGCTGCTGACCACCTGCACCACACGCGGCCCGCCAGGCGAGCTACCTCGCCAGCCGCCCGGCCTCCCCGTTCAGCGAGGGGACGGTGGGCTGGGGAAGGGCAGCCACTGCCGCCACAGCCTTGCCGCTACCAAAATGAGCCTGTCCTCCCTCGAGTTCCAGGGTGTCGTCACCTCCTGGGTCTCCGCCACTGTCCTGCTACTTGTTTCTGATGATCTCTTCCTTTCTACCGGGTCCGTCCGGGACCCCATCCTGCCTCTACGCAGTCTTCCTAAATGACGTCACACAGTCCCACAGCTTCTGCTGCCCCGTCACGCCGATGCGGCCTCACGTCCGCGTCCCACCACGGCGCCGCTCCAAACACCACACCCATGGGTCTCAAATGCACACTGTACGTGTCCACTTAGACACCCCACACGCACCTAGTAGCTAACGCTTTACACGTCACCTCTCCGCGCATGCCGAGCTGGACGACTCCACCTCCCCCGACAACCACACCAAAAACCTCACCAAAGGCTGCTTCACACGACCCCAGGACAGTTTCCCAACCGTCCCCACCTCTTTAACCACAATGCCACTACTGGGTTACGGTGCCCAGAGTTAAAGGAACTCCCGATTCAATGATTGCCCTGTGTATGCTCTTGCTCGTCCCTAACTGTCACCACTCCCTAGCTATGCATGCTGGGAACAAACGGAAACTTTCAAACGAACACCTGTCATCACATCCACTTCTCTGGATCAAGGACTTCCAAATGCCTCAGGATAAACTAGAAAGTTCTCAGGACACACAGGGCCCTTGCGGACCTGAAGTGCGCCAACGTCCCCAGCACCAAGTTTACCGTCCGCCCACGTCTAGGCGTCTGCGTCTACAGCAGCTGCCCCTGTGATACCGCACTCCCTTGGGAACACTGGCTGGGTCCCACCTGCCTGGGGCCGCTCCCCGCCTCCGCCCAGGCCCTCTCTGGCAGGTGTGTTCCCCAGCGCCGCAGCTCAGCTGGCCGTGCAACACATGATCCGCCTGGCACAAAACCCAGCCGAGGGGCGGCCGTACCCGTCACCTCTGCACTCCTGGTGCTCAAAGTGCTGTCTGGGACACACGGGCACGCCCGTGCGTCCTGAAGGAGGGGGCTGACTCGAGGGAGTTGTCTCTTGGCTCCTTAAGCCACGAAGCGCAGGTACGCGTTACTGACACTAACTTCCTAAGAAAGCACAGACCACGCCGCGAACACACGAAGGACAGCGAGCTCATCAAGCGAGAGTGCGGACTTCAGCCACCCACCCCGGCCACACCGCCACCAGTGGCGACTCCCACTTCTAGAGCCATGCCTACGGACGTGCACTCACTCGCTCCCCGCCTGCTAAGTGCCAGGCTAGAGGCCAGGATACCTGAGACACAGTCCTCCCTCGGGGACTACAATTTGGTTGCAAAGACAAAAATGCAAACGTAACAGAAAGTGGAAAAATCCACACTACTCGTGACTTGAAGGGCAGCGGCATGTCTCTGACAGTCCCTCGCTGCTCCCTCATAAAATCTGGCATGAGCACGAACGCTCTCTGAGCCCGGCTAGCACACGAGCATGGACACCGTACCCACGTGCTGACTCGAATTCAAAGTGCAGACTCACGGGTGCCAGTGCGGAAGGTAAGGTGCCCAGGGCTGGTACCGACCCCGGAGGGGGTGACGGCACTGGAGACAGCAGAGGGGGGGGCAGTCTGAAGAAGTCAACAGCAGCCTGCAGGTCCTCATCGAAAACCTGGCCCTGGTCCAGGAGGCCGGCGCTGTCGTCCTCGCTCCTCGGAGCCACCGCCTCGGCGCCCTGGTGTTCCCCGCTGCAAGCGGGCCCTTGGGGCCCCTCTCCCCCCACGCTGCGGCACCCTGAGAAGTCGCCCTGGATCTCCATGGACAGCTCCGCCAGGCACGTCCGCATGGCCGAGGCCCCGGGAGCGCTGTCCACCACCGGAGCCGGCCCGCCGGCCTCCTCGGACCCCCCGGACTGCGGCTTCTCTTGGGCAGGTTTTCCTACGGAAAAAGTAAACTCCAAATATTTATGATAGCAAGAAAACTTAAAAAATTCCCAAGCATTCTAACAGTTTAAAATGCTTACAGAATTGAGTCCAGGTGAAAACATGTTTTAAAGGACAACCGATCCCCTCCCGGAGATTCTCCAGTAACACCTGAACGCTTTTCACGTTACGTCGGCTTCGCGCTTGTGAACTTGACGAGACAGGGAGATGGACAGATGTGGTGGCTGTGATGGCTCTGCAGCGGGGCGCAGGCGACGGGCTCGAGGGCGTGCTCCCGCTCCGTGAGCCTTCCCGCACGGCCAGCAGGACCTGGCATGCGGCTCTGCGCGTGCCGGCCGGCCAGGAACACGGTTGTGTCTTAAAAGCAATCTACACTCAGCTGAGACCAAGCCTGCCTCGTGACCGTATTTGCGCAGCATTCAAATTAAAGAACTAGGTCACGTAAAGACCCTTTATTATAAAGCAACTGAAAAGCTACTATTAAAAAGCCAATGCTTTTGGGGTCTTGACACCGGTGAACAGCAGCAGTGCTAGTTATCAGTAAAGACGTGTGTGTCCCGGGAAGGAACCAGAAACGTCCCTCTGTCACACTGGAAAGCTGCAACGATATGTTCCACGGAAGGACTCGGGGCTCACTGGAGAAGTGGCTGATCACAGGGCTGGGGACGGGGTACAAGCTGAGCCTGAAACACCTCACAGTGCAGAGCACAGACACTAAAGACTAAAGGCACACAAGGCCCATGGTAAACATTTCACTTTCATGTACAATATGTACTTCTGGAAGCTTCTCTCTCACCTGGGACACATCTGGGGCCTTCGCCAGGTACTCTGTGTGTTGTGTTTATACAGAGCCAGAGTTCCTTCAGAAGCAGTTTCACTTTTCCTGTGAAAGAGAACCAAGTAGTAAAGACATGTTATTTGGCTCAATCCACACAAGGCCAAAAAGACAGTCCTTGTGAAATCAGGACTTACTGGAATTTAGAAAAGTTAAGTAACTTAAACATCTTCAACCACTGTGGGCTATTCAGTTAGTTACTGAGGACAGGTCTGCAACGCTCTGGCCAGCACTGAAGGCCGGATATAGGCAGGCGTGCGTGCGTGCGTGCGTGCGTGCATGTGTGTGTGTGTTGGGGGTGGGGCTTAAAAAGACCAAATCTGCCTATTGTTAACAGCTTCGATCACCTCTGGTGGGACAAATAAATCTTTGGCCTGTAAACTTTCTACAGACAGTGATGTCGGTTGGGAGAGAGGCACACAGCTATAAGACAAATTATGAGGCCTGGGCTTGGTGTCCTATGTGTTGGGGGTGGGGCTTAAAAAGACCAAATCTGCCTATTGTTAACAGCTTCGATCACCTCTGGTGGGACAAATAAATCTTTGGCCTGTAAACTTTCTACAGACAGTGATGTCGGTTGGGAGAGAGGCACACAGCTATAAGACAAATTATGAGGCCTGGGCTTGGTGTCCTAGCAGCAGAAAAGGATCGCCTCAGGCCCAAGAGGTGATGGAGCCATGAAGGTCGGTGCTACAACCAGCCCGGGGCTGCGTGGATCATGGAAAAGCCATTAATGGTATTACGGGAAAACGGGATGCTCACACACACGAGCAGAAATACACACAAGCATGAGCTTTTATAAGGAAAGTGAACACTTTGGAATTTTTATAAATTTTCAAAGGGGTCTGAATCCCCAAAATGTTTAAGAGCCCCTGGTACAAGGCAAAAGGCCAAGGGCGGCTGCAACTAAGGAAAGCCCATGAAGTCTGTGTGACATTAGGAATATTGCACTGCGGTCTTCAAGTAAGCTTAGCATCAATAAATGCACGAATTCAAAAAGTATTCATTAAAATGTAAAGTTTCTGGTCAAATCTGCATAAAAAGACAACCCCGAAAAGTTAAAATTCAAAGAAAGTTGACAGGAAGAAATCTAACTCTGGGAGGTGAACACACAGTGTAAATATATACATATGCCTTGTCGTTGAAGTGTACAGCTGAAACTAACTAGATTTTGTTAACCAATGTCACCGTAAAATAATAAAAATAATTTCAACTAAAAATAAACTGAGTATTAAGCAATTTCAGGCCACCGCAAACTTCTATTACAGTTTCCTTGAATTTAAGTTCTTAAAAATTAACTTGAAGCATTTATTAAAAACACTGAAATCTTTAATCCAGGCTAGAGAGTCTAAAAAGACCAACCAAAGAATCTCTGAGGAATCCCAAGTGTTGCCATCGGGCAGCCATGTCAGACCACAGGCTCACAGAGAGGGATGGGCATGGGGTGGGCGGGGGACAGAGGCATGGCAGGGAGGGGCTGAAAACCTGGACATTTCCAACCTCCCTTGAAACGATCGACTTCTGCCGGCCACTGTGTGTGAGGCACATCCATTTCTGAGTTCTGAAATTCTGCGATCAAGCAGCTTATCTACGTCGTGATTTAACCTACCCCAAAGCCTGCTTCCAAACACTGTGTCCCCTTTGCTTAAATGACCTGACCGGGATCCCTGCTTATTACGTATACCCCAAAGCAGCAAACAAGGAACCTTAAAGAAAAAGAAAAAAAGTTACTTTTCTATTCTTACGGAGACTAGTAAATAGAGCTACGCCTATTCTAATTGAGCATTCATTCATTACCTCTAATCTGAGGGGAAAAAAAAAAAAGCTATCTGTTCCCAGCAAAACAGAAAAAAAAATCGTCACTGTGGCCTCATTACTTAGCTGTGAAGAAAAAACGTCACGTGAACCACGCACCTTCCCACAGCCCCTTAAACACCTGCTTCCTTCATCGAGGCCTCAGGCGCCGTGAGTGTCCCGGGCTTTCCACGCCGGTGCCTGATCGGTGTGCACGTGGACACCACGCTTTTGTAATCACAAGTCTTGTAACTATGTTTTAATGTCTGTCTGGAGATGAGCCTTGCTCAGATTTTTCCTTTTCCGAGATCTGAGTATCTCGAGCATCTCTTCTTGCAGATAAGCCTTGCCCGTCTGCTGGCCGGTTCCCACAGAAAACCTCAACGGGAATCCGTGTAAGCTTCATTCGTGTTTAGAAATACGGTCGGGGCAAACGCACGTCCTCGTCCTCGAGTCTGTCGGTCCGGGAACACACCACTTACTTACGGGTCAGGTCTTCCTTAACGCTCTTCGGGGTGTTTCCTAATTTTCCTCCCGGAGGCACGGCACGGCATGCTGCGTTTAGGTGTCGGATGTCTGACGGCGCTGTTGCCATGGAAGAATGGGCTGTTCCTGCCCCTTCCCTGTTCTAACGGGCTTAAGACGACACGTCGTGTGTGTTCACTGTTTTATCACCACTTGTGTTTCCCAGCTGCGTCTTTTCAACTTTCCACAAAGTCATACCACTTGACGTTAGGACAATTTTCACTCGTCGCTCATTGGTGTTTACGGCTCCTGGTCTTGTTTGCTCTGCTGCACGGCTCGGGGACTCCGGAGCACACAGCAAGGAGGGGACAGACTCTCGCTTGCCTTGTTCCTGAAGGAACGACTCTGCTTTTAAGGTTTCGCCTTTCTCAAGTTCAAATGTTTCTATTATTACCTCAACAAACATTTTTTGATAAGGAACTGGCATTGACGTGAAATATCATTTTTCTCTTAACCAGTTGCTGCAGTATTGCTGAGATAAATTCTTAAGTCATAATTTTTCTGTACTCTAAATGACTAGATTTGAGTTCTTAAAATTTTACTTAGTATATTTGCGGCTATATTTCTAAGTCACAGAGCTCTGAGCCTGGAGGATGTGTGTTTGTGTTGTTTCTAACTGGCTTTGGTACAAAGTTATACTGGTCTAAGAAAATGAGACAATATGCATTCCATATTTTTCTAAGTTCTAAAACAAATAAAATAATAATAAAGACATTAGTTCTCACTAAAGGCTATACAGAGCCCTTCTCTGAGCCACCTGGATCTTCTACGGTGTTAGAGGTTTAACTATTTTTATTTCTTCTGCATTTTTTGTTCAAGTTTGCATAACTATTCTCAGTCAACTTTAGTATGTTTGCCTAGAAAATGGTCCACTTCATGAATACGATCAAATGTGCATATCAATCTGTGAATCGAGATATTATCCGACTACAGTCTTATAGCTTTCCCAGCTCGGTCCCGATGCTGTTGGGTTTTTGTTCCTTCCTTTCTTGATCAGACTTGCCAAGCGCTGTCGGTTTCACCAGCATTACAAAAGATCCAGCTATTAGTTCTAATGGTCTCAAATCGACTGGTTAGTTTCCAACGTCATTAACTCACGTTTTCATCTTCATCAACGCCTTCCTTTATTCTCCTGAAGAGTCTGACTTTTCTACCTTCTTAGTAATTCATTTCCTATAATTCTTACTTTCTAAAATAATCACTGAAGACCACACATAATTCCTTTTAATACCATATTGGCACTATCGTCATATCTCAAAAATGTGGTAAATACTGCCTTACTGTTATTTCCAAAACACTTTAGTATTTTTTTTTTTTTCTGATGTCCAGGAGGAGTTTGTGTTTATATGTGTTCAGTTACCAGGCAGGTTTTAAAAATTTTTTTTGGGGGGGGAGGGGTGTATTTTTGCTAATATGTTATTAAACATAAATATATTTAATAGTTCATGTTATAGTTTTTGTTGTCTAGAAAATAGCTTTTACATAAATGCATTTAAAAGGTATTTAAAGAATTCTAGATTTGTGGTGTAAAAGACTCACAGATCATCGATCTTGCAATTATGATTTCAATTCTCTCTCATTTTGTCTGCTTTTCTCTGTATTTCTGAGAAACATGTTAAAGTTTCCCATGAAAACACACTTAGCTGCTGGCCCTGGAATTTCCAAGCGTTTTATTGGAAATAAAAAGTTTCACACGCTTTGGTCCACAATAGCAGTATCTTCTTGGTAAACTGCACTTTTAACCAGTCTAGATATTCCCTTTTAATGCATGTAAGTTCATGTCTAGGCTTGAATTATTTCTTGCCTTACATTACAGCTTTCAAGTTAGCATTTGCTTGGAATTTCTTTATCCATCCCTGCATGTTAATCTTTCTGCTTCTTTTGATTTTAAACGTATTTCCAATGAACGTGCTGGAGACGAGGTCGTACATGAGTCACGGCCAGACTCGGAGGCCTTCCTAGCGGAAGGGTCCCCTCTGCTCTGGGAAGCTCCCTCTACTGTCCCTTGATCGCCTTCTCGCCTCTCACCTCTGCTCCCCCCTGAAGTCCTCACACATGACTGTAATGACATCCAGCTCCACTTTCCAGACTCTTAGACTTTCCCTAATACCTGTAATTTCCTTGTTTTTTTTTCTGTATCACTTTCTGAGACACACACACGATTACATTTCTTGGCTCAATAATCAATCTTGTGTTCTTCCATTCAACAATTCGGCCTTTCTAGTGGGTGTATTTCTAATAGTATCAATATTCCAGAACCCCAACTCCAATTCCATAGCAGCAGCCTGTGGAAATGTTCTTAGACTTTCTCTAAAAATAAAATTCAATCTTTAACATTTTCTATCGGTTCACGATTTCATGTTGTTTCCTCAGAGCCTAGCTCTTGAGCTTGGTGTCTGTCTTTCTTGTCACTGTTTTTTCTGTTTTAGACGAAAGTTTAGGCAGGACATCTTTGATAGCCAGAGTCCATTTTTTCAGACTACATTTTTAGTCCTACACTTTGGCAATAAATACAGGTTCTCATTTCATAAGCATACAGAAGCCCGCCTTCAGAGGGAAGGGCGGCAGAGTGAATGCAGTTTTGAGCATTTACAAGGAGTATACAAATATCTCATGTTCTAGGACCAGGAGCAGCTGTCTTTGAAAGCAGCCATAATTACCCAATTTTCTGATATCTGCACCCATTCTGGGTACCTCCCCTGTGATAACTACACTTTAGAGAAATAAACTTTGAGCCACAGCCTGTGGACAAACTCCAGAAACTGTGTCTGAACCCAGAAGGCTGATCACTGACTTGTCAGCATTCTCCCTTCCTGCCCCTCTCTCTCTGTGCCACCTCTGACTTTTCTGCCATGAAAATGTGCTGTTGAGAGCTGCCATTTTCTCTGTAACTTTGGGCTCCATTAGCAGTTGATACCGTCTGCTTCACATCTCCTCATTATCCTCCACTGGTGCTACACTTTTTAACTATAAATAGTTTTTTTTTTTTTTCCTGTCTGCCATTATTACTGAAATTCGGACCAAAATCAAAAGGAAATGTGGCACTCGGGCCGCCTTTTTAAAAGTGACGTCGACCAAACACTCTTGCTGCCTAACTTTCAAGTCTCTTTCAGAAGGCAAGTGCTACCAGATGAAAAGCATTACAGACGCGCTTAAGAATCAGGAAGTCGGCACCAAGGTCCACCGCTCACTCAGCAGATTCCTAAAGACTCTGTGCTTATCTATCTGGAAAAACTGACATGTACAGCAGACACTATCCCTGCCCTCACAGGGACGGAAAACTTTTTCAGAAAAGAAGTTCCTTGTGACAGTGATGAGTTCTCTGAAGAAAATAAACCAGAAAGTGGGGCAGGGAGCACCTGTGGGAAGGGCTGGGAGGGCCTGGTGCGCAGCAGTGAGGCCTGAGAACAGCGGGCCCGGGACAAGTCTGCGAGTCCCGAAGAGAGAGCTAAACGCAACGGCCGCCGTGAGCTAGCTAGGACAGCCACTGTCGTCGAGTCCTGCTCCTCTCGGCGGAATCTACTACGAGAAGTCTCGCCGCCCACACGCGGAAGCAGGAAGCAGAGTCTCGAGCACACAGCACTACCGCTAGCTGACTGCTAAGCCAGGGCCCCGGCAGCTGAAAGGTGGGGGCCGTCACAGCCTCGGGCCACGGGGAACAACGCTCCTGTGCGCTGAATCAGGGGGAAAAATTAAAGGGGAAAAAAGGATAAAGGAGACTTCTAAAGACGTCTAAGGAGACACCACATACTTGTACAAAAAAACGTTTAAGCGGTCTTAATAATTGTAATAATACTCATTTGGAAGAAAAATAAGATGTTAGTGACATGAAAATACTATCATCTACATTTCAAATGTATCGCTACCAAAAAAGTGTGAGATAGAGCAGAAACTCGCAACCTTCCTTTTAAAAATGAAAAACAAAACACGAAGAAGTAAATGGCCAGGGGTCACACAATGAAGAGAAAAATTAAAATGAAAACCCCAATTTCTCAACTTCTAGCGTTATTCCTTCTCACCTACAAGGTCACACAGTCAGAGATAAAAGGTGCACGTGGACGTCTGTGATTTCCCTGTGACTTCTGTGATGACCACGTGACTTCTTGTGACCTCTGGCCTTCCCTAAATTCTCGTCTTCCAAAAACACGCTAGAGGGCTTGGACGCCACAGTTTTCCTGCCTGACTTTAACAATTTTCATATCGTTGGCACCTAAGAAATTTAATAAATTGACTTGATAAATTGTAACCTAATGAGAAAACTACTTATTTATTGAAAAGTGTGGAAATTATCTCTCTCGTTTTCCTTTCCCAAATAAGATTATTTTCTCGCGCTTTCATTCACTGCACGATGGTATCAGACAGCAAGGTGATGACACATACGCAGATCGAATGAACACAGGTAACAGGGTATGGCTGCTTCCTACACGGAACACCTACTAAGAATTCTCAGTCACAGGTAAGAGTGATGAGCAACCTCCAAAACCACTAAAAGTAAGGCACAGAAATAAAAATGAACTTGGCATATACTCACTTTTATCTATGCTTCCGTAAGAATCACTTGAAATTTGTGTTCCAATATGTCTCAACTCTAAAAATATGGGGGGAAAACAGTTAAAAAAGAATACTGCATGTGAAAATTAAATTTTTAAGTTAGCATTAACTGAGTACTCACCCTTTTCATTTTTCTGTTTAGAAAATTCATCAAGCCTTTCCTGTGGAAACAAAGCGTCAGAGGCGTTAGCACCAGGAGAGGCACACGGCCATCCAGACCCAGGGGACAGGGCACCGACGGGCACTGCAGCCTGTTCCCGCCAGGGCCTCGTCCCCGACTCCGCCATGATGGGACCCTCTACTCACAGAGGAGTCTAAGGACACCTGAAGCCGGAGACCCAGCACGTGCGTACACTGTGCCATCTCTTACCTGTGTCTTCTTAAACTCCTTTTCTAGTATTTTCTTTTCATTCCTCAGTTGCTTGAAGTCCTGAATCTGCTTGATGGCAGCCTCTTTATTTCAAGAGAGCAGTGAAGAGAGAAAAATAATTTACCAACTTGGCGACCACCATTAATGAAATACCCAAAATCTAACCTAGTAAAATTTTTCTCATTTCTTAAAACTCTGGAAGGAACTTTGTAAAGGCTGCTGTTCCTTCGGTACCGTATCTATCAGGGATAAACGCAGAACCCCATGGTGCTCCCACCATCCTCTCCGTCCCCCCCAGAGCCGTATGACTGGCGCAGGCCCGAAGAATCCTCTACAAGCCAGACACAAGCCGACCCAGACCCTCCGGTCAGACAAGATTCTGACACGCACAATCCTCGCAGGAGAGGCCCTGGACCCCTCGTCCTTCAACCACCAGCCAGTCAAGTCTGACAGATTGTGGGCCTGTGGTTTCACCCTGCAGTACGGTTACGACCGTTCTCTTCACCTGGGGGAGGGACAGTCTCCCCGGGGCCTGCCGCGCTCTTCCTCCTTCCTGGAACTCCCTTCGCCAGGCCAAGCCCCAGCTGCCACTACCCTTACTGCGGGTCTACAGCTGACCCTGCACCGCACGGCGACTTGGGCTGCCGACCCCGAGCGGCTGAACGTCCGCAGGTGCCGTCTGACCCCCAGACGTAACTACTGACAGCCCCTGCTGACTGAAGCCTCACCGACCACATCCACAGTCGATGAACATGTGTTTTGTATGTTACATGCATTATTTACTGTATTTTTACAATAAAGTAATCTAGAGAAAAAAAAATGTTATGAAAATCTAATGAAGAAAAAATACATTTAATGTATTTCTTGAAAACCATGTAAGTAATCGGATCTGAACAGTTCAAACCCGAGTCACTAAAGGGGCAACGGTCCCTTCAAGGCACTTTGACAGCTCTCCTCTGTTCCTTCAGCCACTCGCTCCCTCCCGGGTCCGGATCCAGTTCTGGAGAACTGCGGAGTCCGAATACACTAGTAAGGAGCAGAGCAGTACCGACTTTACCTGAACGTTCGTACCAAGTGCTATGAAAAGTCAAATCCCACGAAACACCAGAGCTGCAACCCTTACCTGACTATGTCTTGACCCGACTATCATGCCCTATCACTTGCCAGGAAAAACGTGTCACAAGGAAAATAAAGGCTCTACCTTCACTTCACAAAGTCTGTTCTAAAAGCTGCATGCAGCCTCACAGGCAACTTGGATCTCTTTAAACCCGTTTCCGCAGACTGGTGCTCGTCTGCACACGGCGAGAGCAGGCGCTGCTGCGTCTCCTGCCACAGCGTCTCCGTCTGTGCCGACAACCGGGTCAGAGGAAACTGCTACCAAAACGTCCAAAGGGTGATGGTCTAAAAGATCAGGCTCAATCTAGTAAACTACCGACTAGAAACACTGTCAGCAACTTTTAGTCTATACGCCCTGATCCCACTGAATTTAAATTCTTGCTTCGCACTCTACATGACAAACGCATCGTCGTCTGTCAGTCTGGTGACAAAGCAAACCGCAGGGTCAGGAAGAGGCTTGTTGAAGCCCCACTTTCCTCCACCTGACGTTACTGCCTCGGCCCCACCGCCCAGTGAAGGCGGAAAAGACAAAGACAAAGGATCTGGCCTCAGTTCCTGAAAGAGTTATTAACGACCGGCTGTTCACACGGCCCCTCTGCAGTCTGCCTGGTCAGTGCGGACGGAGCCTCTAAGCCCACAGGGGTGTGGAGGGAGGATCAGGGACAAAGTGACAATCCCCAGTGGAAGGAATCTCATGGAAATCTCTGCATGAGTGTGTCCTATCTAGATACATCAAGTTTCTTAGTACTAAAAGTAGTAACCTTCTCTACTAACCATTGATCTCATTAGGAAAAATGAGAAAGCTCCATGAGATTCAACTTCCAAAGTTAAATGTTCCTATTAGTTGCTGCTTTTTACAGTAAAAGTATGGTTGCTGCTATTTTGAGTGCAATGCCATTTCAAGGATTTGCCACATCCGTTTTCATGCTGCTCTCCAGTAACCGGGAGGTGTACGGTGTTCAAATGTCTTGCTACCGGTACGTTAACACAGTCACCCAGGGTGCGCCATCTAAACCCCGACGACGAAGCTCCCGGATCCGGCCCTGCACCCCGCATGGCGGCCAGTGCTCCGTACACAGCCCAGTGACTTCCACTAGCCAGGTGACAACCATGCCAATTACCTTCCAGCTTCTTCACCTTGGCTTCTAGTTTCTTCTTCCTAAGAATGAAATTTTATAAGTTAAAATGGTAAAAATAAATACACAGTACAACAGGAAAACATATGTATTACAGGTTGTGGTACATTTTTCTTAATTGTGGAGATTTACATGACAAAGACACTGTCAGTCAGGAGTATCACACAGCAACCACGAGGTTCCCAGCAACTTTCTAAGGGCAGGAAGCACTGAGGAATCCGCTGTGCCGTGTGGGGTGTAGCGTTTCTAAAGAGAATTTAATGGATCAAATCTGCGTTTTCCCTCCCGAGCCACAGCGGCCTCTCCGCGTCGGCCCGTGTCTAACTCAGCAGTGCCGCCTCCGGGAGCGCGGAGCAGCTCACACCGCCCGCTCGGGGATGCGCACACCTGTTTCAGGGTGGATTTCTGGATCGAAGGCGGTAACTGTGAGAAGTCTCCACGTTACCCTACGACACGTGACATCAAACCATTGTCCGTGCAGCTACCAAGAGTTCTGTATAAAATACAGTATTAAACTTCAAAAGAATCGACTGGATGCTCCTGACAGCCCTTTCATGAATGGTGACAGACACCCACGCATCTGCTGGGACGCGTGCTCCAGTGCTGGCACACACAGACACAGAGGCGCACGCACACGCGTGGACGTAAACACCTCCGCGGAGGCCCTCGCAGCCCTTCCCCTCGCCACGCTACATAACCCCTTATGCTCTGCTCCGCTCCACAGATGTGGAAACCAAGGCTGAAGGGCTCAGTTCAAGACCTCAGTTAATTACAGCCAACAGACCCGAGGACCACGAACAGAGAAAGACTACTGATTTAAGGATGAGCTCTGTTCAAAGACGAAAACCCTATTTCCATAGTAATTTTAAAACTACTCACTGGGCATCGGTCTTCAAGCATTCTTCCTTTACACGAGCATATTCCTGATGAGTATCTTGATACAACTTTAGAGAACTCTAAAAAGGAAATAGATGTTAATTTAAAAGTCACTAACAATCAGTAATAACTTATTTTGATCTTGAAATGCTAAATTATCATCTTTTACCAGTATGAAATTAATGAATAAATACATTAGGCAGGAAACTATAGTTCACTGAATAGTTCACTGAAACTATAGTTCATTCTGTTTAATGAATTTAAACACACCCTTAATAGACGTATGATTTAATCTCTAATCAAACGAAGCTATAAAATTTTAAAAATACTAATCTTAAAGGAATTACAAATCTTCATAACACTGAATAGGTAATATTTGTCTCAACCAATTAAAATTCAACAAAACATAAAGACATTTTAGAGCTTAATATATACTACTGTTACTACTATGCAAAAATAAACTAGTCACTATACTGAACGAAAACTGGAACAGTGTGTAACACCAGTGAACGCGCACACCCTGATGGCCACTGCGGAGTGGGGCAGACACTGCCGAGTGCTGTCTCAGAGCACAGTGTGTGTACTCTGAAATCTGCACAGCTGAGAGATGGCCTTTACGACCCCTCTTCCCAGATGAGAGGTCTGAGGGTCCACACGCTGACAAGTCACAGTGAGTAAGTGACAAGGGCTTCACGTCCAGGTGTGACTCCAATGGCTCTGCTCCCTCTTAGACAAGCTGATGAGATCATTACACAGTCGGAGGGAGACGCAGCTCAATGCCATGCTTGTCTGTTTCACTTTCACTACGTAGTCAGATACATGGCCAACGATGGCTACAGACATAGGGAAATCAATCAGTTACGGCAGGTGAGGCCTCAGAGAGGGCGAGGGCATTACTCGAGTGGCAGAATTTGAAAACTGAAAGGCACAAACGCCATCATGAGAAGAGCTCCGAGAACAGGAAGACAAGCCGAGAGCCATCCCAGCTTGACCATAACTGGGCTCCTGGAAACCACCTCGCCGTATTAGTTTTAGATATTTCTCACCTACAAAAGCCATGAATTCTCTAAGACGCCTATAAAGAGTAAACCAAAATTTACAGAGGAAAGCAAGTTCATAGCATTTTCAATAAAGTTGATTGCAACTTGATTTTGAAACGCAGGACACGATTTCTCTACCTTTTAAGTGTAAAATTTTGCATCTTATTTTATACTTAAAGGTAAAAAATGTGAAAAGACAATGAATGCAAGACACATAGCCATAAAAATTCACAGCTAGGAGGTGACTCTACTGAACCTCTCATGACGCATAAGCAACTAACATGGAATTATAGAGCTAATAATTACTGTAAGGACCAAGTCATGAATCAACCAGTTCCATCTTCACTAAGTACAGTAATACACCTAAAGAGTCTGGACTGGCATTTCCTTCCTTTGTTGAGATAAGCATGTCCCCTTCCTCCAGTCACAGGCACAAGCGGCCCTCATGTACTAAGGCTAAAGCTATGAGAAGTCACCGCAGGTACCTTCTTCTCTTCCAGCTCTGCTTTTAAAGATCCCAGTTCTTCCTGGCATTTCTGCAGAGGAGAAATTTTCTGAAGCATCTGTTCCACTTGGTGATGCAGAGTACTATTCTCTCTGAAAATGGAGTAGGCATTAACATTACTACATGAAAGAATCTACTATGCATTATTAAATATATCTACTGGTGATTTTTGAATTTTTTTCTAAATTGAAACAAAATAAAGGAATAAAAGAATTGCTCTTTTTAAATGCATTCCCTCTGTTTATAGCAACGTGACCTTCATATTGCTTTTTACTTCTTTGTCATTATAGTCTATTTCGAATAAAAGTATATCGAAAAGCTACTTGAGAAGCAAATACAGGAGAGATTCTCAATCTGGTAGAAAATATATTAAAAAACATTGTGCCAAATAATTTGGCTCTTCTGATCTTGGCCTCATGCCTATTTACTCAAATAAAATGATAGGAAATTTTGTGTTTCACTTTATAACCATGCTTTGCCTTCTTCTAGGTGATAAATGTAATCAGAGTACAAAATATTGCTAGATTTTTACATAAGCGTATTTTAAATTGTTTCAAATATACTAGATAAACAACCTCATTAAACAGTCCAATTCACATAGACAATAATTACATAAGAATAAAATTCATTTCAACTGGCAACATGATCAGTAAACGTTATGGAAATGTCAAACCAGACCATAATTTAAGACCTTCATGAGAAATTCATTTGGACAATTTAATAATAAAGAAAATGTGAATCTTTTTTTTACTACGAGCATCAAAGCAACATTCTAAATAATGGGTCACTCCTATGTGACACTTTGTTCAAATCTGTTTAAATATCTAGGTTGATAAACGCCTCCTCCAAATCAATTATGAAAACAGATAGCTTACCTTCTGGCAAACTGCAGCTGTAAAACTTATTAAGGAAAACTCTGCGAATTTTATCTACTGATACTTGAAGATAAAATTCACTTTAAAATGATCCGCAATGATCTGTGTTCAATATAAATAAAAGCAAGGTCATAATTCCTAGAAAACAACATTCAAAGTTCTATCTATAATGTATATAACATATCACATATATATGATAAAGCTTTTCACTGAGTTATTTCTATTTACCTTACATGTACCAAAAGTCAAAACCTTCACTTCTCTAAATCAAAAAAGTATCTGATTAAATTATCTGGCTGATATTAAATTCCAAGAATAAAGGCAATAAGAAACTTATGGAAAATGCCTTGAATAATCCTGTATATATCAGAATCCCAAACAATCTGTCCTTCATTCCTCAACTAGTCCAGAGCATACTTCCAGCAAACAAGAGTTCTGTCCTTACTAAAAACATACATAACTACACTCAGTGAGTAATGAGAACAGAAAGACAGGGAGAACATAACACCTATGTAATCCTTCACTTTTACGATTTACACAATTTGCTAACTTCGTTTCCCATCTCGAACTGCCGTAACATATTCTAAGATAGTAAAACATAATTCCTTTACGTTTCATCTCCTATAAATTCCTACTTTCAAATCACAATACGGCAAATGTTTGTAACACATCTGCATCCTCCACTATTAGAATGTAACCTCAAAATTTATTCATTCTAATTTACTGCAGTCTTTGCAAGGAAAAAAAGGTCAGCAAATCATCAGATGAAATAAAATAAACTGCCCTGTAAAAAGAAGAACAACAACAACAAAAAAAACAGAATTATACAAAAAAGAAATCAAGTTACATCACAAAGCCATACCGGGCCTGCAACATCGGCACCTCCGGTCCTAAGCTACTACATGTTGAGGTACAACGAATACCTAATTTTGGGTAAACACTTAATGTATTTTTTAAAAAATCACCATTTACCTATAGCTGAGGCAGGACCAGATTACCATTTCACCGGTGGGAATTCAAGAACAATGGAAAGTTTGATCAATTTTTAATGTTATTCTAACAATTTTGATTTTAAAGAAATTTTAGTCGAATTTTAGAAAAAATCAATAATTTTCATGCTGTAATTACTTCATAAGGGTTATGCCATAATAAACACATAGTCTCTTAATACTGGAATTAACTGCCTACCTAGTTTCCTATGTAATTAAAAGTACTTGTAGTAACTGTTTCTGTACAGCTTTCATAAGCAAAGATTACTCATGCAATAATACACATTTATAAACAGTGACAGTTTCACAAGGAGACTTCAATGACATCCATATTTTAATGTAAAAATTCAGATATGAAAAAGGAATTTAAATGTTATTCCCTGCTTCTACTGCTCCAACTCACAGGTTAGATATGACAGTAGCAACACAAACAAGTCCTCGGTGACCTGTTAAGTGTAGAGGTGCCAGAGAAACAGTGAAGTGGGCCTCGGGGTCTGCCCCAATACTGAGGCAGACTCTGCATTCAGTGACTCCCTGAAAATGTACGTGTGTTTTTATGAGAGAAATTTTATTTTTGTGGAAGTTACAAGTCAGGGAATGTGTTATCACAAGATGTGGAAGGATCAATTGCAAACTTAATTTTCACCCTGCCAAAAAAATATTTAACCCGAGCCCAACCACACTACAGGTGGCCCCCACAGCTACTGAATAAACGGGGACTAAGAGGCCGAGAACAGCCCCGTGGATGTGAAATGCCACTGTGACTCAGATCATATACGTGAATTCTCTACGTGTCACACTGGCTAACGTAAGTCAGTTTTCTAACCTTCTGAATAGTCCTGCAGCGTCCTTCTTGCAGAAATCCCCAAATGTTCTACCTGGCTTCACATGACTCCTGCACCTACTCTGCGGCATGTCCTCTGCACAGATGAGGAAGACCTGTTTGTTAAAAAGCTCACGGCGCCTTAAAACGTCAGAATCAGTGACTAAACGAAATCAACTCCAAAGGAAGGAAATGAGCGGCCTTCGCCGGGAAAGGCTCACAGTGGGCGACCAGCTGTCTGCCCTGCACAGCACACTCCCGACTCGCAGCCCGCCCGTGCCACCTTCCAAAAGGTACCTGACAACTCTCAGTTAAGAAAACATGAAGGGATTAAAAAAACCCAAAGG